>NC_139958.1:27371893-27944393 GCF_963454915.1 Gymnoscopelus microlampas
ACGCTTCTGCCGTAGTATGATTTTTGAACTGCTGAGTGTATCATTTCAAGGTGCCAGGGTCAGCAAGCGAAACCTGTTGTGGTTGAGATGAATGATTAGGAAATTTGGAAATTGATGGTTGACAAGTAAGCTAAGTGTAAGTGTACAGTAAGTGCAGGTTGAGTGTGGTGTAGTGTAAGTGTGATGTAAGTGACTGCGACGTTTCTCAGTTCTCAGAGCATTTATCATTGGTTTCAGCATTTCTTTTCCTCCGCCAGGTCAGGTAGGTTATTGTGGGCCAGCAATGTTCGGAATTTGACAATCAGGATGGAATATGAAAAATCGATCAGATCCGTCTTGATCACATGAGTATAGAGATCATGTGTACTGATTTGCGTGAAATGTGGATAAGATCTGAAGATTTTGGTCAAAGTTGCAGGACCCATGCTCAGGTGCCAGTCACACACCTGTGATTATTTGAGTAAAAAATATATGACTAGATGACTACAAACAAAACAAAACTACTCTACTACTACGGGCGTAATTCCTCTACAGACATATGAGACAGATTGAGCAATGTCTTTTGATACATGTATATAGCAGAGGGAAGATGAATGGAGAATTATGTTTGGGCAGAGGAAACAAGGCTGATTCTTATGATGCTGAGAGAGTTTGTCACACAATCTTGCATGTGTCTGTGTGCATGTGCCTGCCTGTGTGTATTGTGTAGCATTGTGCTGGGGTGAATGCCACCATTGTTGACATTGGTATGACGATGTGGCAGTCCTCTCATTTCTCTACATCCGTCTCTTTAATACACACAGTTCACAGTGTATTAGCATTTCTTCACGCTACACCATGAAAAATGCAGCAAGGGAGCTGGCTGCTTCTTTGGTGTGTTTGTGACGTGACAGTGTATCCAGCACAAGTCCAACTCTCCACTCATATACTGTACACAAATGTTGAACCATTGCAAATTCACTGACTGTAATCTCTCTCTCTCTCTCTCTCTCTCTCTCTCTCTCTCTCTCTCTCTCTCTCTCTCTCTCTCTCTCTCTCACAAAAGGAAGCTAATGTATGTTACAGTACGTTTGTAAATCTCTTACTATAATGTGAGGATACTCAAAATGTTACCAGTACACCTGAGTGGATCAGAGTAGTATCCTTTTAAATCCACCCACACCCATCCATCTGCCTGTCTAGTACGCTGTCTATAACCCACATTAACATTAGATTGCATTAAGGATATCGGGGTGTAGGATAAAGAGAAGAGAACAGTCTGAAAATGCTGCAGCAAAAGCAGATGCAATACCTGGAAAGGAGGAAGAGGAGAGGAGAGGAGTCAAAGAACATACTGTAAGTGACTCACCCAAGCAGAAGGAGCAGCGTGTGTGCACTTTGGAGGCAACATCAGCCATGTTTCCATGACTGACACCTCCACAACCTGCCATCTATCTGTCCATCAATCCTGCCACCAGCATCCACCCTGCCTCCTGACGTTACTGCTCCTCATCCTGATGTAGATTCTTCCTGCTTCCTGCTGCAAAGCATCATGGGAGCAGCTGCCCCCCACTGAACTCAATGCTCGACTCATTGCCCACCAATGAGAACAGAGCAAAGGAGGAGGGAGATGTGAGAGAGGCGATAGCAATATGAGGGGAGGGGGATGGTGGTTACCATGGCGACTAATACCCCCGTTGAACTGTGCATTGTGTGCTATGAATGTTAGGGTAGAAACAGTTCAATGCTATTCACTATTTGCATGGAGATAAGGTCCAAGTTGTTGTTGACCTTTATCAGTGATTTATATCACATATTATGATATCAAATGTGTATAGTTCTTATATACTGTATGATACTGCTTCAATAATTAATAATCAATATGAGAACTATAGCCTATACAGGGGATATACCTACATAGGTCAGTGACAAAATGGGGTTGGCAAGATGACAATATATATATTGTGGAGTATCGCCACAATGCCGCCTGTCAGGTAAGCACCACACCAGGGAGAGGCCATGGGACAGAGACAGAGGGAGACCTCGCAGGGAGCGCACCAGCCTGGGCAGCGTCATAGAAGGGCGTTACCTGCCACTCACCATCATGAATCAGCCCCAACTGAGCGCAGCTGCGACGACAGGTTAGGTGTGGCACCAATCTACAAAAGTGGCTACTCTGTCTCAGTCTGGCATTGGCTCTCCTGGTGAATGGACGGGTGCTACAGGCGGTAAGGCAATTCTCCACTATTCCTGCACATTACTGAATGTTTATGAATTGTAGTGTTAAAGGACGCTCTCTGTTTACTCCTAGGCAACCTGTGGGAGTTAATCACACATACCTGAGCACAATGCATGGATACTGAGCGATGACGCTGTGGCGCACGGATCCAAGCAAAGAGACATTGTGATGCATGAAAATACCCCGACCCGGGGTGAATTTTGAGTTGGACTTTATTATTTGAAGTTACACGAAAAGTAATACCAAGGGCCTGCGGGTCATATATCTGAAAAGGTGCCAAATAAATACCCTTAAGTGGGCTTGTACCCTGCATTTTGTGTTTGGCTTTGATCAGTTCCCCACATTTGGTGGAGAATGCGGGCATTCTGATCCACGCCAAACCCAAAAAAAAAAAAAAACATGGAGCAGGCCAACGCACTTATGGCCCTGTTGAGGAGCCAAACAGATTTGCAGACAGCGGTACAAAAATTAATTGACAGAATTAGCCGTGATGTGGCTAGCACACGCGCCCCTAGAGAAGTACTCACTAAATTGACACCAGAAGATGATATTGAAGCGTACCTGGAGGTGTTTGAGCGCACCGCAGCCCGAGAGAGGTGGCCAGTCGGAGACTGGGCCTCACTCTTGGCCCCATTCCTCACCGGCGAGGCCCAGCGTGTGTGCCGGGACTTAACCCTCGCCGATGCCAGAGATTACAGGAAACTGAAGGACGCCATCCTCGCCACCCAGGGCTACAGCCTCCCAGCTCGAGCGCAGCGCTACCACAGCTGGGCCTACGACTCGGCCTTTCCACCCCGACCGCAGGTGGCGGCTCTACTGCGCAGCGCCCATAGCTGGCTTACCACCGGGGGAGATCCACCTATCATCGACCGCTTAGTGATCGACCGATGCATACGTTCGTTGCCGCCTGACGCCCGCAGATACGCCTCCCAAGTGAGTCCGAGTTCACTGGAGGCACTCGTGGCCCTCTTGGAGAACCACCAAGTGAGCGTGGACATGATGAGGACCACGCGCACCGAAGCCGCCAAGGGCCCTGGAGAGGAGAAGCCCGGCCGCGACCGTCGAAGATCGACGCCACCGAACCCACCTGCCGCCCGGACCGAGGCCGCGGTGGCCGAAGGGCCCACCCGAGGCCCACATCAACGCCGCTGCTATGTCTGTGGACAGGCGGACCACATATCCTGGTCGTGTCCCGAGAGAGAGCGCGACGTTTCCATGGGGACAGCAGCCAGCTCCGACAGCGCGCGGCCCTGTCTGCACACCGGTACCAGCCCTCACCGCCAGACGCGCCTGCCCGTGAAGATTGGCCGAACCGACACGCACGCCCTGCTCGATTCCGGCAGCGCGGTGACTCTCGTACGAGCAGACCTGGCCGGAAAGCTCAGCTCCACCACCGTTCCAGTAACCTGTGTCCATGGCGATGTGCGTCACTATCCGGTGACACAGCTCCGCGTCCAGACGCCCCGGGGGGACGCAGTGGTGCCAGCCGGGGTCGTGCCCAACCTGCCCGTGCCACTGCTGATCGGCGCCGACTGCGTCCTCTTCGCCCGGTACTGGGACCCCGGCCTACTACGCGGCACAGCCCGCCACCGTCGCCGACGCGCCCGGCGCCTCCAGGCGCGCTCCACGCCTGCCCCGCGTTCCGCGCCGCCACGCCGGCCGGCCTGAGTGACAGCTCCCCGGCAGGGGATGGGGGAGACGAGAGAGACGCGAGAGATGAGAGAGACGAGAGAGACGAGAGAGACGAGAGAGATGAGAGGAGAGGAAAAGACCAGAGACGGGAGGTGGAGGACACACAGGCCACGTCAAGCCAGGGGGCCGCGGGCCCCGCTGATGTTGCGGACCCCTTCGCCGAATTTCCCGGCGTCGAAGCTCTCGAACCACCCCGGGCTGGGGGGTTCGCCACGGCGCAGTGGACCGACCCGAATCTGGACATGGCGCGCCGGAACGTGGCCGCCATCGGCGGAAAGAAATGTGAGGGGGTGAGTGCATTGAATCCCCCATTCTTCCTTGTAAAAAAAGACTTGTTATATCGGGGTGTGTTGGACAAGGGGGGGGACCTAGTCGAGCAACTACTGGTACCAAGAGAATATGTGTCACGGGTGTTATATTTAGGACACACGCACCAACTAGGAGCGCACTTAGGAATACAGAAGACATACGAGCGCATATTGGCCCGCTTCTACTGGCCCGGGGTTAAGCGGGCAGTAGAAGACTTTTGCAAGGGTTGCTCTGAATGTCAAAAGACCGCTCCACGGCCCACGTTTCATAATCCTCTGGTACCAATGCCGATAATCGAAGTGCCATTTTCACGCCTTGCCATGGACATTGTGGGCCCATTGCCAAAATCCAGTCGCGGTCACCGCTATATCTTAGTGATACTAGACTATGCCACTCGATATCCCGAGGCCATTCCCCTGCGGGCGGCCTCGGCTAAAGCGGTGGCCCACGAGTTGTTGATGCTGTTTAGTCGGGTGGGCATAGCAGAGGAAGTGCTAACGGATCAAGGCACCTGTTTCATGTCCCGGGTAATGTCACAACTGTATAAATGGCTGAAAGTGAAGCACATTCGCACCTCCGTCTACCACCCACAGACGGACGGTTTAGTCGAGAGGTTTAATCAAACTTTAAAAAAAATGCTGAAAAAACTAACTGATGTGGACGGGAAAGACTGGGACCAGTTGATTCCGTATGTGCTTTTTGCCATCAGAGAGGTACCACAATCGTCCACGGGGTTCTCACCATTTGAGCTGGTGTATGGCCGGAGGCCCCGTGGCCTATTGGACATCGCCAAGGAAACCTGGGAGCGCCAGCCTTCTCCCCACCGCAGTGTGGTGGAACACGTGGAGCGTCTCCAGGCCCGGGCGAAGACCATATGGCCCCTGGTACGAGAGCATATGGAAAAAGCGCAACGGGACCAGGCTCGCATATACAATCGAGGCGCCACGCTCCGCGAGTTCCAGGTGGGAGAGAAGGTCCTGGTGTTGGTCCCCAGCTCGGAGTGCAAATTCCTGGCGAAGTGGCAGGGACCATACGAGGTCGTGGAGAAGATGGGGCCCGTGGACTATCGGGTGAGCCAGCCCGGCAGACGAAAAGGCTACCAAATCTACCATGTCAACATCTTGAAGAAGTGGATCTCAGCCCCCCGACTACCGCTGCCCGCGCTGATGACCACCGTGCCCGCGCAGACGTTGCCCCCGGTGCCCATAGGAGAAGACCTCGTCCCAGCCCAGACACAGGACATCAAGGACCTGCTGGGGCGGAACCGGGACATCTTCTCCGAACTCCCCGGCCGAACCACGCTCATCAGGCACGATATACGCACGGACCCTGGGAAAATAGTGCGCCAGCGGCCGTATCGAATCCCTGAAGCCAGACGAATTGCCATTAAAGAAGAGGTGGCCAAGATGCTAGAGTTGGGAGTTATCGAGGAGTCCTACAGTCCATGGTCCAGCCCGATCGTGATAGTGCCGAAGCCAGACGGGACGCTGCGCTTCTGTAATGACTTTCGGAAATTGAATGACGTCTCCGCCTTTGACGCATACCCGATGCCCCGAGTGGATGAACTGATCGAGCGCCTGGGCCCGGCCCGGTTCGTCAGCACGCTGGACCTGACCAAGGGCTACTGGCAGGTGCCGCTGACGGACCGGGCCAAGGCGAAGACAGCGTTTTCCACGCCCGACGGGCTGTTCCAATACACGGTGCTGCCGTTCGGAGTCCATGGCGCGCCCGCCACTTTCCAACGGCTGATGGACCGTGTACTCCGCCCCCACCGAGACTACGCTGCCGCTTATCTGGACGACATCGTGATCCACAGCCCGAGCTGGAGCCTCCATCTGCAGCACCTCCACGCCATCCTCGGGGCGCTCAGACGAGCCGGGCTGACGGCCAACGCCAAAAAGTGCCGCATCGGCCTGACGGAGACCGACTACTTGGGTTTCACGATCGGACGAGGGTGTGTGCGGCCCCAGACGCGTAAAGTGGAGCGGATTCGGGAATGGCCCCAGCCCAGGACAAAAAAGCAAGTAAAATCATTCCTTGGCCTCATGGCTTATTATCAAAAATTTGTAAAAAACTACTCTACTATTGCAGCCCCACTGTATGATCTGACATGTCAAAAGCGCCCCAACCACATTGTCTGGACGGCCGAGACGGAGGCCGCGTTCCAGACCTTGAAGAGCGCGCTCTGTGAGGAGCCAGTGTTAAAAGCCCCCGACTTCAGCCGGCCCTTCGTCCTCCACACAGACGCGTCGGGCACCGGGTTGGGGGCGGTCCTCGCACAGGTATTTGATGGCGAGGAGCATCCAATTACCTACGTGAGCAGAAAGTTACTAGACCATGAGAAAAATTATGCAACAGTAGAAAAAGAGTGTTTAGCGGTGAAATGGGCTATTCACCACCTACGTTATTACCTGTGGGGCCGTACCTTTACCCTCATTACAGATCATGCACCCCTAAAATGGATGGCCACCAACAAGGACCGGAACGCCAGAGTGACGCGGTGGTTCCTGGAGCTACAAGACTATTGTTTCAAGGTGGAGCACCGGCCCGGGAAGGACATTCCACACGCAGACGCCCTGTCCCGCATGTATGAAGTAGAGGAGCTGGAAGCCCCCGGACCAAGCGGCGGGCTTAGGGGGGGGATATGTGGAGTATCGCCACAATGCCGCCTGTCAGGTAAGCACCACACCAGGGAGAGGCCATGGGACAGAGACAGAGGGAGACCTCGCAGGGAGCGCACCAGCCTGGGCAGCGTCATAGAAGGGCGTTACCTGCCACTCACCATCATGAATCAGCCCCAACTGAGCGCAGCTGCGACGACAGGTTAGGTGTGGCACCAATCTACAAAAGTGGCTACTCTGTCTCAGTCTGGCATTGGCTCTCCTGGTGAATGGACGGGTGCTACAGGCGGTAAGGCAATTCTCCACTATTCCTGCACATTACTGAATGTTTATGAATTGTAGTGTTAAAGGACGCTCTCTGTTTACTCCTAGGCAACCTGTGGGAGTTAATCACACATACCTGAGCACAATGCATGGATACTGAGCGATGACGCTGTGGCGCACGGATCCAAGCAAAGAGACATTGTGATGCATGAAAATACCCCGACCCGGGGTGAATTTTGAGTTGGACTTTATTATTTGAAGTTACACGAAAAGTAATACCAAGGGCCTGCGGGTCATATATCTGAAAAGGTGCCAAATAAATACCCTTAAGTGGGCTTGTACCCTGCATTTTGTGTTTGGCTTTGATCAGTTCCCCACAATATATTTTTTTAAATCTTATTATAAAGGCATGTATCAGGTTTGTTCAAATAGAATTTTCATGACATTCGAAAACAAGTTTAGCCATTTTGTTGTATTGAGCGCGACATAATGCTGAGAAAACCTCAGTTTTCTAAATGGTCTTTGACAAATTATGTTAAAAATGAAAACAAAACAGAACATTTTATTACATTGCAATAGAGGATTGTGATGTTTCATTATTCCACAGTTTTCCTGTATATTATCAGAGAAATACTGGTTAGTACAACCCAGTTACACCACTTGACAGTGTTGTTTCTACAGTCATATTCTACTCTTTATACCAAGCTCGTGGAAGCAATGTCATTGGGCATCCAGGTGTCAATCAACTCTAGTCAACATATCAGGTTCTGACAGGGGGTGGGACTAAATAAAGCAGGAAGGAAGACAGTCTGAGAGTGAGAGAAACAGGTGAAAACAGAGATGTCTGTTAAAATCTGGAAAATGAAGAGCTAGGGATTAATATCAGTGTGGATATATCAGCATGTTTGTGTGTTTGCTCAGTATTTCTACCATAACCACCTGACAATAATAACTAGTTGGACTGTGGCTGGTCAACTAACACATTATAGCCTGGAGGAGAAGAGATTGTGTGAGACATTTCAACACGTTTCTGAGTGAGTATGGACGCTATCTGAGAACTGTAATGACATGGACATTTAGTTAAAGTATAGGACCTTTATAGCCCTAGAAGGCTGTGATACATTTAATTGACACAGGAGGGCATAGGAGTGATGTGTGACTTTGTATATGGAATACATGGAATGAATGTAATATCACAGCCATTGCAGGACCAGGACCTTCAATAGTGTTGTGGTGTTTTGGATAGTGTGCTTCAGGACCTGTACCAAAGCTGTTACAGTAGAGGCGCTCAGGACTTGTCACTGCATACCAGAGGATCCAAGTGGACACAGACAGACAGGTGCGGTACTGGGTTATCCAGCACACAGACAGACAGGTGGGGTACTGTACTGGGTTCTTCAGCACACAGACAGGTGGGGTACTGGGTTCTTCAGCACACAGACAGACAGGTGGGGCACTGGGCTCTTCAGCACACAGACAGGTGGGGTAGTGGGTTCTTCAGCACACAGACAGACAGGTGGGGTAGTGGGTTCTTCAGCACACAGACAGGTGGGGTAGTGAGTTCTCCAGCTCATCTTGTTGGGAAACTGTTTGCAGCAGCTGTCTAAAGTTTTCAGTTCAAACGAATTGAGAGACAATACTTTCATTGAGGATTTAAATTTTCAACTCCGACAAGCCTTCAGGACAAAAATAAATGTGGTTTGTGAAGCTAACTGTTTAAAATGTTCGTTTGGACTGGATGGGTCCTTCATGTTAGAATCATTTAGAAATGAAAGCAGAGTGATCCACTGCTTCTTTCTCTTTTTCATCTGTGATTGATTGATAGGCCTGTCACAATAATGATATAATCGGCGTCATCGTTTCCATGTTGCAAAATGTTCCTATATTTTCAAACGTTTTCAAAAGTAGTGGAACTAGCTGATCTATAAGCTCACAACGCATCGCAATGCGACACGTTGTGAGCTTGTAGATCGGCTATAATCACTACTTTTTAAAAAACATAATTTTTAAGATAAAATTATTAAATATGGCCTATTTTGACCATAGTATATTATTTATTTTAATTATTGTTATCATTCATTTTGTCGTATAAGAAAGTTATAACTTAGCATTTCAACTTTTAATAACTCCCCCATTCTCTCTCTCTCTCTCTCTCTCTCTCTCTCTCTCTCTCTCTCTCTCTCTCTCTCTCTCTCTCTCTCTCTCTCTCTCTCTCTCTCTCTAGTCGTCTCCAGGTGATGACTTCACAGCGGAGTCTGGCATACCGTCATGTGGTTCTAGAACGGCGGATGGCTCCATCTTTCCCCCCTGTCCACCCATCACCCCCCACCTGCCCGCCCATCCCCCCCAGGCCTGGAGCAGAGTGTTTGCTGTCATCCTGTACGCCGAGTTCCTGAAAGAGCTGGCGGCCATCGCCCAGGAGCACAGCGTAGTGCCGGACCACTCATCGCTTCAACCCCAAATTTCACTGTTCTGGGGGGAACGTTCACCAGAAATAGCTGATGTCCAAGCTCATGACGCGTCAAAATGTGACGCGTTGTGAGCTTGGAGATCAGCTATTTCTGACAAAGAGATTTGGTGTAGTACAGTACAGTTGCTGTACAGTTGCAACTCAGATCCGTTTCACTGTGTATATCGAGGGTTTAAGTGGTTAACCTGGTATTCTCCTGGTGTAATCACTGACAGGTTGGATCTGTCAGTGCCAGCAGTACCAGAGGTCCTGGTAGGATATAACGCCAGCAGTAGCCTACATGAGGTCCTGGGAGGACATAGAACCAGCAGTAGGCTACTAGAGGTACTGTGTCAAAGAAACATTGCCAGGATGGATAAACTAGCTGTCTTGGGAATTGAAAAAGATAGTAGACCCGTAGGAGCCAGATTGCTCAGATAGAGCAATCTGGAGCAATTACTCCCGCGGAGACATCACATTTCTCTTTTGGGCCTAGAGTCCCAAAAGAGAAATTTGATGTCTCCGCGGGAGCCTCTATCTCGACTCAAGACCCTAAAGAGAAATTTGATGTCTCCCCGGAATCATACGAGGAAGTAAAATGTATAATAAGCAAGAAAGGAAACATGGCAGCAATAAATGGATCCAGGGAGAAAGCGTGGCAAAGTTTTGCCGACAAATTAAATGCACAAGTCGTCCAAAAATATATACAATGTATATGCAAGTTAATAAATATATAATTCAGTTAGGCTTAAACATGAGGAATGTATGGTGAATATTGGAATTATCGCCTACTAATCTACAATGCGACAGCCTATTATATGCGCCATGCATCCAACCAATATGTCTGAGTCTGTGCTCAGGAATGTGTCAAAAACTAAAAAATCTCCATGAATTCAAAGCTTCATGGAGTGTGTAATTGATAGAAAATAAGTATTTCTTGGGTGAACTATTCTTTAAAGTGTCTTGTTCAAGGACACCTGAGATTTTCGGCGTGACAGGCAGGCTCTCTAACCATTCAGCTATGGCCACATCATCAGCAGTGATTCTAAGGCAGTTCTACTATATTATTTAATAAATTATGCATTTCATCCTCTATATATTGTCCAGCAACCTTTATGATAAAGGCGAAAAACGATAGTAAACCCTTAGGAGCCAGATTGCTCAGATGCCAAGGATCTTGTATTGGGATTCAATCCCATGACCTTGTGGTCTGAAGTCAAGAGCTCTTCCAACAGAGCTAACCAAGCACACTGACCTTCGTACATTGGCATTACATGAACGTGATGGGTCATTCCACCAAATTAATTAAAGCCATTTGGCTCATGCACTTTACAAGTGGGCTTATTGTCAGCAACAGCCAAGAACACAGGAGTCTATCCCTATTACAGCACTAGACCCCAGGGAGACAGACACATGCTGATTTGCCATTTCCAGGATTTGATTTCCAGGATTTGAGTCTTGAGTCCCAAGACTCAAGACCCAAAAGAGTCTTGAGTCGAACGCATTAGATCCAAGTAGACATCAAATTTCTCTTTTGGGCCTTAAGTCCCAAGACTCAAAGGCCCAAAAGAGAAATTTGATGTCTACTTGGATCTAATGCGTTCGCAGGAGTAATTGGTTCGACTCAAGACTATTGGGTCTTGAGTCGAACCAATTACTTAATATTTTGGACACAGCTGGTTTCTGCCCGACAGCACAGATATACAGTACTACTGTCAGGACTTTACTGTGACAAACATATTTCCCTGTGTGATTATGAATATGTAGGGGAAGAAAACTGATTATTTGTATTGATAATTTATCATTTGTATATAAACGCAATGAGATTATTCTAATGATGCTTAATCTCTAAATATATTATTTTGTGACAGTGTGAATACCAGACGGGTACATTTTTGTATTTAACTGAATAAATTGTTCAGTTTGATTACAAATCATATTTATAGCCTTATACAGTTTCCATACTGTTAGCTGATACATAAAGATGTTCCCTTAATTGTGTCTTGTGTCTCTTTGTGATTACAGTTGGTTGATGACCAATTATTGTATTTAGTCATGTTTAATTCTTGGTTATTACTCCATCAATTGTTCTGTTTTTGTTGCTTAATCATTTTAAATAACGGTCACCTTATTTTAACTGAAGCGTTTGTTGTTCCCTTCAGATTGTTGTGTTGACATCCGTCACATCTTAAATAAACAGCTTTTAAAAAGAAGTTTCGTGTATGTGTGTTTGGGGTATGTTTGATTGAGTGTTTAACCCTCTTTTTGGACAGACTGACTAAAAAGACTAAAAACTGCTGTTTGGACGCCATCTAGTGTCCATCAGCAGACACTACATCTGTCTGAGGATATGGGTGTAAAATGTATTTCAGATCTCCCGGTGGAAAAGTGACGCATGTGCTTACTCTCTATTGATTTTATCCCACTGTTAGGGTTGTTTTATAGACCAATTATTTGTTTACTAACATTGAGCCTGGACGCACAGGTGATTGTTTCACGCAATCAATTCCCAACCTGTTTCGGGGTGCACTGGTTTCAGCAACCCCCTCTTGTGTGTGTTGGCTAGTGAGACGCGTCCTAACGAGACCTGATATAATGGGTTTCGTTGCGCGCATACTGGCTGCACGCAGCCAGTATGACGTCGTCTGTTAAGGGGTCTATATATATTTGTTTAGTAGGCTGCCATGTCCCACTGGAATACAGTGACTGATACGAATTAATAATATACTGGGACCATACGTAAAATGAAGAATACCTTGTGAT
Source organism: Gymnoscopelus microlampas (assembly GCF_963454915.1). Classification (NCBI taxonomy): domain Eukaryota; kingdom Metazoa; phylum Chordata; class Actinopteri; order Myctophiformes; family Myctophidae; genus Gymnoscopelus; species Gymnoscopelus microlampas. The sequence goes on from NC_139958.1 coordinate 27,384,210, forward strand.
GTCAGTGACATTTTATTACAAATGAAAATGAAAATAAGAAACAGTGCAGTAACAATACGTTTTCGTATAGCAGCAATTTTGCATGTACAATATAAATATAAATATATTGTCTGTCGGGCGGAAACCTCATTATGGTCAAAAATGTAGGGGTGTTTTTTTGGGACGAGCGTTCCGCAATTGTAGATAAGCAAACTCAGAAACAGGCTAATGACTAGCCTCAGTTAACAGGTTGAACCCGCTGAGGCTGCGTAATGCTATCAGCAAAGATGGTTAAGTTATCAAGATATGCACTCTCCAGTTTACCTCCCGTTTCTGCGTGACGTAACGTAAGAAACGGGAGGTAAACTGGAGAGTGCGTATCTTGATAACTTAACCATCTTTGCTGATAGCATTACGCAGCCTCAGCGGGTTCAGCCTGTTAACTGAGGCTAGTCATTAGCCTGTTTCTGAGTTTGCTTATCTACAATTGCGGAACGCTCGTCCCAAAAAAACACCCCTTACCGCTACCACTAGGTTAGGGGTCTTCAACAGGCCTTATGTAATCAAATGTATTTACATCAGTGTGTTCATGTAGTTTATCAATGTTTAATGAGCTAATGTCATAAAAATCCACCGTAGACTTGGCATATTTTTATTGATGTAGCCTAGTATAGTGTGACATTTGCTCAATTTGTGATTTTGGGGGTCCTCTGCCAAATACATATTAATTTGGGGACTTGACATGAAAATGTTTAAGAATCATCATATTGGCTGAAAGCTGAATGGGTAAAGGTTGGAATCCCAGCCCTGACAATGTGTCGAGATGTCCTTGAGCAAGACACTCAACCAAGATGAAATCGGTTTAAGTATATTCTATCATTGTTATCATCATCATCATCCTTATCTATGGGGCAGGCACATTATTAATTATGAATTCCACTTAAAAGACCCCTTAATTAGGAAATCGCCTCTCTCTCTGTGTCTATGTCAGGAATTGTAAACCTGGTGCCAAAAAAGTACTCAGAAAACATAATCCAGGCTTTATCTGGCAGAGATAAATACATTTTTTTTTATTTGGCTCTCAAGGAACAATAGAAACTAAAACTACAAAATATTCATGAACACAAGTGTAAGAAAATCAACCATTGTACAAAGGTAGAAAATAATCTGGTTAGGAAAAAGCCCAAAATATAAATTTTGGAAATACAAAACAAAACACAACACACTCTTACATGCAATGATCAACAATAAATCAAAAAGCAAATTAGAGGAAAATAAACATTAAATCCTAGATTAAATTAATCTAATATTAGTTCAGGTTCCGATGACATGCTTGATTTATTAGCTTTTGCTGTATTCATGTATAACAATTTATGTTAAATCATCTTGTAATTCAGGTTATGATTTTGTCAAAATGTAATTTATACGGAGTGAACATTTCGAATCATAGTAAGTCTAAATGGCGTGGCCCAGTTCAACTGGGACAACAAAGGAGTGATGTTCAGCCAATTATACCTGTAGTGTTAAAAAGAATAGTGTTGTACAATAACTAACACTGAGTAAACTCACATTTAATTAACAAAAAAAAACATTTACAACTACGTTACCAATAATTTAAAGAACAAAATCATTCTGAGGCCTGTCAGCATCGCATCATTTCCAGCACAGCATAGCAGTGATTATCTATTCTTTCATCGTTGGTTTGAAAAATCAACTGTTAATTCCAAACTGTTCAACAAAACACTGTTAAAAAGCTAAGGCTTAAATCATACTTTGTTGCCCGACCCTTAAGACAAGCACTGTATGACAGAAATGATGCATTATCAATTTAAAACGGTTGATGCGTGCAGAAGGCTAGTATGAAGAACTGACTTCAGTTCTACCACTGCAACGTGCAGCAGTATACACAGGTGAATATAACATCTGCTACGGATGTAGAATAATAATCCTGAGATAAAAACAAATGAACCCATACAGATGATTCTACTTCACTGCAAGGATCCACAAATAAATGATGACAGAGTAATTCATTATTGTAACAACTGCAATACAGACAAACATAAATATAAAATGGTGTAAGAGTCTACAGTGGGATATTGTTTGTTCAATACGCCCTCCAAATAAAGAAAGCACATCCTGAGGTTAAAAGCAATTTCACGCCTGATTTATATCGTACAATGGCGTCACATGGTTAAAATAGCCAATCTACAAGCTCACAACGCTTCACAGATCTGTGACGCATTGTGAGCTTGTACATCTTCTATTTTCTGTGCGAAACACCTTTCCCTTGCATGGTGGCTCCATCTCCGGCTTGAAATTCTGATGACCTTTTCATTTGGCCGTACAGTAAACCGTTCTTTGAAAGAGATGCAAGTAAACATCTTTCACATGAGTGACTGGTGCAGCGCTAGGTTTCTAGACACAGAATTACAATTATTCAGACAAGCAATTACTGAAGCGGATTGGATGTTTTCCTTACATGAACAATGTTTAGAAAATGGGCACATTATTATTATGGTCCCCATCTCCAGTGCTCAGCCCCCAATTCTTTTTCATCCTAAACGCTGGACATGGCAACTCTTAGTTCTGAAACTGCAAAACTTTCTCTAGTGGCTTGTTTTAGGAACTCAAGTGTAAAGTGTAGTAAAAAATATAATTTGGTCATTAGAAATCCATTTCAAAAATATATTTTAGCTACTGACAATATATATTCTCCCACAATATATTTTTCTTCAACTCAACTTCAGCTAAAATGTCACATCACAGGTTTGCAAGTGTAAAAAAAGTAGGTGAAATTCTTTGTCGTGCAAGCTTCCATCTGTAGGATGTTTATATTTGGCTGTTTATTTTGAAACATTCAATATATATCGTCTCTGTCGGGTGGAAACCTCATATGTCCAAAACTGTTACTTTCCAAAAATAGCACAAAAAAAAAGCTCGAAACGCGACGCAAACTTTTGATACTTTTGTGTGACGCTGTAGTATGATCAAGTAGGGCATTGATTTATGAAAAAGCACAAAAAGTTAGAATATAGAGAGGTTTCTGACCAACAGCGTCAGAAACTTGTATATCGTTTGAGATGGTAACATGGGACTAGTAGATGCAGGACTGGGACAGTAGCTCCTGGTAGTGCAGTCCACTAGCTAGAGAGCGAGCCATGCGTCGTGAGGTATGCTTCATGTCTCTAGCTGCTCGGATGGCCCGGTCGAGGGAGGTGCTCAGGGACCGCCGCTGGTTGGTGGTCAGGGAACTCGTATGACCCCTCGCCTCCTTGCGGCCCTGACACCCGAGGGTGCTCCTCCACTGCTGTTCGAGGGCACACGCAGGGCCTCTGGGTAAGAGTCCATCTTGATCACAGGACTGGGGTAAAACCTGAGTGGAAAAGGGGTTCGATGTCATGACCGGATATTAACCAAATGAACCCTAGTGTCCCTATTCTGGGCCTGTCATAATGGGCTCACTGCCCTTTTCTGTGAAAAAGGTGCAAACATTTGGCGTAAATAGGCTCACATTCTGCGAAAACTGGGTGAACGTTCTGTGAAAATACCTGATATACAAGCTTGCAGATTTTTGGTTTAAGAGCTTCTTTCGTCTTCTACAGACAGTTATTCTTGGAATATTTTATTCTGTATCTGCAAGTTTATTATTCAGACAGAACAGCTGAAAAGGTGAGCTATATTATATTCGAGGAGTAGACTTTCTACATGCCATTATCAGGGGGTGAATGTACTATATATTTGTGTGAAATTAACTGACCCAATCCTACTTAATCACATGAACCCTAGCATCCCTATCAACGCGGTGCAGCCCGAATAATGAGCGTACGGCGTAATCACCGCACCTTTCGGCATTTATCAATATATCCTGACGTGGGCTTCATCCTACCGTAGGCTGAAATCTCACGTCTGGTCGAGACCAGTTGTTGACGTTGGCTGCGCCCGTTTACTCCATTCTAGACCTGCGGAGCACCATTGTCTGACTGTCTGACAAGCATCTGGACACATAATCCACTCCTAAATGTGTATATCTACACTAATAAATAATCGCTGTGAAAATATATCATTTTATAAAGTAATTTAAACAAACTGCTTTAACAGTCATTCAGATAAGATTGTAGATCTGTCTGTATTGAAAATAGCAGATCTACAAGCTCACAACAGGTCGCATTGCGACGTGTTGTGAGCTTGTAGATCTGCTATTTTCAGCGCAGCAGTGCTTCTGCGAGAGAATTTTCGAGAGACGTACTCTAGACAGGAAGCACAACCAACCCCTGGACTCTCTGTGTACTTCATTAGATCTCCATTTTATTTCCTTTTTCATCATTGTACATCTATGTATACATTCCTGGAACCTGTGTGTGTGTGTGTGTGTGTGTGTGTGTGTGTGTGTGTGTGTGTGTGTGTGTGTGTGTGTGTGTGTGTGTGTGTGTGTGTGTGTGTGTGTGTTTGCGCGCGCGCACACACACAGGGTTGGCAGGGTACTTTGCTTTACCTGGCTCTGTGCTGGTGTTGTTGTAAGGCTCAGGCTGCCCACACAGAGGACAGCAACGAGAATGAGACGAGGTGTGTATAGGCTTTGAGTTACCCCCCAATGGACCTTATAATACAAATAAAAAATTACATTATTAAACACTGCAATCAATCTCAGAGTGAGCGACAGAGCGAGAGAGAGACAAAAACAAACAGGCAGACAGCAATAAAGACAGAAAGCAAAACATCATATGCACAACTATTATACAGACAGACAATAATAATAATAATAGCTTACGTGCTGAGTGTTCATGTTGGTGTGTTGTACACTGTGGACATACACTCCCTCTTCTATCAGGTTCATCTACTGGTTCATTTAAACCTGCAGAAAGGCCAGGATGTTGCCCTGTAAGTCAGAGATATGCATGGATAAGAAGTTGGAAAGAAGACAAAAGCTGGGTATATTCAACCCCTTAAAATCCCATTTAATCACAGTGCATACATGCGTATGTACAACACTTTATAAAGTAATTAAGTTAGCTAACAAAGTGACCCTGCCCCATCCGCTTCAAGGTTAAACATGTCCTGAAAAAGGACCCTTTGGATGAATAGGTTGTCGTCTCTCCCCACTGTGCACTGTGCTTGGCCTTCGGCCATGCTGTAGTTTGTTGGACAGATTAATATTCTTACTGTGTTGTGCTCTGCTCCTCTTGGATGTGTTGTAATGGCTACAGGGTACAGCAGGGGACACAAGGAATGGTCTGGGGAACTGGGATTGTGGCGTAGAATGATCAAGCTCGGAATATGCAAGTCGTTGCAAGTAGTTGCATATTGCAAGGAGTTGCTTTGGTGTGGACTGGTCTTTAAACACACCTTGAATTATAACACGCTTGCCAGCTTGCATCAACTGATGGTGGATTATGTTATTTCCTAATCAAACACATTAGCTGTTGAGTTTTTACAATAATTTAGGTCTTAACATTCAAATAATTAGTGGCTATAAGGTTGTCAGACAGAGTGGTATTACACCCATACGTAAACTTCTCTCTGATTATCTGAAATGAGTTTAACTCATTATATATATCACTCATGGCACGCAGCATATCACATTCATGAACAATTATATGCCGAGCCAAATAGTTATCAACTACATTCTGTTTTTTAACTGTTTAACTGTTCTTTATTGACACAAATGCATATTGAATGAAATGTGTGTGTGTGTGTGTGTGTGCGTGTGCGTGTGCGTGTGCGTGTGCGTGTGTGTGTGTGTGTTGGGAGGGAGGAGAGCAGATATAATTATTACAGAAAAACAAAATCAATAATAAATTAATTAATAACATGTCCAATTAACCATACAACTAAAATAACATTAACATTATGAGTCTATAGAACCTGCTTTTAATCTCAAATAGTGTCGTTTTGTGGGCTCTTGTCCTTTGATAACACTCAGGCAGGGTGTGTTATTAGGGTTAAATTCTTACCCTCTGGTAACATTCTGGTAGGTGTGGTGTTAGTGTAGGGTATATTCTTGTGGTGTTAGGGTTAAATTCTTACCCTCTGGAAACATTCAACCAGGGTGTGCATGGTCTATAGAAGGTGGAGTTCTCTGCATCAGGATCCTGATCGACTCCCTCAACAATGGATCCACACTGAGGTCAAACACAAAGGTCATAGGTCACAAACCGATGCACACAGTGATATTTGTAATCCATTCATTTCACTGGGGCTCTTTTACAGCAGTAGAATAATAATCAGATCCTACAGCCATAGACAGAGCAGCCAGAGTGGTCACACTGGGGCCCGTGGGTTAGATTATTATAGTTTAGTGGCCACCTGTGGTATGTTGGGTCACTACGGCCCTTTGTGAGTGATTCAGATTGCACCTCTAATGTACAACTGTGTTCAAAGAAGTTTAACAACTAACATTAAGTGTGTGTGTGTGTGTGTGTGTGTGTGTGTGTGTGTGTGTGTGTGTGTGTGTGTGTGTGTGTGTGTGTGTGTGTGTGTGTGTGTGTGTGTGTGTGTGTGTGTGTGTGTGTGTGTGTGTGTTTTAGCCTTCATAAGCTATAAAAATGACATATGTCTGCACTGGGGCCATAACGCTACACCACTGATAAATATCATCACAATCAACCAATAGTATTAGGAGTAAGGATAAAATCTGAGATTAGTGACATTAAAATGTAGGCATTTAGCAGACTCTTAGTCTTATCCAGGGCGACTTACATTAAGCAAGGTAAACACATACAGTACATAGAATGCAGAGAGACGGTGTAGTGCCTCAGTAAACTATGAAGAAACTAGCATCAGTCTACCATGGGTCTTCAACAGGGGGTCCGGGGTCCTCAGAGTTACTACAGGGGGGGGCACCAAATCTTTGCGTGATAGGAACTTCTTTTTTACATTAACCCTTTTAGACCCGAGGACGATTTTAAAAACGGCTACTAAATCCTAACTTATGTTTTCAGAAAATCTTCTATTTCTTTTTTTCCAAAAATAAAAAAAACATCTTGTTGCTACATAGCAACATCTAAAATGACACAGATGCTTTTCTCGGTTTTAATGGGTTAACCAATTGAACCCTATAGCATCCCTAATCTGGTGGAAACATTCGCCGTAAAATAGCCGATCTACATACAGAACAGTTCTGAAAAGATGTTTTCTAAGTTTTGAGGGTGAAGTTTTGAAGTGATTAAATGTCTGAAAATACACATTAACATGAATCCAACACAACACTGATGACAGTGCTGTCAAACATGAAGCTATCTATGAAATCTATGAGAAAGTTTGATCTGCGACACAATTGTATCTGTACATTGAAACTATACCAGGTAAACACTGAACCTATAGCATCTGTCTAAATAACATGCCATCTAAATTAAAATGTTAACATTGTGGTCAGGAAAAACAAGCCAACAAATGACCAGGGTATGTCTGCATGGTCGTCATATCTAGGTCAGTCGCTAGCATCAATGGAGCAGAATGTGAAGGGTCTCACACACTCTCTTCACCTCCAGGTTGGTTCTCAACCTTTTCAGGCCGTGCCCCCCAAAATAATAATATCGTCACCTTGCTAAACTAGTGGCCTAAGTCATTTTTTAAAGTTTTTCAGGAAAAATAAAAAACTGATCCAAAACAAAACTATATGATATTTCTTAATCATTTCACCCAAAATGTTTATAACAAATTATGAAAATAGAAATAACACTGTCTGTCAGTTATGTAACATAAGAGATTTAAATAGGTTTAAATAGGCATTTAAATAGCCATTATACTAAAAGGGGAGTGAACATCATGATCCTTTTCAATTAGGAGATGGGCGATTTTACCAGAGGTGGCCAGTGTCATGAGGAGCTGACTTAGGCAAAAATATAAATTTTCTCAAAAAATGACTTAGGCCATTAGTTTAGCAAGGTGACGAAATTTGAACTGGGGACCGCCCAAAATAAATCATATTTGAACAGGGGACGCCCACCCTGATAGGCATTTGCAATTGTAGGAGTTGAGGCATTACATTTAGTTTGACTCGGTTCCACAGATAAATATTGTGAAAACAGTAGATCTACAAGCTCACAACGCCTCGCAACGCAACGCGAGTTTGACTTGGTTACACAGATAATAGCAGATCTACAAGCTCACAACACAATGCCTCGCAACGAGAGACGTTGTGAGCTTGTAGATCGGCTATTTTGCTTTTGCTTCTTTCTTTCTTAGATTATTTGACAATTTGGCCAATCTTCGACCAGTTTTTATAGTATAGTTTGTTGGTTAAATTTTGATGGAGTAATGCTCTTTTTCTTTCTTTCTTTTTTTTGTATTAAAAAGGTCTTAAAAGTCCTTAAATTGAAACTTTACTGTCATCTGGGGACCCTCCCCAAAATCATGTCGGTCCCGACCCACAGGTTGATAACCACTGTGTTAGTTGACCAGCCACAGCTCACTTTGTAGTTACTAATGTCAGCTGGTTATGGTGGAAATACTGAGTGAAGGCGTATGGGGAGAGTGAAGTGCTAAGGGCTGAGGATGAGACTGAAGAGGTGAGTCTTCAGATTACGGCAGAATATTGGGAGTGATTCTGCAGTTCTAACTGCAATGGGGAGTTCGTTCCACAGTTTGGGAGCCAGAAGGGAGAAGAGTCTGGGACATGTGGAATGTTTCCCTGATGTTTTAGCGAAGGTTCTGACAGCTTCCCTATGTTAGCTGATCTGAGTGAGTGGGAGGGGTTATAGGGTTGAATCAGGCTTTAAAGGTATGGGGGGCTATGACTTTGGTTGCTTTGTAGGCCAGCATCCGTGTTTTGCTGGCCTGTTTTTGCAGTAACTGGGAGCCATTGGAGGGAGTGAAGAAGGGGGAAAAACTTTAGCTGGTTCATCAAAACCAGACATGTCTTATTTGCTGGGGCTTAAGTGCACATGCCAGTAAGGAGCAAGTTACAGTAGTCAAGTTTTGATATGACTGTCTGAGATCTGGATAAGGAGCTGGGGCTTACTTCTGGGTGAGGAAGGGTCTGATCCTTCGAATGTTGTAGAGTGTAAACCTACAGGATCGAGTGACCGCTGCAATGTGTGCCTAGAATGAGAGCTGATTGTCCAGGACAACACCAAAGGTTCTGGGCCATTTGAAAAGAAGCCACCAGGGAGTTGTCTATGGAAACGGTGAGATCCTGGACTTACCTGGGAAGAAGAGAAGCTCGGTCTAGTCTGGATTGAGCTTGAGGTGGTGAGAAGACAAGACATCCACTGTGAGTGACAGGGGTGGAAAAAGAAAAACAGTTTTAGTGTTTTAACGGTTACAATCAACCAATGGTAAGGAATATAAGGTTTAGATCCGAGAACCTAGATCAGTGACTATGGCGATCACGATCATGAAATTCCACTTGACGATTAATTGTCATACAAATAATTGCGATTAACAATTTAATTGTCTTTTTTCTGTGAACATTGGAATATATAAATTACATTTATGTTTAGCTTTTAGGCTTTGCAAATAAAAATTGCATATGGCAAATAACCTAACTATACGACAAAATGAAGACAACAATAATAATAACAATAATTAAAATAAATAGTATACTATGGCCAAAATAGGCCATATTTAATCATTTTATCTTCAAAATTATGTTTTTTAAAAAGTAGTGGAAATAGCCGATCTACAAGCTCACAACGTGTCGCATCGCCCCACCTGTCTGTCTGTGTGCTGAACCTATAGGTGCTATACAAATAAAGTTTATTATTATTACCTGTCTGTATGTGTGCTGAAGAACCCAGTACCCCACCTGTCTGTGTACTGAAGAACCCAGTACAGTACCCCACCTGTCTGTCTGTGTGCTGAAGAACCCAGTACCCCACCTATAGGTGCTATACAAATAAAGTTTATTATTATTACCTGTCTGTATGTGTGCTGAAGAACCCAGTACCCCACCTGTCTGTGTGCTGAAGAACCCAGTACAGTACCCCACCTGTCTGTATGTGTGCTGGATAACCCAATACCGCACCTGTCTGTCTGTGTCCACCTGGATCCTCTGGTATGCAGTGACAAGTCCTGAGCACCTCTATTGTAACAGCTTTGGTAGCAGGTGCTGAAGCACACTATCCAAAACACCACATCACTATTAAAGGTCCTAGTCCTGGAATGGCTGTGATATTACATTCATTCCATGTATTCTACATACAAAGTCATAGATCACTCCTATGCCCTCCTGTGTCAATTAAATGTATCACAGCTTTCTAGGGCTATAAAGGTCCTAAACTTTAACTAATGTCCATCTCATTACAGTTCCATACTCACTCAGAAACGTGTTGAAATGTCTCACACAATCTCTTCTCCTCCAGGCTAGTGTGTTAGTTGACCAGCCACAGCCCAACTTGTTATTATTGTCAGCTGGTTATGGTAGAAATACTAGGTGAAAACCCAGCTACAAACACACAAACATGCTGGTATATCCACACTGATATTAATCCCTAGCTCTTCATTTTCCAGATTTTACAGACATCTCTGTTTTCACCTGTTTCTCTCACTCTCAGACTTCCTTCCTTCCTGCTTTTTTTTAGTCCCACCCCCTGTAAGAACCTGCTATGTTGACTAGAGTTGATTGACACCTGGATGCCCAATGACATTGCTTCCACGAGTTTGGTATAAATGTAAAATATATCTGACCTGGGGCCTATTTCATGAAAGCAAGCAGAATTAGGGGTTAAGCCTGGATTTAACACCTATCCTGGCTTAATTTAGCCAGGATTAGCGATGAATCAGTTTCATGAAAGCTGAATTATAAAATCTGAAGCATACATGTCCACAGTAAGGTGGATTTTTTTAATTGTGAATCAAGTTTATAGGTTAAAGTAGGTTAACTGTCATCTGTCAAGAAACACTTTCACCTAGAAACTCCATTCACACATTTTATAATTCATCTTACTGTGGACACAAATGCTTGAACTTTTTACTTTGAAATGTTTTGTAGTTTTTGAGATATTTAACTTTTAAAACATGCATCTGAAAACTTTGGCACCTCGCTGTTCCTTCATACTTTAACTCTGCCCAGCTAAGGTTTTACAGAAAGACATCTCAACTCATTCAGTGCCATTGATGTGTCTCATGTGTTCCACCAGATGGTGCTGTTTGCAAACCAGCGATCACCATGCAGATACCAGGGTGGAGCTCACAAAACTTGAAATGTGTTTCTGTAAAACTTCAGCTGAGCAGAGTTCTTTCAGACATAACCCCCCACCTTTAACTATCAGGAAACAGGGGAGGCCCCGATGTTCCTCCGTGTACATTGATGGCATGGAACTTGAACCTGCCAACTGTCTGTAGCAGAGGCAACCGATCAAGATCAAGATAAACCAAACCCTACCACTGCGCCAACGCACCTTTGGGCCTTCAACAGGTGTCTTCTAGTGCTTTTGAGTTGCTCTTTGGTATTTTGGCCTTGAAAATGTCAAAGTACTACAACATTGAAGTATGGGACGACTGGGATTTTAACATGGTTAAGCACAAAAGGTCCTGAGTTCAAAACCAGCTAGGAATCCTTTCCAACTTTTACCTGGCGCTTTTACCTTTATCTAATCTTTCAGTGAAGGCCACGCAAGTGAACAGAATGAGTGAAAACCACTGTGGTGCAGTGGTTTAGATACAGGGCATGTAACCAGAAGGTTCCCGGTTCAAATCCGACCTTGATGTTTTTCCAACTTTTACCTGACTCTTGCACCTTTATCTAATCTTTAACTGAGGAACGTGCAAGAGAACAGAGAAAGTATGAACCATGAGAACACTGCCCAGCTAAGGTTTTACAGAAAGACACCAACTCATTCAGTGCCATTGGTGTGTCTCATGTGTTCCACCAGATGGTGCTGTTTACAAACCAGCGATCACCATGCACATAGCCAGATGTGTTTTTGTAAAACTTCAGCTGAGCAGAGTTCTTTCAGACATAAGCCCCCACCTTTAACTATCAGGAGAGAGGGGAGGGACACAGTCCCCCCGATGGTCCTCCGTGTACATTGATGGCATGGGACTTGAACCTGCGAACTGTCTGTAGCAGAGGCAACCGATCAAGATCAAGATAAACCAAACCCTACCACTGCGCCAACGCACCTTTGGGCCCTCAGCAGGGGTCTTCTAGTGCTTTTGACTTGCTTTTTTTATTTTGGCCTTGAAAATGTCAAAGCGTTACAGCATTGGAATATGGGACAACCGGGATTTGAACATGAAACCTTCCGTTTGTTAGCCCTGTATCTTCACCACTGCACCACCGTAGTTCATACATAGTCTATTTTATTGCGCACTCTTCACTAAAAGATTAGATAAAGGTGCAAGAGTCAGGTAAAAGTTGGAACAATGTCAAAGCTGGATTTGAACCAGGAACCTTCTAGTTGTAAGCCCTGTATCTTAACCACAGTGATTCTTACTGACTTTGTTCACTTGCCTGTTGTTCACTGAAAGATTAGATAAAGGTGCAGGAGTCAGTTAAAAGTTCGAAAAATGTCCAGCAACCTTCTGGTTATAAAACCTGTATCTCGATCACTGCACCACTGTAATTCATCCTAATTCTGTTCACTTGCATGTTGTTCATTGAAAGGTTAGATAAAGGTGAAAGAGCCACGTAAAAATTGGAAAATATTCCTTGCCAGTATTGAACTCAGAACCTTCTGTATGCAAGGCCTGTATCTTATCCACTGCTCCACCAAGGTTCATACTTTATCTGGTCTCTTGCACGCTCTTCTGTGAAAGATTAGATACAGACCACAAGAGTCAGATAAAAGTTGGGAAAATGTCCTGGTTGCATTTGAATCGGGAACCTTCTGGTTGCAAGCCCTGTATCTAAACCACTGCATCACAGAGGTTCTTATTTATTCTGTTAACTTGCGAGGTATTCACTGAAAGATTAGATCAAGGTAAAAGCCCCAGGTAAAAGTTGGAAAGATGTCCTTGCTGGTTTTGAACTCAGGACCATCTGTGTGCAAGGCGTGTATCTTAACCACTGCTCCACCATGGTTAACACTTTTGATTATTTATATTATACCTCTATGGTCGCGCCCGCCCGCATCCTAGAATTTAGAAGGATGGATTACAGGGGCGTGTCCCAGCGTAGTAGCGGGGTATTGCACATGCGCAGTAAAATCCTGCCTGAACATACAAAAAGGCTCAGTAGATGGCAGCGTGTGACCCTTAAACGGTAGTGTTTGTTTTGTGTCACTTCAGTAGCCACGGAGACCTGCATGAATTATATCAAAACTTTAATTCAGTCAAACAGTGGGTCAACAACAATGAAAGCAATAATAAACAGTAGGGACATAAACACAATAGATATGCATATTAATAACTTGGATATGGGGGTTTATGTCACTTTGTTGTTGTTCTTTATAACTATGTAAGTCATTTAGTCCACTTGTGTATTAGAATTACAAACCTGCAGCTGTTTAGGTGCTGTGGAGAGAACAACAAACACACACCTCGACCGACTGAGAAGGGATCCTGGGGGTTTTTATAGACCAATTATTTGTTTACTAACATTTAGACTGGACGCACAGGTGATTGTTTCACGCAATCAGAATCAGAATCAGGGTTTATTGTCACAAAAGTCAGTTACAAGCAAAAAACAAGTGAAATTCATTTGTGCTTCTCAGCGACGGCAGCCTTCAACACTCCATGGCGCCATAATTGGGGGTAAAAGTCGACCCTCCACACACACACCACAGCGGCCTTCGGCGACAGCCGTGGCGCTATCGGTGTGGGGTGGAGGTGGGAAGGAGAAAAAGGGGGGGGTTAGGGTAGCAGAGGGATGGGAGAGGGAAAGAAACACACGTGGGGGAGTTCAAAAAAATCAAATGTTATTCACAGTCATGGCCTACGGATTACAAGTCATAACAGGATAAAAAATTGCAAAAACAACTCATGAGACAGACATGTTTCAAGCCTTGCAGGGAGTGGGGGAAGTGGGTACATGGTCAGAGGCAGCGTGAGTGCAGGGGGGTGTTATCAGTATTTATGACCGAGTCCGTAAGGTCACAGTGTCTCTTCTTGCACGGTGGAATCAGTTGAAACAGTGTCCTCCTTTTATCGCGATGGAATGCGAAGCAACAAAGCTGAAAAGTCTCTGCGCTCAGGGGCCCATAAACAACAGGCATAGAAGCAGTCAGTGTCCTACAGCGGCGCAAGGTCATGTGTGGTGAGTGTGTGCTGCTATCTCATCCCCCCCCCCACGTAGGCAGGAGAGACTTCAACAGCAGATGGTTGGGGTGGGAAGGGGTGGGTGGGGGGGGGGGGATCCCAGCGAATGAGGCCCAGCTCAGCGTAGCGATGTCTCCCTCTCCTGTCCGTAGCTGACCCGTTGAGCTCAGTCACAGGAATCAGGCGAGTGCGTACGGAGGACAGGACACACGGGGCTTTTAGGGAGGAAGGGAGGCATAGATAGCCGGGTGCAGCCCCATCTCGGCTGCCGGCTCCGCCAGCTATCTCTTCGCCGGCGCCAAGATAAGCTAGGCCTATCTAGGCCAAGGGAGGCCAAGGGAGGCCGAGGGAGGAGGAAAAGAAAAAGCGACTACCTCTGTCGACAGTCAATTTCCAACCTGTTGTTTCGGGGTGCGCTGGTTTCAGCACACCCCAACCCCCTCTTGTGTGTTGGCTAGTGAGGCGCGTCCTAGCGAGAGCTGATAGAATGGGTTTCATTGCGCGCATACTGGTTGCACGCATACTGGTTCTCATCAGTGTGACGTCGTCTGTTAAGGGGTCTATGTAGCGCCTCTGCTGGAACACTCCGTCGTGCACTTCCTGATAACACTGCGCATGTGCAATACCCCGGTACTACGGCTGGGACACGCCCCTGTAATTCATCCTTCTTATTTATTCTAGCCCGCATTCAAAATCTTCCTTGCCCGCATCCCGGAAGGGGCGCAGAGCGCGCATGTGAAGGATTTTCTTGTCAGTGATGATTAAAGGATGAAAATTGACAATGTTAACAACTTCTTCATGGGCTCCAGGTAAATGGTGCATTTATATAGCGCTTCTATCCCGGTAAGTATGCTCCTACCCTCCTCACCAGCCATTCCTCACCTAGCGCACACATTTCGGGAAGAGTTTCCAACACAGTTAAACATTTTAAAAAATAGCAGAAATAGCGACCTAGAAGCTCACAATGTGTCACGATGTTACACGTTGAGCTTGCACATCTGCTTTTTTTGTAGCAGATAAGTACATAGGGCTTAAGAACGATTACAGTCTTCAAACAATGATAGCAGTATTTCCCGTTACTAGTTGGCAGGTGGTGAAGGAATGTTGTCTTCCGTTTGGAATTCTAGAGTATGTTATTATAAAACTCAGAATGACCGTGATACTTACAGATTGTTGTTTTAAACCTTTCACAGCCTTCCATTACAACACACATGCTAGCCAGTTTCACTGTGGCAAGTAACTATGCTCTTTAAAAAGAGCACGCTGTGTTTAACAAGTGAAAATTTGAGTAGCCTCATCCTGCATTGAGTCACCTACCTATAGAGATTATATCTACATATATCTATCTATCTATCTATCTATCAGCATAAAAACTAATATTATATCTACATATATCTATCTATCTATCAGCATACAAACTAATATTATATCTATATATCTATCTATCTATCAGCATAAAAACTAATATTATATCTACATATATCTATCTATCTATCAGCATAAAAACTAATATTATATCTATATCTATCTATCTATCTATCAGCATAAAAACTAATATTATATCTACATATATCTATCTATCTATCAGCATAAAAACTAATATTATATCTACATATATCTATCTATCTATCTATCAGCATAAAAACTAATATTATATCTACATATATCTATCTATCTATCAGCAGCATAAAAACTAATATATCTATATCTATCTATCTATCTATCTATCTATCTATCTATCAGCAGCATAAAAACGAATATTATATCCATCTATCTATCTATCTGTATGTAGCCTGTAGTCTGTCTGTGAACACATTAATTAATAAGATATGATGATTCATTATATTATATAATATAATGATTATACGTGCCCCATGATCATATCTTATACAAATGTTATAATCATATAATATAATTAATCATCATATATGTTATTAATAATCATAAAATAATAATAAAAATAATAAATAATAATAATACTAAAAACGAACATAAAAAAAATATATGGTGATATATATCGTCTATCGTGATATTTCTTGAAAAATATCGTGATAGTTTTTTTTTCAATATCGAACACCCCTAAGCACTTCTGTTTTCTCAGAGATGTATACCTGGAGTTGAACAATGGACATCTGTGTATCATCTACCACTGGTCACTGAGCTGCACCATTAGAGCAACGGATGGTTCAGTGCCTTGCTCAAAGGCAACTTCTGTGCCTTATATTTACTTTTACTGGAGTATTTCCAATTGTCTATACTTTTACTCCACTACATCTCAGAGGCAAATATTGTACTTTTACTCCACTACAATTATTTGAAAACTTTAGTTACTAGTTCATTTGCAGATATAAATTACATTATAAAACATACATTAACCACTTTAGTCCCATTTTATACCTAGGATATTTGAAAATAGCCGATCTACAAGCTCACAACACGTCGTATCGCGACGTGTTGTGAGCTTGTAGACCTGCTATTTTCAAACATTTTAGTACATTTTGATACCAATACTTCTGTACTTTTACTCAAGTACATTTTTTATTCTGTACTTTTACTTGTAACAAATTGGTCCAGGGTTCATGGATAAGGTAACATTTGTGTCCCAGTGCTAAACCAGTGAGGAACCATTCCTTTGGGGCCTGCACCCACCTGTTGGATCTCCTCTCCTGGGTAGAGGGGGAAGGGGTCCTGGGTCAGACGGATCTCCAGGTCGGCGTGGCGGAGCTTAGCCTGCCCTGCCTGGTCAAACAGCACCTGATCGTTGTCGTCACGCGCTACAGGGTTGTAGACGACGCAGTAGTGGCGTGGTGGAACCATGGTCATGCGAACGGGACAGAACAGCACCCTGGGAGTGGAATACAGAGTCAGACACATACAGTAACACTCACACTTCCTTGTGGCCATTTTAGCTGAACAATGAATACTGGGGCTCTGTCTCATTAACAATGAAGCTTCCCATTACGTGGTACCGAGTTCCTTATTATCAGGTCCTGGTTTTGACCAAGAGGTTACATGAATTGAGACAACCTAGCATGCTAGTATAAAGTAAAAATCACACTGCCTCTGGTTTCTACGGAAATCAAGCCTCTTGCAACAGATGAACTGATAGACTGGATGACATAGACAGAAGATTAAACTATAATTTGCATTTAATAACATAAATAACCACATGTCTTATGGGATATCCTACTCTGCCAAGGAACCTCTTGATGTTTCCTCCACATGTTGTCAAATCAAGATGCCCAACTAGGATGCATCTATTAATACCAGTGTTGATTTCGTCGACTAAAACTACGACGAACATTTTTCGCCGACTACCTTTTTTCATTGACGAAAACTATATGAAAACTAAGCTACGATGACTAAAACTAATTATATTGACAATTTCGTCTACAAATAAAAACTAGACTACAATGTTAGGGAGGGACTAGTGGAGAAGAGATCCAGTAGAACTAAGACAAGTCATTTTATGCTTAGTTGCGCTCGGGTGTTGCGTTTTGAAAATAGCAGATCTACAAGCTCACATTGTGAGCTTGTATATTGGCTATTTTCAGCATGCTACCAAGTGTAAAATCAGCCATTACGACGCCATCAATGCTGTTTTAACACGGTTTACCCATGGTCAACTCAGCCTGCTGATGCCATTATTTTGATATATACAGTAGATTCAACCTCTTTACGCACCATCAACTTTATTGACTGAGATTTTTCAACGTGTGCTTTTGACACAGTGTGACAACTCCATGAGTCTCACATATATACACTGCTCAAAATAATTAAGGGAACACTCTGATCCCTTAATTCTTTTGAGCAGTTTTTGTTAGCAGTATGTACACAGTTCATGAAAACTCAAAATAATTAAGGGATCAAAGTGTTCCCTACATTTCTTTGAGCAGTATATTTTGGAGGTGGCAAAATTGTGTATAGTCAATGTACATGAAAAAAGGAAATTTTTGGAATTTTGGATTTTTTTTGGAAAGTTTTGGACAATGACAGGTCAAGCAATAAATCTATGTTCAACTCAAACTGTTCATAAACATGAGGGACCCATCTAAAATGAACATGGTTGGCCACAGAAATCCCAGATAGAAGCAGCAGTGGCGGATTAACCCTCCGTGGTGCCCGGTGCTTGGACACGGTTCGGTGCCCCCTGGGAGCGTTTTGTCAACGGGGGGGGGGGGGGGGGGGGGATGCGCGGTGCCCTGCTTCTGAATATCGGCGTTTTTCGCCGTTTATTTATTTTTTTAAGCCATTTGGTGCCCCCCCTACGGTTGGTGCCCTGTGCTTCAGCACCTCAAGCCGTTGGATAAGCCACCACTGAGAAGCAGCCTCCCGTTTTGAAAATCCTGCTGCTTTGTTATTTGTCGCTAAGTTACTGTGGTGTTTGTGTGCAATATAATCTGGGCGTGTGCAAGCAAATCAGTGTGTAAACTAGAAAAAGTGCTCCTCGGAGCACAGGTCTCCGCCAGGTCAGGTACGTTATTCTGGCCTCCTGGTGGCGCTATAATAGGCCAATGTGAAAATGGTGCCATTTTTCTTAGGTCTTTCACGGCAATCAGGAACAGCATTCATGATTTGAGGCATTTTGTTCCAAAAATGTGTTTTGCTAAATTAGACCTGCTGGTGGCGCTATAACAGGCCAATGTGAAAAGGGTGGCATTTCTTCCTCGGCCTAGTGGGAATGTGCGTGTGAAATTTCACGGAAATCGCAAGCTGCGTTCATGGTTTGAGGCAGTTTGTTCAAAACGGACCAATCCTGCAAACTTTGGATGGCAACTGATGGATATGTTTTGTGGACCAGATTGATATGATCTAGAAATATCGATCTAACCAGTCAAATTAATATAGTGATGTCTTTTTGGGCCTGTACTTCAGTCTTTTAAACATGCCTTTTGTAACTCTACTATACTTTCTCTACCAAGGCCATGTAGCTGGCTCCATATTTGCTATCTGGTGCTGGCTCCATATGTTTCCAATCAGTAAAAAACATGTCTTGGTCAACACTTTGTGATTAAATGTCAAATGACCTGTATCTGTGTAAGATGACCTGTATGACCGGGATATTGTCACTAATTTACTCTGTCAGCTGTCATCCTGTCACAGATAAAACCATACACATGTCCTATGATATCGAAGGAACAACTTGTTTATGGAACCGAGAATTGTACACAAGGACACCCTAAGATGAACAACAACTTAATATTAAGACAGCCAGACGCCTGTCCATCCTACGACTGAGGGTCTTAAAGCCAATCATAAGGATGCACCTATGTCTGATGTCATTGAAGTCCAACTGTATATAAATACCGTTGTTTGTTAGTACAACTTTAGTGTGTGATTATCATTCTTGTCCGTAACTTGTACTGTCTCCTGTGTGCACACTCGAGCAATACAGACTGATCATTTTGGACATACCAGGTGTCTGACTCTCATTTCTTTGGGTGTTGACTGGACGGGTATTGGGGGGTCTTAGTACCAAACCATCTTTTCGTCTTTCTTGGGCTCATGCCCTTTATAGGGTCCTTATTTAACCCTATCAATGGTCCTTCGATAAACGGTTAAACATCCACCCGAGATTATAATTTTTTTATAATGTTTTTTCTCGACCGGTTTGTTTAGAATCAGCGTTCAAATTTACTTTATTTTTGCATTCCTTCTGGGTGACGATTCAGCGATGAATTCAGATTCAGGTTTTTTTTTTTTATACTTTTCCTTTTTTGGACCCCCACCTCCTTGCTCCAGTCGACACTCCAGAGGGCCGATCTGTTCATCTACACGAGGTGAGACGGTTCTTATCAGCCGCCCTGAAACCAGACACTTTGGGTATGTGAAAGTTCTGTATTGCTCACACGGGAGGCTATAGTATAGTACTTGTTATATTTTGTTTGTCTTTGTTTTTGTTGTTTTAGTTAGTGCTTGATTGCTTTTGGTGTGCTGCACACAGAGAGTATGCTCCGCTCTGTATATGTTCATGCCACCACCGCATACTCGGCCCCAACTGTTTTGTTCTTACACTAGTGGGGGCTTGGTCTGCCATGTGGACTGCACGCATATACTGGACCCATACTTTATTTATACAAACATATTTGTTTCATCATTTCCCCGTGGCTCACCCTGTGGGTTTTTGCTCCGAGGTCTTGGTGCTTGCACAAGGGTGTTTGTATAATACGTTCACACCATTAGCCTTTAACACATTGACTGCCAGAGTTAAAACACCAGCCATAGCTGCCTGTGCCAGCCATTTTTGAGCTTTCTGGCCAGTCTATCTAGGCCCACAGAACATTTTGTGCTAGGACTATGAACACATGGAATACCTCAAAACAAAGATCAGAATCTCTACTGAGTTCCTAGCATGTTCTGTTCTTTAGCTATTGGCAGTTGAATATAGCTTGGTTTCACCAAAATCAGCTATCTGGATCTAGAAGCTGAGATAATGAGGCTTTTGTGAAACATTCTCTCTCAGGCAGAACAGTGATTAGACCCTTATATTTTCACCTTCAGTGACACATTACTGACATCAGACATCTGCACAGTTGTTGTTTTCAAACTAACAACACTGAGAAAGTGCTTTTGAATATACTTTTATATAGCTTTTTCACATCAACGTTTATCAACATGTGTCTTGTTGATAAACAAATCTCAAGCTCATTTCAACGTTTTTCTTTTCAAAGTTATAAGATCAAAAGAAGTGTGTGTGTGTGTGTGTGTGTGTGTGTGTGTGTGTGTGTGTGTGTGTGTGTGTGTGTGTGTGTGTGTGTGTGTGTGTGTGTGTGTGTGTGTGTGTGTGTGTGTGTGTGTCAAGACTTGGCATTATCTGTGCCAATTGTTTGAGTTTGTTTTACACACCATTATAATTTCACACACACACACACACACACACACACACACACACACACACACACACACGCACACACAGGGAGAGATTTTGCACTGTCCCCCTCTGGTGGTCAAAATAAATCCCTACATTGTGACACATCCATCCATCCAATACAGACATATTGATGCCCCCTGATAGAAACCATATAGACATATAGACTGTATGCAAGGTAAGTGAGGAGGAATTATTTTCTGTGAATGCCATGCAGACAAGCACTGAGATCCAGATAGCATCTATGACATAAAACCAAGCAAAATCAGAAAATGTTTGACTTTTTAGATAGTGAAACAGTTTTATATACAGCCTTATTTTTATCACAACACCCAATTACTGAATATCAGTCCCCCATAACTCTTGATTGTGTGCAAATGGAACTAAATGGACCCATAGGGTTGACAGTAATGGTCAAATAGGGCTAGCTATGTATGTGTCTTTCTATATTCTATGTCCAGGTTTTCTTCAGATTAGGATACTGATTTCACTGGTTCCATTTGTGCACACAAGACCTGCTAGTTTGCAATTGTATATCTATGATATAAAACCAACAGTCTACAGAACCCAATTACTGAATATCAGTCCCCCATAACTCTTGATTGTGTGCAAATGGAACTAAATGGACCCGTAGGGTTGACAGTAATGGTCAAATAGGGCTAGCTATGTATGTGTCTGTCTATATTCTATGTCCAGGTTTTCTTCAGATTAGGATACTGATTTCACTGGTTCCATTTGTGCACACAAGACCTGCTAGTTTGCAATTGTATATCTATGATATAAAACCAACAGTCTACAGAAAAAGTTTGAAACGACTCAGGCAGACACATTTGAACACTTTATATGTCTTTCAAGTACAAAATGGAGTACAACATACAAAGTACAACATACAAAAAACATACAAAAAATACAATATATCATCATTGTGTGTTTTGCTGGCCAGCACATCAATGTCTCCTCAGATCGCTCAGGGTGGAGGTGGTCCCCGTGAGGGTCTGAGGACGTGATGGCATAGATGTCTTTCACCGACAAAGATGGCATCACGCACTCAGATCCCTTGGGGCAGTGAGAAACATTAGCAGCACATTCACTGCCAACTGTTGGCTGGCTCAGAGCATAATAAATCAAAGTCAAAATAAATACAAAATGAAAATAAAACAAACAAATACAATCAAAATGATTCAATAATACTTCTCCTTAGTATGGTAATCAATCGCTCAGGGCGGAGGTGGTCCCCGTGAGGGTCTGAGGACGTGATGGCATAGATGTCTTTCACCGACAAAGATGGCATCACGCACTCAGATCCCTTGGGGCAGTGAGAAACATTAGCAGCACATTCACTGCCAACTGTTGGCTGGCTCAGAGCATAATAAATCAAAGTCAAAATAAATACAAAATGAAAATAAAACAAACAAATACAATCAAAATGATTCAATAATACTTCTCCTTAGTATGGTAATCAAGGTAGCAATCAATAACATGGAGGGGTACCAAACAGCTTTTGCACTGATACCTTGTCTCACTCCGCTCTCCCCTCCTGGTGCAAACTCTGCACCATTTTGTTGGGTGCTTGTTTTTGGCAGTGGGGGGACAATAGACAAGCTCATGGACTTTCATATCGCCACTCAATCGGTCACAAGGTTCGCGACTTCTTGGTGCATAAGGACGCAGGGGGGGGGCAGGGGGGGGCGGAGAGGCCGGGGGACGGCAGGGGCGGGCAGGATGAGGCTGCTGGTGAGGCTGCTGCTGGTGAGGTTGCTGCTGGTGAGGTTGCTGCTGACAGGCGGCCGGGGGGGGGACAGGCGGGTCTGCTGGGACAGGGGCATGTCTCACAGCGGTCCAAGACTTGACAACGCTGAGGATGAAGTCATACATGCACTTACAGTCGCCACCTGGATTCCTTGTCTTGTAGAGTACGAATGCGTTGTACATTGCGATTTGGAATAAATAGACCACAAACTTGCTGCTCCACTTGGCTGTCTTCCTGATGAAGGGATAATAGCTTAGGTTTTGGTCTAGTCGGTCAACTGCATTCATACTCTTGTTGTATTCAAGGACACAAACTGGCTTCTCCTGTGGCACTTTGTCGCTGTGTTTTTTCTGCCTCACCATCTGGGTGCCCATCTCATCCTTGTGCTGGGTTGTGATCAATCGAACGATGCGTTTGTCTCGCCAGGCCAATAACATCACTTTGCCATTGTGAAGCATCTTACGTTGTCCCACTTTCAGGCTGGACATCGTCACATCCCTCATGGCTTGTGGTTCTCCTCTTTTTAGCCTCATGGTACCACAGGCATGGGTGTTCTTCTCAAGGAGGAGTTCATACAGCTTCACGGAGTTATAATAGTTGTCCATGAACAACGAAAACCCGTACCCTGTAAGACCCTGCAACAGAAAGATGACTGTGTCTGGTAGGGAAGAGTACTGTCCAGAATATGGCTTCATTGAGTAGCAGTACCCCGTTCCAGAATCGCACAGAATGTAGGACTTTATTCCATACTTGGTGGGCTTCATTGGGTTGTACACTCTGAAGGATAGGCGTCCCCTCCACAAAAGCATCCCCTCATCGATGCTGATGTTACGACCTGGAACAAACATCTGCTTGAATTTGTCTGTCAGGTACAGCAAGACCGGGTTGATTTTACAAAGCCTGTCGACAACAGCAACCTCACCAGCAGCTTCGGCGGCGGCAGCGGCGGCGGCGTGAGCGGCAGCGTCAGCCTCATTGTTGGTGAAGTGGAGAAACCGCCAGATGATCTGGAACCTGTTGCGTGGCATCTTTTTGCCGAAGAACGAAGTGAGTACAGGGTCATCGGTCGACCAATAGTACTCTAGTACAGGCTTTCGAACAAGGCCAGTGAGGAACAACAGGGCCAAAAAGTTTTTCAGCTCCCCCACTGAAACCGCTTTCCAGTCCTTCACCCTGCTTTGTGGATGCTGCGCCACTTCTTCTTCACTCCTGGCCTGGATGAACACGTCAGCATAGTGGTTGGTCTGCTCTACTATCATCCCTAGCAGCTCATCAGTGAGGAAAAGTGAAAGAAAGTCTACAGGCATGGTGGAATGTAGCTCCGCCGCAGCATTTCTAGGACCCGGACTAGCAGTGAAAGGGATGTCCTCCCTAGGTTCCCAATCTGTGTCCTTCCACACAGGCTCTACAGCTGACGGCCTCCCACCATGTCCTGTGAATTACAGAAATACACAATTACCATAAAATACATCTTTTTTGTTTGTGTGGCAGTGTTGATTTATATGAAAATATGACTAAAACTAAATGGACTTTTATTCAACAGACTATGACTAAAACTGAATCAAAATGTACTGTCAAAATCATGTTGTTGTGGTACATGATTTTGTGACATTTATCATTGCAGAGTGGGGTTTTAGCGAGGGCTGGCTCTGTATGTGTTTGTCTATATTGTATGTCCAGATTATGACACTATGTGGAATTGTATTCAACAGACTATGACTAAAACTGAATCAAAATGTACTGTCAAAATCATGTTGTGTGGTACAGCTGTGAAAATTGTCTCACCTCTTTTACGCCCGTCACGTGGTACTGCGGTTGAAGGTGATGGTCCCGTTTCCTCCACATCCATCATGCCTGAAATCATAGTAAAACATAAAATAGTTTGGTAAATAAGATATACAATTATATTCACTGCCAGCATGGCAACTTTAGAATGAATGACATGTATCATGTCATGAATGACATGGGCTGGCTCTGTATGTGTTTGTTGTATGATGTACTGTCAAAATCCTGTTGTGTGGTACAGCTGTGAAAACTGTCTCACCTCTTTCACGGCGGACACTTGGTACTGCGGTTGAACATGATGGTCCTGCTTCCTCCACATCCATCATGTCTGAAATCACAGTAAAACATAAAATAGTTTGGTAAATAAGATATACAATTATATTCACTGGTGGTGGTGCATTACTTTGTGCAACTTAGAATGAATGACATGTATCATTGCAGAGTGTGGTTTTTAGCCAGGGCTGGCTCTGTATGTGTTTGTCTATATTGTATGACCAGATTATATGTATGACACTGTGTCAAACACAAACAGAGTTTAGCCCTAAATGACCAAATACAGTAGCCTGGTTAGGCAAGGCTACCATTACAGTACGATGTGTACAAATGGAACCAAATGGACACGTGATGAAGAAAATGGCATCTATAAAAACCAACTGTCTAATGAAAATGTTTGAAACAGACTTACCATTCCTAGCAGACTGTGTAGGCCTATGATGAGATGACGACGCCATTGCTTCATCAGACTCATCTTCGTCGTCTGAAAGTAAACAAGATCAAACACTGTTGATGTTGTGGACATAAGGGGACCTTTGATGAAATTTATTATGATGGTGGGGGCCTCGGTGCACCTGGCCTCCACCCCAAAAACTAAAGCCATCAAAGGGATTTGAAAATCATTGTTGACATGTCCTCATGTGACCCACAACACTACAAAAGACTTTGTTGACATGGCCTCATGTCGACCCCCAACAAAATCAAAACATTTGTTGTCATGACATGACATGACCTCTTCCCTTTGAAGTATGCCACCCCCCCCCCCCCCCCCAAAAAAAACCCCAGATCTACAAGTCAACAAATTCATAGGCTACATCGTCAACATATTCAAATAAATCACATGCATATAAATAGATACAGAATAAAATAAATACATATTTTATAACTGGCTGACCCAGAGTGCAATATCCTAGAAATCCACACCGGGCTTCTACATTGTCCATATATAAATAAGGTGTTACACACACCTCCAGTTGTTAGAGGCCCAGTCAAACAATTTGTCTAAAAAGGATGAAACCATTCATAGGTATTCAATTCATCAAAATATAAAATGGCACCATTCAATGATCATAACAAGATAAAAGCACTACGTTGTGATGCGATTGAATGGTTTGGTGCCATTTTATATGTTGATATAAGTAAGTAGTGCCCCACAGACTTTATACAAATATCAGGTAAAACATAGCCGATTTACAATCTCACAACGCGTCGCAGCGCGAGGCGTTGTGAGCTTGTAGATCTGCTATTTTCAGAGTACAACCAAAAGGTAAAATATGATAAAAAAAAAGATATATATATATATAGGATATTCTTACCACTGGTAAACGGATCCAGACAATGTTTCCTTGGGCTTGGCTCGCTTGGCTCCCAGCTGCCAGAACAATCCGAATCGGAGCTCTCTTCACCGTCAGTAGTGTCTGGTTCTGGGCGATATGACACGGTCCTCGGAGTCGGTCTTTTGCTACGACGCAATCGGTGCCCGGGATCGGGGTCTGGTACCGGTGGGTTCGTGTCCTCCTCAGGCTCAGATACCTCCGCAGGTGGTGGGGGAGGTGGTGGGGGGGGTGGTTGCTTCTTAGGCCTCCGTGGTCGTTGCCGCCCGCGCCGGGGGACGGTCGAAGACACCGATGTCTCCTCAGATCCCTGGGGAGCAGTCTTCGCCTCCTCGGATCCCTCCAATGGCGGAGGTGGTCGCGGCGGAGGTGGTCGCGGCGGAGGTGGTCGCCACGAGGGTTCTGCTGACGTGAAGACATAGGTATCTTTCACCGATAGAGATGGCTTCACGTCAACAGATCCCTCGGGGGTAGTGAGAGACGCCGCCTGCTTCACCTCCTTGGAGCCCCCAGCTAGTGGCGAAGGTGGTCGCGGGGGAGCGGTGAAAGACGCCACCGCCGACGGCTTCTTCTCAGGTCGTGGTGGTTCCTCCACAGGTCGTGATGGTGGTCCCGGTGGTGATGGGGGTCCCGGGGGAGCAGTGAAGGACATTGTCTCCAAAATAGTTCTTTGGGTCGGGTCTCTCCGAGGCCATTTGGCCTTGCTTTTTCTTCGCATCTCGCCTAAAAACTATACTCCCGAGTCCGACTCCCACCTATAAATATGTACACCTAACTCTCACCTATATATCTATGTACTACTATACTATATAAACGTCTTACTCTCACCTATATATATATATCTTGCACCTCTCCTAACTTTACCAAACTAACTAACTAACTAACGATCGCTTGCTCTTTCTCTGTCTCTCAGTCGCTGTCTCTCGCTCTCTCTCACTCTATTTCTCTGTCCGTCCGTCTCTGCTCACTGTTTGTTTAGAATGCCACAGGGACTGTTGTTCTGCACCCGGATTTGTAGTGTTTTGCTCAGATCATGTGACTTTTGCGATCATGTGACTTTTCTTTTGTCGTAGAAGCTTAATATTAATACACAGGTTGTGGAAGATTGCAATCTACCTTATACCAATGAAAAGACCTAATATCGAGTTAACTCGATCTAGGCAGTCAAGCGCTGGATTCTTAATATCGAGATAACTCGATCTAGGCAGTCAATGTGTTAATTCTGGCCGTATACACCGGTAGCGCTGCTGGTTATACATGATATATTAATATATTTGTGTCCCTCACCTCCTACACATCCCTAAATACTCAACTTGAGAGGGCTTTGTTTGACGTGTGAGGGCCTGCACGCTTATATTTGATATATGGAACACAGCAAAATTGCGGGTTCCCAAGATAGATGCCAGGCTATCTTACTTTTAATTACAGCATAAGGTTCCAAAGCGGACACTCCTGTATAGGGTCCTGCGTTGACAGCTTATGTTTTTGTTTGATTACTGTTATTTACTCTATGAGTACATTTTATTTTTGAGTTTGTATGCCTTGAATTGTAAGTTACATTGTGCCATTACAGCTGTTCTGTGCATATAAACTCTCTCTCTCCATCCAACTACACCCATCACCCTGGTCTTATCAAATTGACCTTAGAGTAAACTGCAGCTACTGTGGCCTATTTTTTTTCCCTGCCGAGATTATTCTCTCTGCTGCACTTTACTTTACTACTTTGGGTGATTGATTGACACTCTGTTGCATTGTGTCAAATCAAAAAGGAGGGATAGTTTACAATGCATTAACCTTATCACGAGGCTCATTCCCCGTACTTATCGGACATTTGTATTATTTTTCCCTTAGAGCAGTTACTTTAATTTTGTAGATCATTTATACCTTGACACACACAGATACATTCAGTGTGTGCCAATCAGAGGGGAATTATTATAGTATCCTAATATAGACCAGATACACCATTCAATTATTTTTCATTTTTAAACTTTAATATTTTGATTTCATTCCCATTTTTCTAGAAACCAGCCACCTTTAAATTCTCCTGTGTTTCTTTGCTCCAGGCAACCTCTGTATCACTAAACCAGCTACAGTTTCTCATCCAATCAGCCCCTGAACAACATTCCATAACATCAGCACTGAACAATTGGTATAATATCTATTCCTTATCTCTTAGGATAAACCACAGCCTGCTGATTTGTCATTTAAAACCTTCAATTTCATCCCTGTTTACATATAGTATAATACAGCCACGATCACGGGCCAAGCCAACCAAATCAGTATCACTAAACCAGCTACAGTTTCTCATCCAATCAGCCCCTGAACAACATTCCATAACATCAGCACTGAACAATTGGTATAATATCTATTCCTTATCTCTTAGGATAAACCACAGCCTGCTGATTTGTCATTTAAAACCTTCAATTTCATCCCTGTTTACATATAGTATAATACAGCCACGATCACGGGCCAAGCCAACCAAATCAAGGTAATATGACACACCCAGGTTACACCGCTGGGCCTTTGCCACCAGCAACAGGAATCATCTACCCTAGCCCACACACTTCATGAAATTCAAATTAGTTACCTGTTACATCTATATTTACCAAAGACGATTCAGATTGTTAACCCATTTAGTATTAATTTCTCACATTGGTTGTCTTGTTCCCATTCATATGGGTCCCACTTTCAATTGTTAACAGAAAATTAACTTTATATTCCATTGTAACTTTTAAAAACACTTAAAAGGAATTAGTCCTTGATGATTATGTGCACACCCCATACCACTGCACACCCCATACCACTGTTGATTTTGTTCACTAATGTTGCTTTGTTTGTGTTTAGTGTCTCTCCTCCCTGCTGGTTTTGGGGCCCTGGTATTGGCTAGACACCCACCTATGACCCCTATGACCCTGGGAGTGCGCCGGCTGTCCTCTCCTTCTCTGCTGTGCCTAATGTGTGACTAGGACTTGGCACCTGCATCTCCACGACACCCAGAGCACCCCAGCGTATTAATTCCATTTGATTAGTTGCCATTCATTAGTTCAGTTTCTGATGGTCTGGTCTTAAGTTAAACCTGTTTTTCTTTCTCGTTAGCAGATAGTTTAGTATTTATTTTGTTTTGGTAGCTGAGGGGATTCTATTTATGGCGACGGGGACATTTTTTCTGGCATAAATGGAATCCCACCCTTTTTTTTGTTTCTTTGATCAACCATCATTTTTGACTTCATGTTAAAATTCCACCCTATAGTATTTGTTAAAAAAACCTTCTCCATGTCTGCTTTATGCCTTACAGCATCACTGTACCCCGAAAGAAGGCAGCCGAGATCCATTCAGATCCAAATTACTGATGTAAAGATTTTTTGGGTGACCCAAGACCGTATTGGGATCAGAGGTCAGTGGATTTCAGAGGGGTCACAACAGAGGTAAGGTGTGCATTTTAACATCTTACGCCTCCTGTGCTCCTCTGGAACTCCAACAAAGATTTACACATTAATATGAATCCTGGTACAATTTGCTCAGTTTTTAATAATAATTCATATCCATTTACTTAAAAAGGAACTTCATTTAATTTCATTTTTATAGTCGGTTTTTAACTGTCTTAAAGTCTTTTGCTAGATTCTCAGAGTAGGCTCTCTCCCAGAAGCAGCCTTTCCTCTCTAGCTTATCTGTTTACATTCTCTTGGTCGGAGCTGTTCTCATAACAAAGTAGGCTATGGTTAATAATGGCTCACAGAGAAGACTACTTTAACACTATAATAGTATGCTACATGAAGGCTGTATGAAGGCTTGTTTTGAAAGTTTTAAAACATTTTTTTTAATTTTATTTTTTATAATTGATGAAAATATTACCATATATATAATTATTAATATTATTAATTCAGCCATGCACAATTAGCTATTGTTTTCATTTGGAGAGAAGGTAAGAGAAGGTTAGAGCGAGTAGCCATTTGTGGCTCGAGGGTAGAAAAAGAGTAATGAAGTGTAAAGTGTTGAAGGAATCAGTTATGTCGTAGTGAAAGTAAAGGAAGTGAGCAGACAGAATGTAGAATGAAAGGATTTCATTTTAGACCAGTTTTGAAAAGTCTGTGACCGAATTGCTATGAGAGCACTCTGACCTTGTGAGGGCCATTGGGCTCAAAATAGCAATATCTATCTACCTATATATATATATATATATATATATATATATATATATATATATATATATATATATATATATAATATCAGTTTATTACTGTCTGCCTATCCTGTAAATATTTTTTCCATCCACGACACCCCTGAATGACATAGCTTTACTTTATAGCACCTTACATTTATGTCATATTACAGACCTAAATATATAAATCTTTGTATGCCAGATACAGTATGCCAGATACAGTATGTCGGATACAGTATGTCAGGAGGAAAACGAGGAATGTCAGTTTCCATTAGGACAAATTGACATCAATCAAAAGTCACCAATACTAGCCAAACTCCGTTTCTGACTCATGAGCTGCAGATCATGGATCAGAAAGGGATAGAGGTTAGATATTACCCTATCTAGAGACCATATTTGATTATTAATATCTGACACATATTGGTCCAAATATTGTTTGTTTTAATGTACTAAGTTTCCTTCTATACTGATTAAACCATCCATCCATTTATTATATTGAGCTTTAAACAATAAGTTTTAAATGCCTTAATAATACATTTTATATTCCTTTGCTTGAACCTTCTGTTCTAATTCATTGAACCATCAATATATTTTGCCTTAATAATCAGTTTTCAATTCTAAGTTTTAAATTCTAAGTTTTAAATTCTAAGTTTTAAATTATTTTTAATATTTTTAATATAATTAAAAAATATTAAGTAATACTGAACCCAGTCAGTATAAAATATTTCTCATTCCCAAATTAGAGTTTAAAAACTTTGAACACTGAATGACTCTCTCTCTCCCCCTCTCTCTTCTCCCTGTTGAGCCTGTTGTTTACGGTGTGTGTGTCCGAGGGAGTGAGGGAGCGTAAGGAGTGAAAGTTTGTGAAAGTTTCTATCTATGCTTATCTTCTATCTGTGTGTGAGTGATTCAGCTATGCAGGCATGCGTGAATGTGTTTGAATGCGTGTTTGAACGCTCGTTCATAACAATTTTAGTCCAAATTTCAATCATTCTCCGGTCACTTAAAACGAAATAATTCCACTCTGGTCTCTTAGACTCCATTACCCATAATTCCTTCTGGTATCTTAGACTCATTACCCATAATCCCTTCTGGTATCTTAGACTCCATTACCCATAATTCCTTCTGGTATCTTACACTCCATTACCCATAATTCCTTCAGCTACTGAGTCTCAAGTGAATTCTATCTAAAACATATCTCAGTTAAATTAACCCTAATAAGATTCAATATGTTCTAATATCAATATTGGAAAAAAAATAAAAAAATAACTATAATATAAAGTTTATTATAAAGTCATTTTGAATTATTTTAAAAAGTTTTGGAAATATTTTAACTTAAGATTTTTTTGAGCTTGTAGATCTGCTCTTTTTGGAAAATTTTAATTTCGATTTATTTTGGTGTACTTTATCTAACTCCAATATACTCTTCAGAACAAAGATGTTTATTCTTTATTTTTCATTGTTATATTTAAATTTTAAATATTTTAATTATAATTGTTATAATTTATTTATTTATTTATTTTTTTCTTTGGATTTTCAGTTTGATTTTTTTCTTTCTCATCAACAGATTCATCCTCTGACACACACTATATTACAGATATATGGGTGTCAAAAAGAGGGGAGTTGGTGAATATTTGATTTAAATATGATTTGATTTAACTGTTTAATATGTTTTGTCTTATGTTGCTTCATTTTAGAACGAGAATGTGAGCCACTCCATTAAATCCAATTCCTAAAAGGTCATAAGGTCCATAAGGTCACAATACCTGCTAATTGTGACATACAGGGCTAAACTTTAATTTTAATTTAATTCTTAACTGTTTCAAACTGCTTATTTTCAAATACATTTCATGTACACTTCCTGCACACAGTAATTCTGTGTTTAATTCATTTACAGATTAAGTAATCTTCCTGGTTAAAATGAGTGACAGAAGCCTCTCCTCTCGCCTGCTCAAGAGGAAAAAGTGGGTCCTGTATGTCTGTGTGAGTAAAAGGGGCACATCACGTGAGTTTTTCCCATTATAAAGTTTTTTTGTAAAAGATTGTATGGACACATTTTTCAGATTTGCCAGTCAGACAAAAAATACCTTTTTAGGTTACTGCTTCTGGAGAGCCGCTGGTAAGGTTGTCCAATTGTTAGAGTTAACATATAATTGATTGGTCACCGGCCCAATCAACCCACGGTATTGCTTCAAGGAGAAGTAAGGCTAAAATTTGACTGAGCCTATACACACTTGAGGGCAGGACATGAAACAACAATTTCTTGGGAACGAGACTATGTTGGCACTGTAAGTTCCTGATGGTACATAAATTGTGGGTTTTTTAGGAAAACAACCCCCAGACGGCTGGAGTAAAAATTCGGATCCTGCCATCCTGCAAAGGGATGGCCTTTAAAACAAAAAATAAAATAAGGTTTGACACATCTGATGTTGTCCATAATTATAATAACTGATTCTGGGAACTTATGAGGTGATGTCATTTTTCTCATTTAACAGCATATAGAACCCACTTACCGTTCTAATTATTCTATAGTCTATAGTATGTAAGATGTACTGACATATGCTTTCCTCCTTCTTACATCCTACTAACGCTGATTATTTACTCATGAAATATAACCATTTGGCTTCCAAATCAATAAACAGTACAGCCCTTTTTGGATAAGTGAACCCTTTGGATGTTTATCTGAATAAATAACAATTTGATTTTGCCCTTATAGTCCTTTAATACAATTTAAAAAGCAATTTATGTCTACATGTATCTGAACATGTCTCCTTATATGAATGAATTAATTAATTACATTTTCTTTCGATGTAATCTACCAATCTAGTCCCCAAAGAACTGGGGACTGATGGATATGTTTTGTGGACCAGATTGATATGATCTAGAAATATCGATCTAACCAGTCAAATTAATATAGTGATGTATTTTTGGGCCTGTACTTCAGTCTTTTAAACATGCCTTTTGTAACTCTACTATACTTTCTCTACCAAGGCCATGTAGCTGGCTCCATATTTGCTATCTGGTGCTGGCTCCATATGTTTCCAATCAGTAAAAAACATGTCTTGGTCAACACTTTGTGATTAAATGTCAAATGACCTGTATCTGTGTAAGATGACCTGTATGACCGGGATATTGTCACTAATTTACTCTGTCAGCTGTCATCCTGTCACAGATAAAACCATACACATGTCCTATGATATCGAAGGAACAACTTGTTTATGGAACCGAGAATTGTACACAAGGACACCCTAAGATGAACAACAACTTAATATTAAGACAGCCAGACGCCTGTCCATCCTACGACTCCCATCCTACGTCTGAGGGTCTTAAAGCCAATCATAAGGATGCACCTATGTCTGATGTCATTGAAGTCCAACTGTGTATAAATACCGTTGTTTGTTAGTACAACTTTAGTGTGTGATTATCATTCTTGTCCGTAACTTGTACTGTCTCCTGTGTGCACACTCGGGCAATACAGACTGATCATTTTGGACGTACCAGGTGTCTGACTCTCATTTCTTTGGGTGTTGACTGGACGGGTATTGGGGGGTCTTAGTACCAAACCATCTTTTCGTCTTTCTTGGGCTCATGCCCTTTATAGGGTCCTTATTTAACCCTATCAGCAACCTTAACCAATGAGGATGGAATATGGGAAATCGGACAGATCAGGGTTGATCACATGACTATAGAGATACTGTGTACCGATTTACATGACGTTTGGTTAAAAACTGTAGGAGTAATGTGAAAAAATGGGTTTTGCACAAATCGGCCTACTGGTATTGGCATCCAGGGAGTGTGTGTGCACAGTTTCGCAGCGACCGGGCCAACGGTGCCGGAGATTTGGTGGTAACACACGGACACACACACGGACGGAGGGTAAAACATACTCTCTCGCCATGCCTTCGGCCTGGCGGAGACAATTAATAAGGAAGTTGAGAGAGTGTGTTGCGGTGTGTGTGTGTGTGTGTGTGTGTGTGTGTGTACACACACGCACACTAGTGGTTCTCAACATCCGGTCGGGGGATCAGCAGTGGTCCCTTAGGGGTCTGTAACTCAGAGTGTACAAACGGAACCAAAAGTTAATTTTGTTCCATTTGAACTTTGTTCAAATTGAACAAGTTCAAACACTGACAATTATTGTGTAAATTAGAGTCCTTGAGATCCAGTTGAAAACCACTGTTTTAACACCACTGTTCTAACTGGCAAAGGTGCCATCATAGTCATGTGTTATGGAGAGAGCATCCTCTTCGTCCAGTGCATTTGGGACACAGTCCTCTCTAGGAAGTACCTTATCCAGAGGTGGCATTGGCCATGCTGATCCTGTGGGTTCATAAAAAGTTCCCCACAGATCTGTGGGCAATGAAAGTGCCAGGCTACCGTATCCACCCTGGCCCTCACCTCTCATTGTCCTGGCGGATGTAGGTGAGCGGTCCGATCTCCGCGTGGGCGATGTTGGTGTTCTGGTCCAGTACGTGGATGTAGTGGTAAGGCGGGATGCGGATGATCGAGCCCTCCACGTCAACCTCCGGCCCTCGGTTTCCTGACTTCTTGGACGCCATCTAGGAGGACAGAAGAGATGTTGCAGTCACAGGTAATAAACAGCATTTCATGTCCAAATACATTACTTTTCAAGAAATGTTACAAATAACCTGTGATCCAATGTCATTGTTGGATCGGTTAATACTTTTCCCTCTTCTCGCTATTGTTAATACTTTTCATTGGATAAATATGCATAAAACATTCAGGTTTAACTCCTTTTTGTGGCATTTAATTAAAGGCAAAGTGATTTGTGAGCTTGTAGATCGGCTTAGGCTTAAGAAGGTCCTCTTTGTAAAGGACAATCTGTCTGGGTGTGGTACTGATGTAATTTGTGTAATTTGTGTGCGCTCTGTTCATGTCAAATACTGCAGATGACAGCTAAAGTGCAATGCATCTTTCCCACATGGAATCCTACATTGTCACCTGCAGTATTTGACATGAGCGAGGAGAGCTTTGTACAGAATGTGCCATAAACCTTTAACACATGGACACTCCCTTTAGGTATGAATATATATACACATACCAAAAGGAGGTGGAGTGGTAGAGGTGAGTACAAGGCTATCATGGTTAACCCCTCCCACCCCCTCCAGAAGAAAATAGTGTGGCGGCAGAGAGCCAGCAGCATACACAGATTCACCCTCCCATCACAGAGGACCAATGACTCAGTCAGTCCTTGGTGCCAGAAGCCATGAAGCTGTACAATATTGCAAACGGCCGCTCCACTACCAGTCAGCAGACTAACGACCTGTGTTGTGTGTGTGTGTGTGTGTGTGTGTGTGTGTGTGTGTGTGACTCTTGCTCACACTATGACTTTTCTTTCGTATTTTTATGCTCTTGGCCTTTTTCTGGCTGGATTAGGAAAATACATACATGTCATAGGTTGTTTTCATGATGCTAGGTTTCATATCACATGAAACCTAGCATCTCTAGTCTGGGCAGTGGTCATAACTAACTAAGTACATGTACTCAAGTACTGTACTTTGTACAATTTTGAGATATTTGTACTTTACTTTTTCCAAATTACAATACTTTTACTACTACTCCACTACATCTCAGAGGCAAATATTGTACTTTTACTTGACTACAATTTTAAAACTTTAGTTACTTTGTTTATTTTGCTTAGTATTACAAAACCTACATTAACCACTTCAGCCATATATACATTTCAGCCATTTGAAAATAGCCGATCTACAAGCTCACAATGCAACCCATTGTGAGCTCGTAGATCTGCCATTTTCAAAATACAAGGGAAAAAGGAGGGGACCAGATATAGACCCCTGGGGAACCCCGTTGAAGTACATAGGGTTTAAGTGGTTAAACCAGGCAGAGAGCTGGTGGTTTTACTTTGAGGAAGAAGAACGGTTGATTGCAGAGAAGGACACAGGTGCACTTCCTAAGTGCACAAGCTCACAACGCGTCGCATCGTGACGCGTTGTGAGCTTGTATTTCGGCTATTTTCAAACATTTTGGTACTTTTACTTTTGGTACTTTAAGTACATTTTCATACCAATACTTTTGTACTTTTACTTAAGTGAATTTTGATTTCCGGACTTTCACTTGTAACAGAGTACTTCTACATTGGCAATATTGATACTTTTACTTACTGTAAGTAAAACATTTCAGTACTTTTTCCACCTCTGGTGTGTGTGTGTGCGCGTGCGTGTGTGTGTGTGTGTGTGTGTGTGTGCGTGTGTGTGTGTGTGTGTACCTGGTATCCCACAGACCACAGTCGGATGGTGCAGCGTAACGGCAGCTCTCTCATGAGCAGGTTGTTCATCCAGCGGAAGGCAAACTGCAGATACTCCACTTCATACTGCTGCATGTGACGGTGCACGGACTCTGAGAAGACACACAGCCAGACAACAGTTCACTAGTTGATCTACACGGTGCTCATTAAAAACACACAATAAAAAAGGTTTGAGACCATGGTGCCCGGAAAGAGCAGCATTTGCGACACAAATAGGTGGATTTGTTTAACCACTTGTACACGACGCATTGCAGAGTGAGGCTTTGGGAGCTGGTAGACCTACTGTTTTGTTCACCTACTACTAGACCATACCCGTAGGGGAATATGAGCACCCAAAGTGTGCAGTTTGGCACACTTTGGGTGTGCAGATCTACAAGCTCTGCGCACACCCTATAGCAGATCTACAAGCTCATAAATCTGCTATCTAAATAGCAGTTCTAAATCTGCTATCTAAATAGCAGATCTACAAGCTCACAACGTGTCGCAAAGCGACGCGTTGTGAGCTTGTAGATCTGCTATTTTCAAATAGCCTATGTATAAAATAGGGCATAAGTGGTTAATGTATGTTTCGTAATATCATATTATATATCTGAAAAGTAACTAGTAACTAAAGTTTTCAAATAATTGCAGTGGAGTAAAAGTACAATATTTGCCTCTGAGATGTAGTGGAGTAGAAGTAAAAGTATTGGAAATCGGAAATACTCAAGTAAAGTACAAATACCTCAAAATTCTACTTAAGTACAGTACTTAAGTAGATGTACTTAGTTACTTTCCACCACTGGCTAAGGGCATAGAACATTTGGCTCCGTAGTGGCACACGTCCCATATTAGGACTATAGTGGCTTTGAAAGACTGGACGGGCCGTGTGCTAGAGTTTTAGCATTTTAGTCTCCATTCTGTTCATCCAGAATGCTGTCTTCTAGTCCGTTGGTTCTCAAAGTGGGGTCCTTGGAGGGGGGGGGTTCCCCAACAAAATGTGTTAATAGCGTCACAATTATCTGGGGGTCCCCAGCCAAATACGTATACTTTTGGGGGGTCCCTTGAGATGCAAATGTCTGAGAAGCACTGTTCTTGTCGTTTTTCTATGATGAAAACGCAGCTTTTGTTCTGTTCTCTGTTTGCGCTGGATGTTTGCTTTATTGGCTGCGAACAAGATTGAATATATTGCAGATTGTTCAGCAACTGCATATTCATTAACATGATGACACCCATTCTCTCTATTTCTCTCACACACGCGCGCACACACACACACACACACACACACACACACACACACACACACACACACACACACACACACACACACACACACACACACACACACACACACACACACACACACACACACACGTCACACGTCAGACGCTCTGCTCTGAGACGCTCTGCTCTGAGACCGCTCTGCTCTGAGACGCTCTGCTCTGAGACGCTCTGCTCTGAGACTGCTCTGCTCTGAGACGCTCTGCTCTGAGACTGCTCTGCTCTGAGACGCTCTGCTCTGAGACTGCTCTGCTCTGAGACGCTCTGCTCTGCATATTCATTAACATGATGACACCCATTCTCTCTATTTCTCTCACACACACGCGCACACACACACACACACACACACACACACACACACACACACACACACACACACACACACACACACACACACACACACACACACACACACACACACACACACACACACACACGTCACACACACACGTCATACACACGTCACACTGCTACCTGATAATAAAGATGTAATTACAGAGCTGTCAGGAGTTAGGGAGGAACATCCTCTGCCCTAGCCAACTCTGCTCTTAATACGTTTTGACTGACATGTACGTACCACACACACACACACACACACACACACACACACACACACACACACACACACACACACACACACACACACACACACACACACACACACACACACACACACACACACACACACACACACACGCACAAACGCACACACACGCACACACACACGCACACCTGTTAAACAATACATATGATGCTTGTCAGACATGCATTTATGTAACATAATGGCAATGTATCCACAACAAGTCAGAACCTCTGTGGTGCAATGGTGACCAACTTTCGTTTCGGTAGTGACCCAATGTTGAAAAAATAAATGTACTAAGTCCAGAGCTCGATGAACGGTCAAAGATAAAAAAGCCACCTCTTTACTGGCACATGTAAACATTGGTCCACGTATGATCTCTGACCTAAATGGTATTTGTACAGCTTTTAATGAACATTTTGCTACGGCAGGTCATCTTTTTGACAATGATGACATGACAAGGGTAGACGCTGAGAGACATGTCTCTCACTCAGAGACACAAAACTCAAATTTCTCTCTTGAACCTTTTACTTCTAATGATGTTTTTTCTGCTTTGCTCTGTATTGATCCAAAGAAATCAACCGGGGAGGATGGTTTAGACCCCTTTTTTCTCAAACTAGCGGCTCCCTTAATCTATGAGCACATATCACACATTTTTAACCTTTCTGTGTCATCAGGTATAGTTCCTAGAATATGGAAAATGGCACATGTTACACCACTACACAAAGGTAATATGAGACGCTCTGAGACGCTCTGCTCTGAGACGCTCTGCTCTGAGACCGCTCTGCTCTGAGACGCTCTGCTCTGAGACTGCTCTGCTCTGAGACGCTCTGCTCTGAGACGCTCTGCTCTGAGACGCTCTTCTCTGAGACGCTCTGCTCTGAGACTGCTCTGCTCTGAGACGCTCTGCTCTGAGACTGCTCTTCTCTGAGACGCTCTTCTCTGAGACGCTCTGCTCTGAGACGCTCTGCTCTGAGACGCTCTGCTCTGAGACTGCTCTTCTCTGAGACGCTCTGCTCTGAGACTGCTCCGCTCTGAGACGCTCCGCTCTGCTCTGAGACTGCTCTGCTCTGAGACGCTCCGCTCTGCTCTGAGACTGCTCCGCTCTGAGACTCTCTGCTCTGAGACGCTCTGCTCTGAGACTGCTCTGCTCTGAGACGCTCTTCTCTGAGACGCTCTGCTCTGAGACGCTCTGCTCTGAGACTGTCTGCTCTGAGACTGTCTGCTCTGAGACGCTCTGCTCTGAGACGCTCTTCTCTGAGACGCTCTGCTCTGAGACGCTCTGCTCTGAGACGCTCTGCTCTGAGACGCTCTTCTCTGATTGATTGATATATTTTTTGAAAAATTGCATTGAAATGGATGGGATTCTGTAATATTTCAATAGTTTATTATTAATAATTTCTGCTGTAAAACATATTGATAATCCTCACAGCTTTACAAGAGACCATGGGGCACATTAATATATAGTTGTTGGGTGATAACTATTTTTTTTGAATTTTTTATGATTTTTTGAAAAATGACATTGAAATGGATGGGGATTCTGTAATTTTTTGCTACGGCAGGTCATCTTCTCATCGCGTCTCATCGCTCTGCTCTGAGACGCTCTGCTCTGAGACGCTCTGCTCTGAGACGCTCTTCTCTGATTGATTGATATGATTTTTTGAAAAATTGCATTGAAATGGATGGGATTCTGTAATATTTCAATAGTTTATTATTAATAATTTCTGCTGTAAAACATATTGATAATCCTCACAGCTTTACAAGAGACCATGGGGCACATTAATATATAGTTGTTGGGTGATAACTATTTTTTTTGATTTTTTTATGATTTTTTGAAAAATGACATTGAAATGGATGGGGATTCTGTAATATTTCAATATTTTATTATTAATAATTGCTACTGTAAAACATATTGGTAATCATCACAGGTGTACAAGAGACCATGGGGCACATTAATATATAGTTGTTGGGTGATAACTAGGTTTTTAGATTTTTTTTATGATTTTCCAAAAAATTAAATTAAACTGTATGGGATTCTGTAATATTACAATATTTTATTATTATTAATAATTTGTGCAGTAAAACATTTTGGTAATAATCACAGACGAGAACATTGGACACAAACAATGTTTTAAGTTTGTTTTATTACTCTTTATTACTCTTATTACTGACTCTCTCTGAAGAGCGGCCAGCGTGACCGCAGTGTCTTACTGCGGTCACGCTGGCCGCTCTTCAGAGAGAGTCAGTCGCACTAGCCGTGCTTCAAAAATGATTCCGCAGCTACGTGGCTTTTTATGGTTAGGCGAACTGATGGTGCGTTCAATGAAATCGTAAATCCCAGTTACTTCAATATATACATGTAAAAATATGTAATAAAACAAACTAAAAACATTGTTTGTGTCTAATGTTCTCGTCTGTGATTATTACCGAAATGTTTTACTGCACAAATTATTAATAATAAAATATTGTAATATTACAGAATCCCATACAGTTTAATGTAATTTTTTGGAAAATCAAAACAAATCTAAAAACATAGTTATCACCCAACAACTATATATTAATGTGCCCCATGGTCTCTTGTACACCTGTGATGATTACCAATATGTTTTACAGTAGCAATTATTAATAATAAAATATTGAAATATTACAGAATCCCCATCCATTTCAATGTAATTTTTCAAAAGATCATAAAAAATTCAAAAAACATAGTTATCACCCAACAACTATATATTAATGTGCCCCATGGTCTCTTGTAAAGCTGTGAGGATTATCAATATGTTTTACAGCAGCAATTATTAATAATAAATTATTGGCAAGGTAAATACACAACCCAAACCTCTACCAAAGTGGTCTTGCCCTTTAAATACAATTTAAAATACTTGTTTTCATTGAGGTTCTTAGTATTCAATTCATAGTCGTCAAATGGTTTTCATTTAGTCTGTAAGTTATGAATTCATACACAGTAAAAGTCTTAGTGTTAATATAATTCAAATGAGTGTACAATGAGGATTTTACAATGTAGGCTGCAGAAAAGAGAAAAAAAACAACTACTAATGTTGAAAATGCAAAGTCAGACTTTTGGGGAGAAAGGATGCAATTACTGGGGGCGAGAAAAAAAAAAGTAACTAAAGTAATAAGTAACTAAGTACTTTTGGCAGGGAGTAATAAGTAAAGTAACTACATTACTTTTTAAACAAGTAATATGTAATAAGTAATATATTACTATGTTTTAGTAACTATCCCAACACTGATTATCAATAGGCTATGTTTTACAGCAGCAATTATTAATAATAAATTATTGAAATATTACAGAATCCCATCCATTTCAATGTAATCTTTAGAAAAATCATAAGAAATCCAAAAAACATGGTTATCACCCAACAACTATATATTAATGTGTCCCATGGTCTCTTGTAAAGCTGTGATGATTATCAATATGTTTTACAGCAGCAATTATTAATAATAAATTATTGAAATATTACAGAATCCCATCCATTTCAATGTAATCTTTAGAAAAATCATTAAAAAATCCAAAAAACATAGTTATCACCCAACAACTATATATTAATGTGCCCATTGGTCTCTTGTACACCTGTGATGATTACCAATATGTTTTACATTAGCAATTATTAATAATAAAATATTGAAATATTACAGAATCCCCATCCATTTCAATGTAATTTTTCAAAAAATCATAAAAAATTCAAAAAACATAGTTATTGTAACGGACCCGAAGGGGGGTTACTTGAGCACAAATATGTTGTCCCTGAGACTTTTATTTTGAAGGGCTTCCTGCCAAAACATCAGGTCTGCAAGGCTTTTATTTGTAGTGTTTCCTGCCCACAGGGACATGCCAGCTGCAATTACAATAATCATGTTCACCTGGTGCTGATGGCCAGTATGGGGCTACAGGTGCCTGGCAGCAAACATTAAGATAGGCTCGGTGGTAGAGGAGCAGAAAGGACTGCACAGTGTTGCAAATGTTTGTAAACTAATAGACCCTGGAAGGATGGGTTAAGGACGGACAAATGGACCCTGGAAGGATGGGTGACGGACGGACGGAAGGTTAAAATGACAAACTTGGAACGAATGGAAGCCACACACCATGCCACTGTCTACCACAATTAGCACCTAGCTGGAAGGGGAACAAGGTATATGTCTCTGTTTGATGGTTTTGTTGCACTGTTTATATGATCTTATTGTTATCTGAGTGATCTTATTGTTGGCTTTTATTATCTGAGGGTTATTGCTATAGTTTGTACCTTTTTCATGTATTTACCTTTTTCATGTATTTTTCTATAAGAAGGTTTATGCATTCTGTAAGTTAATCTTGTGATATAGGCCCATAGATTTGATGGGAAAATGTATTGTGCCATTTGAGATTTGATGACATTAATGGATTATTGTATTGATTTATGTTATGTATTTTGTGTTTTCTTCGCCAGTTTCTACGTTGATTTAATAAAGAACCACCAAAAAATCATCAGTCAGACTTCACCCTTTTAATGGCCAGCCGGGACCGCTACACCTGTCTCTGATTAAAATTCTTAAATCAGGGACAGGGGCTACTGAAGCCAAATACATTCGAGAACCAGTGCTGTAGGCCTTGCTCTCCACCTCTCCTCACCTGCTCGGTGTCAGTGAAGGCCTCCACAGCTCCGAGGACCAGGCCCCCCTCTTCTGACAGCACGTCCTGGATGCCCTGCTCCAAATGCTCCCCAGGCTGGAGGAAAAACGAACACTCGCCCTGAAACACAGGAAGACAGCAGAGGAGGAGGGGGGGAGAGGAAGAGATTTACTAGGCTTCAAAGTGAATGAGATATGAGACTGGCCGAGTTCAAACACGGGGGAAGCTTCTATTATAATAATAATAATAATAATAATAATAATAATCATAATAATAATCATTCAATTGAGGTGGTGAGACACGCCTTCCTTTGTATGGTGAGACACGCCTTCCTTTGTATTGAATATTTTTGTACAAATAAAGCAATGGAATTTTTCACAGCAGCTTGTACACTTTATTGTTCTGGGTGTGTGGCTTCGCCTAAACACACTGCTATGGACCTGAAGGACCTGAAGGAACAATATAGGAAAGAAAATTGTTAATAGCTCAGGTGGCACTAATTGCATCTCTTTCACTCCATTTCTTATTTGCAATGTTATAGTCCTCAAAAGATGGGTTATCATCCATTCATAGCGTCATATACTAGCTAGTAGCTATGGTTTTCTCTTGCAGTTTTCTAAGCAAAATGTTGTAGTTGTGCAAGGGGTCTGAAGGGGTACCTGTCTCTGATTAAAATTCTTAAATCAGGGACAGGGGCTACTGAAGCCAAATACATTCGAGAACCAGTGCTGTAGGCCTTGCTCTCCACCTCTCCTCACCTGCTCGGTGTCAGTGAAGGCCTCCGCAGCTCTGAGGACCAGGCCCCCCTCTTCTGACAGCACGTCCTGGATGCCCTGCTCCAAATGCTCCCCAGGCTGGAGGAAAAACGAACACTCGCCCTGAAACACAGGAAGACAGCAGAGGAGGAGGAGGGGGGGAGAGGAAGAGATATACTAGGCTTCAAAGTGAATGAGATATGAGACTGGCAGAGTTCAAACACGGGGGAAGCTTCTATTATAATAATGATGATAATAATAATAATCATTTTGAATAATTTTTATTCAATTGCCTTCTGTAGCACTTTGAGATTTCTTGTAAATGTAAAGTGCGTTATAAATAAAATCCATTATTATTATTATTATTAGGCTATTTTCGCTGAGCAACATGCTTCCGTAGACTGCTATGGAATCCAAATTACATCAGCCGTGCCGACTGAGAACTTTAATCCATGTAGACGTCCAATACCTTCACCACTCTCTTCTGGCCCAGCTGGGGCTTCCCGTCTGCGCCCACCACAGGGTCCATGATGACGCAGTACTGGCGCTGCCTAATGGTCAGCGTGCTCACGTTGACCACGCCACCTTCGCCGCCACCGAGGGGATGTGAGCCTCCCTGTCCGCAATGGTGACCAGCCACTCCTCCCCCGTATGGCGGTCGCGCCCGCCCGCATCCA
This sequence comes from Gymnoscopelus microlampas, assembly GCF_963454915.1. Lineage (NCBI taxonomy): Eukaryota > Metazoa > Chordata > Actinopteri > Myctophiformes > Myctophidae > Gymnoscopelus > Gymnoscopelus microlampas. The sequence continues at coordinate 27,428,679 of NC_139958.1, forward strand.
GGAAGGGGCGCAGAGCGCGAGCTCCGTTCCGTGAGCAGAAATTGGACTTCCGTTTTTCGAGCTAGCAGAAATAAGGTTTCCGGCTGTCTTCAAAAACATCTCATATAGATAATGTAAAAATAAAAATGTCTAAAATTATTGCAATATTATACAAAACCAAACATATTCTGTATCAGAAGACACTATATATATTATATTGTTCTCTCATAGTTCCATATATTACTTATTGTGTGGAAATATGGGGGAACACATATAAAACACAAACCCAATATTCATATTACAGAAGAGAGCTATAAGAATAATAACTAGAACAGATTACTATGAACCAACTAATAAACTTTTTAACAAATTAAATACCCTAAAATTCGAGGATCTAGTTAACTTAAAAACAGTGCTAATAGCATACAAGGCGCACAATAAGCAACTCCCGATCTGCATTCAGGGGCTGTTTGAAGCTAGGGAAACCAGGTATTGGTTGAGGGGAGCAAATATGCTTAAGATAAAAAAGGCCAGAACAAATATAAAAAAACAATGTGTTTCTGCAAAAGCAATTCAAATATGTAATAACTGTGAAAATGATTTAAAAATATGTAGTTCTATTGGCAAATTTAAGAAAATGTACAGCATTAAAATGGTAATGAAATATAGTAATATAATATGATAGGATAATTACATATGTTGCTATAGTAAATATAGTGATGTGGAATTGAGGATTAAGCAATTATTTGAAGGATAGAAGTATTATCAATGATTGAAATGTAATTAATTTTCTGTTTTATATCGTTTGAATGTATTATCAACGTATATGTGTGTATATATATATGTGTATATAGATAGATATGTATATATATATATTTAGACTTATACAGCAAAGGAATATTTTCTTTTTCAATAATTGAGTATAAAATAGATTTTCTGTTTTTTTTTAAATATTATTCAATGCAAGAAGGGTAGGCACTATAAGCTCTTAGCTTCAGCCTACGCCTTTTCGGTCAAGCAGTTTTGTTCTGCTTTGTTTTTGGTTTAATTGTTTTGTCATTTATTGTATGAAATGCCATATGTATGTATGGTTGTATTGACCGAAATAAACTTTAACTAACTAAAAAAAAATAAGATGGTGAATTTTTTATGTTTTTTAAAATACACAAATCTATTTTAAAAATACATTTATGATGTATGCCTTTTAAATGGCTCATACTAAAACACTTCTAAGTGCCAGGTTGTTCCAGTTTTAAATTGGATATTGACCCCCATTAAATGTGCACTTAGCACTGTTTTGCACTTTAACTGGATATTGATTTGTGTGTGTTACATATATGTATTGTTTTTGTATTGTTTGTCCATTGTTGTAATAATGCTGACTCTAGGCCAGGTCACTCTTGGAAAATGATGATGATATAATATTGTTTATTGCAGAAGCAAATAAACAATGATAAAAGAGACCACAAAATATGCTACAAATCATAATAGTAGATAGTGCAGGTGAGATTTTAAAAACAATAAGGATTTGGGGTTTATAAAGTTGATCTCACCTATTTAAAAACTAAAATACAATACAAATACAAATGTAATCAGAAACAAATCATTAAAAATGTATATTATTTAACAACATATATACAACATGGAAACACAGCATAAAAAAAGATGGACAGAAATATTAGTAGATTTGGTGTGTGTGTGTGTGTGTGTGTGTGTGTGTGTGTGTGTGTGTGTGTGTGTGTGTGTGTGTGTGTGTGTGTGTGTGTGTGTGTGTGTGTGTGTGTGTGTGTGTGTGTGTGTGTGTGTGTGTGTGTGTGTGTGTGTGTGTGTGTGTGTGTGTGTGTGTGTGTGTGTGTGTGTGTGTGTGTGTGTGTGTGTGAACTTCTCCATAACTGAGTGCCCCTAAACTTGATAGAAAATGGATACAGACCAGTACAGAATGTTGGTGAACATTTGAGAGATAATTTGTAAAAAAAGGAAAGTGGCAGGCCGCCCAGTGCGGCCTGAGGTAAGAAAAGTGCCATTTTCAGACAATACTGGACACTGGACAGGAGACGGCTGTTGGTGCCAGCACTTTTGACATACGCACACGTTCAGGGAGACCCCCTCTACAACGCCACACTCTCCGCTAAGCCAGACAGGTGTATTTGGAAAAGTGGCGGGCCGTCCAGTGAGGTCAGGGGTCAGAAAAGGGCCTTTTTCAGTGCATGGACTTCACAAATTGGGCACTGGACACGAGACAGCTATTTGCCGGGGCACATGTGACATACGCACGCGTTCAGGGAGACCCCCTCTACAACACCACACTCTCCGCTAAGCGGGAGAGGTGTATTTTGAAAAGTGGCGGGCTGCCCAGTGAGGTCAGGGGTCAGAAAACAGCCATTTTCAGACCCCCTCTAAAACATTTTTGAAATAGTGAAAATAGACGATTTGCATGCAGATATACGTCAGAATCGCTTGTCAGTGCACATTGTGCAAATAAGTGTCAATTGGTCACCTGGTAGTACCAGGTGACACTTTGCCGACTGGGACTGTACGTGGGGACATGGGACTATTTTAAAATAGGCGATATACAAGCTCACAATGCGATTTACAATTTAGGCATTTAGCAGACGCTCTTAATCCAGAGCGATTTACAGTAAGCAAGGTAATACATCAAACGAACTGAGAGACAATACTTTCATTGAGGATTTCAGATTTCAACTCCGACAAGCCTTCAGGACAAAAATAAATGTGGTTTGTGAAGCTAACTGTTTAAAATGTTCCTTTGGACTGGATGGGTCCTTCATGTTAGAATCATTTAGAAATGAAAGCAGTGATCCACTGCTTCTTTCTCTTTTTCATCTGTGATTGATTGATAGGCCTGTCACAATAATGATATAATCGGCGTCATCGTTTCCATGTTGCAAAATGTTCCTATATTTTCAAACGTTTTCAAAAGTAGTGGAACTAGCTGATCTATAAGCTCACAACGCATCGCAATGCGACACGTTGTGAGCTTGTAGATCGGCTATAATCACTACTTTTTAAAAAACATAATTTTTAAGATAAAATTATTAAATATGGCCTATTTTGGCCATAGTATATTATTTATTTTAATTATTGTTATCATTCATTTTGTCGTATATTTAAAGGTAGGGTAAGTGATATTTTTGGGTTAAAACAAAAAGTATTTTGTTAAAAGGTTAAAATACTATATTCTGATAGTAATCATTGCTATAGAGTGTTTTTTCAGTAACAGGAGTCTCCCTGTCTCTCCAGCTCTTTAATAAACAGAAAATACATTTTTCGGTAGGTGTCAAAATCTCAGCCAATCAGGAGAAAGTACCAATTTTTAAGCTTAATTTGTATAGTGTTCCAGTTCCAATTTTGTCTGCTAATTTCTTAGTGTCATCACTTCCAATTTCACTTGTTTAATCTGTATCCTGATTGAGTTCTCTGTCCTGGTTGGATAAAATTGGAAATGAAACTGAAACTGAAACAAAAATGCATTTTCTGTTTAATAAAGAGGTGGAGAGACAAGCAGACTCCTTTTACTGAAGAAACACTCATAGCAATGAGTACTATCAGAATATAGAGCTATTTAACACTTATTTTAACCAAAGCAAATCACTTACCCTACCTTTAACTATATTGAAGAAAGTTATAACTTAGCATTTCAACTTTTAATAACTCCCCCATTCTCTCTCTCTCTCTCTCTCTCTCTCTCTCTCTCTCTCTCTCTCTCTCTCTCTCTCTCTCTCTCTCTCTCTCTCACACAGAGCTGCTCCAGTCGTCTCCAGGTGATGACTTCACAGGAGTCTGGCATACCGTCATGTGGTTCTAGAACGGCGGATGGCTCCATCTTGCCCCCCTGCCCACCCATCACCCCCCACCTGCCCGCCCATCCCCCCCAGGCCTGGAGCAGAGTGTTTGCTGTCATCCTGTACGCCGAGTTCCTGAAAGAGCTGGCGGCCATCGCCCAGGAGCACAGCGTAGTGCCGGACCACTCATCGCTTCAACCCCAAATTTCTAAGTACTTTTTAATAAAGAACCACCAAAAAATCATCAGTCAGACTTCACCCTTTTAATGGCCAGCCGGGACCGCTACGCCTGTCTCTGATTAAAATTCTTAAATCAGGGACAGGGGCTACTGAAGCCAAATACATTCGAGAACCAGTGCTGTAGGCCTTGCTCTCCACCTCTCCTCACCTGCTCGGTGTCAGTGAAGGCCTCCACAGCCCCCCCCCTCTTCTGACAGCACGTCCTGGATGCCCTGCTCCAAATGCTCCCCAGGCTGGAGGAAAAACGAACACTCGCCCTGAAACACAGGAAGACAGCAGAGGAGGAGGAGGGGGGGAGAGGAAGAGATTTACTAGGCTTCAAAGTGAATGAGATATGAGACTGGCCGAGTTCAAACACGGGGGAAGCTTCTATTATAATAATGATAATAATAATAATAATCATTTTGAATAAGTTCCACAGAAAAATTGGACTTCCGTTTTTTTATTATTATTATTGAAATATTACAGAATCCCATCCATTTCAATGTAATCTTTAGAAAAATCATAAGAAATCCAAAAAACATGGTTATCACCCAACAACTATATATTAATGTGTCCCATGGTCTCTTGTAAAGCTGTGATGATTATCAATATGTTTTACAGCAGCAATTATTAATAATAAATTATTGAAATATTACAGAATCCCATCCATTTCAATGTAATCTTTAGAAAAATCATTAAAAAATCCAAAAAACATAGTTATCACCCAACAACTATATATTAATGTGCCCATTGGTCTCTTGTACACCTGTGATGATTACCAATATGTTTTACATTAGCAATTATTAATAATAAAATATTGAAATATTACAGAATCCCCATCCATTTCAATGTAATTTTTCAAAAAATCATAAAAAATTCAAAAAACATAGTTATTGTAACGGACCCGAAGGGGGGTTACTTGAGTACAAATATGTTGTCCCTGAGACTTTTATTTTGAAGGGCTTCCTGCCAAAACATCAGGTCTGCAAGGCTTTTATTTGTAGTGTTTCCTGCCCACAGGGACATGCCAGCTGCAATTACAATAATCATGTTCACCTGGTGCTGATGGCCAGTATGGGGCTACAGGTGCCTGGCAGCAAACATTAAGATAGGCTCGGTGGTAGAGGAGCAGAAAGGACTGCACAGTGTTGCAAATGTTTGTAAACTAATAGACCCTGGAAGGATGGGTTAAGGACGGACAAATGGACCCTGGAAGGATGGGTGACGGACGGACGGAAGGTTAAAATGACAAACTTGGAACGAATGGAAGCCACACACCATGCCACTGTCTACCACAATTAGCACCTAGCTGGAAGGGGAACAAGGTATATGTCTCTGTTTGATGGTTTTGTTGCACTGTTTATATGATCTTATTGTTATCTGAGTGATCTTATTGTTGGCTTTTATTATCTGAGGGTTATTGCTATAGTTTGTACCTTTTTCATGTATTTACCTTTTTCATGTATTTTTCTATAAGAAGGTTTATGCATTCTGTAAGTTAATCTTGTGATATAGGCCCATAGATTTGATGGGAAAATGTATTGTGCCATTTGAGATTTGATGACATTAATGGATTATTGTATTGATTTATGTTATGTATTTTGTGTTTTCTTCGCCAGTTTCTACGTTGATTTAATAAAGAACCACCAAAAAATCATCAGTCAGACTTCACCCTTTTAATGGCCAGCCGGGACCGCTACACCTGTCTCTGATTAAAATTCTTAAATCAGGGACAGGGGCTACTGAAGCCAAATACATTCGAGAACCAGTGCTGTAGGCCTTGCTCTCCACCTCTCCTCACCTGCTCGGTGTCAGTGAAGGCCTCCACAGCTCTGAGGACCAGGCCCCCCTCTTCTGACAGCACGTCCTGGATGCCCTGCTCCAAATGCTCCCCAGGCTGGAGGAAAAACGAACACTCGCCCTGAAACACAGGAAGACAGCAGAGGAGGAGGGGGGGAGAGGAAGAGATTTACTAGGCTTCAAAGTGAATGAGATATGAGACTGGCCGAGTTCAAACACGGGGGAAGCTTCTATTATAATAATAATAATAATAATAATAATAATAATAATAATAATAATAATAATAATAATCATTCAATTGAGGTGGTGAGACACGCCTTCCTTTGTATGGTGAGACACGCCTTCCTTTGTATTGAATATTTTTGTACAAATAAAGCAATGGAATTTTTCACAGCAGCTTGTACACTTTATTGTTCTGGGTGTGTGGCTTCGCCTAAACACACTGCTATGGACCTGAAGGACCTGAAGGAACAATATAGGAAAGAAAATTGTTAATAGCTCAGGTGGCACTAATTGCATCTCTTTCACTCCATTTCTTATTTGCAATGTTATAGTCCTCAAAAGATGGGTTATCATCCATTCATAGCGTCATATACTAGCTAGTAGCTATGGTTTTCTCTTGCAGTTTTCTAAGCAAAATGTTGTAGTTGTGCAAGGGGTCTGAAGGGGTACCTGTCTCTGATTAAAATTCTTAAATCAGGGACAGGGGCTACTGAAGCCAAATACATTCGAGAACCAGTGCTGTAGGCCTTGCTCTCCACCTCTCCTCACCTGCTCGGTGTCAGTGAAGGCCTCCACAGCTCTGAGGACCAGGCCCCCCTCTTCTGACAGCACGTCCTGGATGCCCTGCTCCAAATGCTCCCCAGGCTGGAGGAAAAACGAACACTCGCCCTGAAACACAGGAAGACAGCAGAGGAGGAGGAGGGGGGGAGAGGAAGAGATTTACTAGGCTTCAAAGTGAATGAGATATGAGACTGGCAGAGTTCAAACACGGGGGAAGCTTCTATTATAATAATGATGATAATAATAATAATCATTTTGAATAATTTTTATTCAATTGCCTTCTGTAGCACTTTGAGATTTCTTGTAAATGTAAAGTGCGTTATAAATAAAATCCATTATTATTATTATTATTATTAGGCTATTTTCGCTGAGCAACATGCTTCCGTAGACTGCTATGGAATCCAAATTACATCAGCCGTGCCGACTGAGAACTTTAATCCATGTAGACGTCCAATACCTTCACCACTCTCTTCTGGCCCAGCTGGGGCTTCCCGTCTGCGCCCACCACAGGGTCCATGATGACGCAGTACTGGCGCTGCCTAATGGTCAGCGTGGTCACGTTGACCACGCCCACCTTCGCCGCCACCGAGGGGATGTGAGCCTCCCTGTCCGCAATGGTGACCAGCCACTCCTCCCCCGTATGGCGGTCGCGCCCGCCCGCATCCAGGAAGGGGCGCAGAGCGCGAGCTCCGTTCCGTGAGCAGAAATTGGACTTCCGTTTTTCGAGCTAGCAGAAATAAGGTTTCCGGCTGTCTTCAAAAACATCTCATATAGATAATGTAAAAATAAAAATGTCTAAAATTATTGCAATATTATACAAAACCAAACATATTCTGTATCAGAAGACACTATATATATTATATTGTTCTCTCATAGTTCCATATATTACTTATTGTGTGGAAATATGGGGGAACACATATAAAACACAAACCCAATATTCATATTACAGAAGAGAGCTATAAGAATAATAACTAGAACAGATTACTATGAACCAACTAATAAACTTTTTAACAAATTAAATACCCTAAAATTCGAGGATCTAGTTAACTTAAAAACAGTGCTAATAGCATACAAGGCGCACAATAAGCAACTCCCGATCTGCATTCAGGGGCTGTTTGAAGCTAGGGAAACCAGGTATTGGTTGAGGGGAGCAAATATGCTTAAGATAAAAAAGGCCAGAACAAATATAAAAAAACAATGTGTTTCTGCAAAAGCAATTCAAATATGTAATAACTGTGAAAATGATTTAAAAATATGTAGTTCTATTGGCAAATTTAAGAAAATGTACAACATTAAAATGGTAATGAAATATAGTAATATAATATGATAGGATAATTACATATGTTGCTATAGTAAATATAGTGATGTGGAATTGAGGATTAAGCAATTATTTGAAGGATAGAAGTATTATCAATGATTGAAATGTAATTAATTTTCTGTTTTATATCGTTTGAATGTATTATCAACGTATATGTGTGTATATATATATGTGTATATAGATAGATATGTATATATATATATTTAGACTTATACAGCAAAGGAATATTTTCTTTTTCAATAATTGAGTATAAAATAGATTTTCTGTTTTTTTTAAATATTATTCAATGCAAGAAGGGTAGGCACTATAAGCTCTTAGCTTCAGCCTACGCCTTTTCGGTCAAGCAGTTTTGTTCTGCTTTGTTTTTGGTTTAATTGTTTTGTCATTTATTGTATGAAATGCCATATGTATGTATGGTTGTATTGACCGAAATAAACTTTAACTAACTAAAAAAAAATAAGATGGTGAATTTTTTATGTTTTTTAAAATACACAAATCTATTTTAAAAATACATTTATGATGTATGCCTTTTAAATGGCTCATACTAAAACACTTCTAAGTGGCAAGTTTTTTTTAAAAAAAGACACAATTGTATTTAAAAAATACATTTATGATGTACAGTATGTCTTTTTAAATGGCTTATGCTAGATCACTTCTAAGTGCCAGGTTGTTCCAGTTTTAAATTGGATATTGACCCCCATTAAATGTGCACTTAGCACTGTTTTGCACTTTAACTGGATATTGATTTGTGTGTGTTACATATATGTATTGTTTTTGTATTGTTTGTCCATTGTTGTAATAATGCTGACTCTAGGCCAGGTCACTCTTGGAAAATGATGATGATATAATATTGTTTATTGCAGAAGCAAATAAACAATGATAAAAGAGACCACAAAATATGCTACAAATCATAATAGTAGATAGTGCAGGTGAGATTTTAAAAACAATAAGGATTTGGGGTTTATAAAGTTGATCTCACCTATTTAAAAACTAAAATACAATACAAATACAAATGTAATCAGAAACAAATCATTAAAAATGTATATTATTTAACAACATATATACAACATGGAAACACAGCATAAAAAAAGATGGACAGAAATATTAGTAGATTTGGTGTGTGTGTGTGTGTGTGTGTGTGTGTGTGTGTGTGTGTGTGTGTGTGTGTGTGTGTGTGTGTGTGTGTGTGTGTGTGTGTGTGTGTGTGTGTGTGTGTGTGTGTGTGTGTGTGTGTGTGTGTGTGTGTGTGTGTGTGTGTGTGTGTGTGTGTGTGTGAACTTCTCCATAACTGAGTGCCCCTAAACTTGATAGAAAATGGATACAGACCAGTACAGAATGTTGGTGAACATTTGAGAGATAATTTGTAAAAAAAGGAAAGTGGCAGGCCGCCCAGTGCGGCCTGAGGTAAGAAAAGTGCCATTTTCAGACAATACTGGACACTGGACAGGAGACGGCTGTTGGTGCCAGCACTTTTGACATACGCACACGTTCAGGGAGACCCCCTCTACAACGCCACACTCTCCGCTAAGCCAGACAGGTGTATTTGGAAAAGTGGCGGGCCGTCCAGTGAGGTCAGGGGTCAGAAAAGGGCCTTTTTCAGTGCATGGACTTCACAAATTGGGCACTGGACACGAGACAGCTATTTGCCGGGGCACATGTGACATACGCACGCGTTCAGGGAGACCCCCTCTACAACACCACACTCTCCGCTAAGCGGGAGAGGTGTATTTTGAAAAGTGGCGGGCTGCCCAGTGAGGTCAGGGGTCAGAAAACAGCCATTTTCAGACCCCCTCTAAAACATTTTTGAAATAGTGAAAATAGACGATTTGCATGCAGATATACGTCAGAATCGCTTGTCAGTGCACATTGTGCAAATAAGTGTCAATTGGTCACCTGGTAGTACCAGGTGACACTTTGCCGACTGGGACTGTACGTGGGGACATGGGACTATTTTAAAATAGGCGATATACAAGCTCACAATGCGATTTACAATTTAGGCATTTAGGCATTTAGCAGACGCTCTTAATCCAGAGCGATTTACAGTAAGCAAGGTAATACATCAAACGAACTGAGAGACAATACTTTCATTGAGGATTTCAGATTTCAACTCCGACAAGCCTTCAGGACAAAAATAAATGTGGTTTGTGAAGCTAACTGTTTAAAATGTTCCTTTGGACTGGATGGGTCCTTCATGTTAGAATCATTTAGAAATGAAAGCAGTGATCCACTGCTTCTTTCTCTTTTTCATCTGTGATTGATTGATAGGCCTGTCACAATAATGATATAATCGGCGTCATCGTTTCCATGTTGCAAAATGTTCCTATATTTTCAAACGTTTTCAAAAGTAGTGGAACTAGCTGATCTATAAGCTCACAACGCATCGCAATGCGACACGTTGTGAGCTTGTAGATCGGCTATAATCACTACTTTTTAAAAAACATAATTTTTAAGATAAAATTATTAAATATGGCCTATTTTGGCCATAGTATATTATTTATTTTAATTATTGTTATCATTCATTTTGTCGTATATTTAAAGGTAGGGTAAGTGATATTTTTGGGTTAAAACAAAAAGTATTTTGTTAAAAGGTTAAAATACTATATTCTGATAGTAATCATTGCTATAGAGTGTTTTTTCAGTAACAGGAGTCTCCCTGTCTCTCCAGCTCTTTAATAAACAGAAAATACATTTTTCGGTAGGTGTCAAAATCTCAGCCAATCAGGAGAAAGTACCAATTTTTAAGCTTAATTTGTATAGTGTTCCAGTTCCAATTTTGTCTGCTAATTTCTTAGTGTCATCACTTCCAATTTCACTTGTTTAATCTGTATCCTGATTGAGTTCTCTGTCCTGGTTGGATAAAATTGGAAATGAAACTGAAACTGAAACAAAAATGCATTTTCTGTTTAATAAAGAGGTGGAGAGACAAGCAGACTCCTTTTACTGAAGAAACACTCATAGCAATGAGTACTATCAGAATATAGAGCTATTTAACACTTATTTTAACCAAAGCAAATCACTTACCCTACCTTTAACTATATTGAAGAAAGTTATAACTTAGCATTTCAACTTTTAATAACTCCCCCATTCTCTCTCTCTCTCTCTCTCTCTCTCTCTCTCTCTCTCTCTCTCTCTCTCTCTCTCTCTCTCTCTCTCTCTCTCTCTCTCACACAGAGCTGCTCCAGTCGTCTCCAGGTGATGACTTCACAGGAGTCTGGCATACCGTCATGTGGTTCTAGAACGGCGGATGGCTCCATCTTGCCCCCCTGCCCACCCATCACCCCCCACCTGCCCGCCCATCCCCCCCCACCTGCCCGCCCATCCCCCCCAGGCCTGGAGCAGAGTGTTTGCTGTCATCCTGTACGCCGAGTTCCTGAAAGAGCTGGCGGCCATCGCCCAGGAGCACAGCGTAGTGCCGGACCACTCATCGCTTCAACCCCAAATTTCTAAGTACTTTTTAATAAAGAACCACCAAAAAATCATCAGTCAGACTTCACCCTTTTAATGGCCAGCCGGGACCGCTACACCTGTCTCTGATTAAAATTCTTAAATCAGGGACAGGGGCTACTGAAGCCAAATACATTCGAGAACCAGTGCTGTAGGCCTTGCTCTCCACCTCTCCTCACCTGCTCGGTGTCAGTGAAGGCCTCCACAGCTCTGAGGACCAGGCCCCCCTCTTCTGACAGCACGTCCTGGATGCCCTGCTCCAAATGCTCCCCAGGCTGGAGGAAAAACGAACACTCGCCCTGAAACACAGGAAGACAGCAGAGGAGGAGGGGGGGAGAGAGGAAGAGATTTACTAGGCTTCAAAGTGAATGAGATATGAGACTGGCCGAGTTCAAACACGGGGGAAGCTTCTATTATAATAATGATAATAATAATAATAATCATTTTGAATAAGTTCCACAGAAAAATTGGACTTCCGTTTTTTTATTATTATTATTATTGAAATATTACAGAATCCCATCCATTTCAATGTAATCTTTAGAAAAATCATAAGAAATCCAAAAAACATGGTTATCACCCAACAACTATATATTAATGTGTCCCATGGTCTCTTGTAAAGCTGTGATGATTATCAATATGTTTTACAGCAGCAATTATTAATAATAAATTATTGAAATATTACAGAATCCCATCCATTTCAATGTAATCTTTAGAAAAATCATTAAAAAATCCAAAAAACATAGTTATCACCCAACAACTATATATTAATGTGCCCATTGGTCTCTTGTACACCTGTGATGATTACCAATATGTTTTACATTAGCAATTATTAATAATAAAATATTGAAATATTACAGAATCCCCATCCATTTCAATGTAATTTTTCAAAAAATCATAAAAAATTCAAAAAACATAGTTATTGTAACGGACCCGAAGGGGGGTTACTTGAGCACAAATATGTTGTCCCTGAGACTTTTATTTTGAAGGGCTTCCTGCCAAAACATCAGGTCTGCAAGGCTTTTATTTGTAGTGTTTCCTGCCCACAGGGACATGCCAGCTGCAATTACAATAATCATGTTCACCTGGTGCTGATGGCCAGTATGGGGCTACAGGTGCCTGGCAGCAAACATTAAGATAGGCTCGGTGGTAGAGGAGCAGAAAGGACTGCACAGTGTTGCAAATGTTTGTAAACTAATAGACCCTGGAAGGATGGGTTAAGGACGGACAAATGGACCCTGGAAGGATGGGTGACGGACGGACGGAAGGTTAAAATGACAAACTTGGAACGAATGGAAGCCACACACCATGCCACTGTCTACCACAATTAGCACCTAGCTGGAAGGGGAACAAGGTATATGTCTCTGTTTGATGGTTTTGTTGCACTGTTTATATGATCTTATTGTTATCTGAGTGATCTTATTGTTGGCTTTTATTATCTGAGGGTTATTGCTATAGTTTGTACCTTTTTCATGTATTTACCTTTTTCATGTATTTTTCTATAAGAAGGTTTATGCATTCTGTAAGTTAATCTTGTGATATAGGCCCATAGATTTGATGGGAAAATGTATTGTGCCATTTGAGATTTGATGACATTAATGGATTATTGTATTGATTTATGTTATGTATTTTGTGTTTTCTTCGCCAGTTTCTACGTTGATTTAATAAAGAACCACCAAAAAATCATCAGTCAGACTTCACCCTTTTAATGGCCAGCCGGGACCGCTACACCTGTCTCTGATTAAAATTCTTAAATCAGGGACAGGGGCTACTGAAGCCAAATACATTCGAGAACCAGTGCTGTAGGCCTTGCTCTCCACCTCTCCTCACCTGCTCGGTGTCAGTGAAGGCCTCCACAGCTCTGAGGACCAGGCCCCCCTCTTCTGACAGCACGTCCTGGATGCCCTGCTCCAAATGCTCCCCAGGCTGGAGGAAAAAGGAACACTCGCCCTGAAACACAGGAAGACAGCAGAGGAGGAGGGGGGGAGAGGAAGAGATTTACTAGGCTTCAAAGTGAATGAGATATGAGACTGGCCGAGTTCAAACACGGGGGAAGCTTCTATTATAATAATAATAATAATAATAATAATAATAATAATAATAATAATAATAATAATAATCATTCAATTGAGGTGGTGAGACACGCCTTCCTTTGTATGGTGAGACACGCCTTCCTTTGTATTGAATATTTTTGTACAAATAAAGCAATGGAATTTTTCACAGCAGCTTGTACACTTTATTGTTCTGGGTGTGTGGCTTCGCCTAAACACACTGCTATGGACCTGAAGGACCTGAAGGAACAATATAGGAAAGAAAATTGTTAATAGCTCAGGTGGCACTAATTGCATCTCTTTCACTCCATTTCTTATTTGCAATGTTATAGTCCTCAAAAGATGGGTTATCATCCATTCATAGCGTCATATACTAGCTAGTAGCTATGGTTTTCTCTTGCAGTTTTCTAAGCAAAATGTTGTAGTTGTGCAAGGGGTCTGAAGGGGTACCTGTCTCTGATTAAAATTCTTAAATCAGGGACAGGGGCTACTGAAGCCAAATACATTCGAGAACCAGTGCTGTAGGCCTTGCTCTCCACCTCTCCTCACCTGCTCGGTGTCAGTGAAGGCCTCCACAGCTCTGAGGACCAGGCCCCCCTCTTCTGACAGCACGTCCTGGATGCCCTGCTCCAAATGCTCCCCAGGCTGGAGGAAAAACGAACACTCGCCCTGAAACACAGGAAGACAGCAGAGGAGGAGGAGGGGGGGAGAGGAAGAGATTTACTAGGCTTCAAAGTGAATGAGATATGAGACTGGCCGAGTTCAAACACGGGGGAAGCTTCTATTATAATAATGATAATAATAATAATAATCATTTTGAATAAGTTCCACAGAAAAATTGGACTTCCGTTTTTTTATTATTATTATTGAAATATTACAGAATCCCATCCATTTCAATGTAATCTTTAGAAAAATCATAAGAAATCCAAAAAACATGGTTATCACCCAACAACTATATATTAATGTGTCCCATGGTCTCTTGTAAAGCTGTGATGATTATCAATATGTTTTACAGCAGCAATTATTAATAATAAATTATTGAAACTAGAAGCTCGCCCCCGCTACGCGGGGGCTCGCGTCTAGCCCGCGGCCACGCCCACGTTGCGCCCGCGGCCACTTGGCAACTCATATAAGTGGCGTAGCGTCATGAGGGTCAGTGGGGCCGTGGCTCGGTCAGTGAAGACCCTGTAGTGCGGATGATATGTGGCATAGAGGGGCAGATTGTAAATCCCCAGAGGAAACATCCGTGGGCTACCATTGGTTCAGCGATGTGTGCGGTCGCCCTGCGGCCCCTCCTCCTCCACCAATGTGCAGTATTGAGAGCCCTGACGTCACAACAATTGGAGCGATGGGCACTGCACTGTGGTTGGTTAGGGTACACCTAGGGCCCAGGTAGAACCCAGTTAAAGCCTGCATGGGCAAACCCAGTTAGGACCCGCCTTGGTCCCACATAAACATGGCTAGTTGGGGCCCACCTAAGGGCCAGGTAGAAGCTACTTATAGCCTGCATGGGCATCGCAGTTGGGACTGAAGTGGATGCCGCTGACATTGCTGACATGGGGTCCATATGGTTTAGCCCACCTTGAAACCATATGGGAACTACGCTGGCATGCTGGCTGTAATGCAAACGCTGCATCATACCTGCAGTGTGTAGTTTGATGTTGTGTGTGTAGCAGATATACCTGCAGTGTGTAGATCAATGTCCATATGAAAGTCAATGCCCAGCAGTGTTTTTTTTCCCCAGCAGAGTTTCTAGTGTCTCTGTGTCTCTCTGGAAGAGGTTGCACATGAACTCTGCAGCCGCACTGAGGCGCTCCAACACAAACACTCTGACATTAAGCTGCTTCACACAACAAACATCAGCACCACGCTGCTGTTTGTCCAAAAGACACAATATGTCCTCTCCCACCGACGTCATGTGTTCATTTATCGACAGCCGTACAGACTCCTTTTGACACATTTTACCTCGTTTATCCAGCTCTCACTGACTCTCCACATCGGGCTGTTATTTTGCTGCGATCAAGTCAACGATGTGAGAGATTAGCTATCACAGACGGACGGACAGGGGGTGAAACATAGTCTTGCGCCATGCCTTTCGGCCTGGCGGAGACAATAAAAAAACGAAAGTAAAGGAAATGGCCATTTCTGCAACAGAAGTAGTCAACAAACTATACTATGAAAACATGGGCCACATTGGCAAAGAATGTAAGAAAGAGGCAATCATGTAGAAAATAGCCGATCTACAAGCTTACAAAGCCTCTCAACGTGAGGCGTTTCGAGCTTGTAGATCGGCTATTTTCACAATATTTACTTGTGGAACGGAGTCAAACAGAATGGGGGGGTCCCAGATCAAGTACGTGTATTGGGGGGGGGGGGGGGGGGGGCGGCGTGAAAGGGTTGATAAGCACTGCTCTAATCGGAGCGAAATTATCTGAAATTACTACATGACCATAATGCAGCCTAACATGCGTTGCACGGGGCGGTCCTGCCATTACGTTAGTTACTGTAGTTGCTGTGGAGCTACATAGTTCTCCAGAAGACACACACAAACATACACCATCTACAATGGACGAACTGAGCAGCAATATTGACATTCACCACACGAACGTGCATTGTTGACAAAGTGATTGCACAGCCGCTGCAGGCATGACAACCACGTTAGCGTTAGCGACATGGCAGCTATCACAGCGCCCTGTCCGTCGTGCTGCAACTGCCTGTGATGGCTACAGCAGTAACAGCAAGCTGTCTGCGATGCCATTGTCTGGAGACTGCTCTTAGCGTGACACGACCAATGAGAGTGAGCGCTGTAGTTGTTGCTAAGATACGGTGGCGTCTCTGCCCCATAGCTTGTAGATCTCTCACACATGATTGGCGTAGGCTGCGTTGCCAGGTCGGACTTTGTGTCTAAGCAATGGTCGGCTTATTTTTGCGCGCCTTTGGGCTCGTTTGCATTGTGCGCACGGCAGCGCTTGTTTAGCGTACGTCAGCGCTACGTGGCAACGGACGTGGCAACGTGAAAGGTGATTGGCTGGTGAAAAGAAACACCCGGACGTGAATTTTGTGTTGGCGAAGTGATTTGCATAAGTATTGGAGCATAATGCGTTTGATATTAATTGTACATCCTGCAAGTACAGTGATGGGATGCGAAGCAGCTGGTGTCACAGGCAGAATATTGAGGAATTTTGGGGGAAAATGTGGAGTTAGTTGGGCCATGTGTCTGCTTGGCAATTGAGCACATACACTCGTGTACACTCCATGACTGTGGCCGTCAATTATGTTAGCAAGATATTACAGAATCCCATCCATTTCAATGTAATCTTTAGAAAAATCATTAAAAAATCCAAAAAACATAGTTATCACCCAACAACTATATATTAATGTGCCCATTGGTCTCTTGTACACCTGTGATGATTACCAATATGTTTTACATTAGCAATTATTAATAATAAAATATTGAAATATTACAGAATCCCCATCCATTTCAATGTAATTTTTCAAAAAATCATAAAAAAATTCAAAAAACATAGTTATTGTAACGGACCCGAAGGGGGGTTACTTGAGCACAAATATGTTGTCCCTGAGACTTTTATTTTGAAGGGCTTCCTGCCAAAACATCAGGTCTGCAAGGCTTTTATTTGTAGTGTTTCCTGCCCACAGGGACATGCCAGCTGCAATTACAATAATCATGTTCACCTGGTGCTGATGGCCAGTATGGGGCTACAGGTGCCTGGCAGCAAACATTAAGATAGGCTCGGTGGTAGAGGAGCAGAAAGGACTGCACAGTGTTGCAAATGTTTGTAAACTAATAGACCCTGGAAGGATGGGTTAAGGACGGACAAATGGACCCTGGAAGGATGGGTGACGGACGGACGGAAGGTTAAAATGACAAACTTGGAACGAATGGAAGCCACACACCATGCCACTGTCTACCACAATTAGCTCCTAGCTGGAAGGGGAACAAGGTATATGTCTCTGTTTGATGGTTTTGTTGCACTGTTTATATGATCTTATTGTTATCTGAGTGATCTTATTGTTGGCTTTTATTATCTGAGGGTTATTGCTATAGTTTGTACCTTTTTCATGTATTTACCTTTTTCATGTATTTTTCTATAAGAAGGTTTATGCATTCTGTAAGTTAATCTTGTGATATAGGCCCATAGATTTGATGGGAAAATGTATTGTGCCATTTGAGATTTGATGACATTAATGGATTATTGTATTGATTTATGTTATGTATTTTGTGTTTTCTTCGCCAGTTTCTACGTTGATTTAATAAAGAACCACCAAAAAATCATCAGTCAGACTTCACCCTTTTAATGGCCAGCCGGGACCGCTACACCTGTCTCTGATTAAAATTCTTAAATCAGGGACAGGGGCTACTGAAGCCAAATACATTCGAGAACCAGTGCTGTAGGCCTTGCTCTCCACCTCTCCTCACCTGCTCGGTGTCAGTGAAGGCCTCCACAGCTCTGAGGACCAGGCCCCCCTCTTCTGACAGCACGTCCTGGATGCCCTGCTCCAAATGCTCCCCAGGCTGGAGGAAAAACGAACACTCGCCCTGAAACACAGGAAGACAGCAGAGGAGGAGGGGGGGAGAGGAAGAGATTTACTAGGCTTCAAAGTGAATGAGATATGAGACTGGCCGAGTTCAAACACGGGGGAAGCTTCTATTATAATAATAATAATAATAATAATAATAATAATAATAATAATAATAATAATAATAATCATTCAATTGAGGTGGTGAGACACGCCTTCCTTTGTATGGTGAGACACGCCTTCCTTTGTATTGAATATTTTTGTACAAATAAAGCAATGGAATTTTTCACAGCAGCTTGTACACTTTATTGTTCTGGGTGTGTGGCTTCGCCTAAACACACTGCTATGGACCTGAAGGACCTGAAGGAACAATATAGGAAAGAAAATTGTTAATAGCTCAGGTGGCACTAATTGCATCTCTTTCACTCCATTTCTTATTTGCAATGTTATAGTCCTCAAAAGATGGGTTATCATCCATTCATAGCGTCATATACTAGCTAGTAGCTATGGTTTTCTCTTGCAGTTTTCTAAGCAAAATGTTGTAGTTGTGCAAGGGGTCTGAAGGGGTACCTGTCTCTGATTAAAATTCTTAAATCAGGGACAGGGGCTACTGAAGCCAAATACATTCGAGAACCAGTGCTGTAGGCCTTGCTCTCCACCTCTCCTCACCTGCTCGGTGTCAGTGAAGGCCTCCACAGCTCTGAGGACCAGGCCCCCCTCTTCTGACAGCACGTCCTGGATGCCCTGCTCCAAATGCTCCCCAGGCTGGAGGAAAAACGAACACTCGCCCTGAAACACAGGAAGACAGCAGAGGAGGAGGAGGGGGGGAGAGGAAGAGATTTACTAGGCTTCAAAGTGAATGAGATATGAGACTGGCAGAGTTCAAACACGGGGGAAGCTTCTATTATAATAATGATGATAATAATAATAATCATTTTGAATATTTTTTATTCAATTGCCTTCTGTAGCACTTTGAGATTTCTTGTAAATGTAAAGTGCGTTATAAATAAAATCCATTATTATTATTATTATTAGGCTATTTTCGCTGAGCAACATGCTTCCGTAGACTGCTATGGAATCCAAATTACATCAGCCGTGCCGACTGAGAACTTTAATCCATGTAGACGTCCAATACCTTCACCACTCTCTTCTGGCCCAGCTGGGGCTTCCCGTCTGCGCCCACCACAGGGTCCATGATGACGCAGTACTGGCGCTGCCTAATGGTCAGCGTGGTCACGTTGACCACGCCCACCTTCGCCGCCACCGAGGGGATGTGAGCCTCCCTGTCCGCAATGGTGACCAGCCACTCCTCCCCCGTATGGCGGTCGCGCCCGCCCGCATCCAGGAAGGGGCGCAGAGCGCGAGCTCCGTTCCGTGAGCAGAAATTGGACTTCCGTTTTTCGAGCTAGCAGAAATAAGGTTTCCGGCTGTCTTCAAAAACATCTCATATAGATAATGTAAAAATAAAAATGTCTAAAATTATTGCAATATTATACAAAACCAAACATATTCTGTATCAGAAGACACTATATATATTATATTGTTCTCTCATAGTTCCATATATTACTTATTGTGTGGAAATATGGGGGAACACATATAAAACACAAACCCAATATTCATATTACAGAAGAGAGCTATAAGAATAATAACTAGAACAGATTACTATGAACCAACTAATAAACTTTTTAACAAATTAAATACCCTAAAATTCGAGGATCTAGTTAACTTAAAAACAGTGCTAATAGCATACAAGGCGCACAATAAGCAACTCCCGATCTGCATTCAGGGGCTGTTTGAAGCTAGGGAAACCAGGTATTGGTTGAGGGGAGCAAATATGCTTAAGATAAAAAAGGCCAGAACAAATATAAAAAAACAATGTGTTTCTGCAAAAGCAATTCAAATATGTAATAACTGTGAAAATGATTTAAAAATATGTAGTTCTATTGGCAAATTTAAGAAAATGTACAACATTAAAATGGTAATGAAATATAGTAATATAATATGATAGGATAATTACATATGTTGCTATAGTAAATATAGTGATGTGGAATTGAGGATTAAGCAATTATTTGAAGGATAGAAGTATTATCAATGATTGAAATGTAATTAATTTTCTGTTTTATATCGTTTGAATGTATTATCAACGTATATGTGTGTATATATATATGTGTATATAGATAGATATGTATATATATATATTTAGACTTATACAGCAAAGGAATATTTTCTTTTTCAATAATTGAGTATAAAATAGATTTTCTGTTTTTTTAAAATATTATTCAATGCAAGAAGGGTAGGCACTATAAGCTCTTAGCTTCAGCCTACGCCTTTTCGGTCAAGCAGTTTTGTTCTGCTTTGTTTTTGGTTTAATTGTTTTGTCATTTATTGTATGAAATGCCATATGTATGTATGGTTGTATTGACCGAAATAAACTTTAACTAACTAAAAAAAAATAAGATGGTGAATTTTTTATGTTTTTTAAAATACACAAATCTATTTTAAAAATACATTTATGATGTATGCCTTTTAAATGGCTCATACTAAAACACTTCTAAGTGGCAAGTTTTTAAAAAAAAAGACACAATTGTATTTAAAAAATACATTTATGATGTACAGTATGTCTTTTTAAATGGCTTATGCTAGATCACTTCTAAGTGCCAGGTTGTTCCAGTTTTAAATTGGATATTGACCCCCATTAAATGTGCACTTAGCACTGTTTTGCACTTTAACTGGATATTGATTTGTGTGTGTTACATATATGTATTGTTTTTGTATTGTTTGTCCATTGTTGTAATAATGCTGACTCTAGGCCAGGTCACTCTTGGAAAATGATGATATAATATTGTTTATTGCAGAAGCAAATAAACAATGATAAAAGAGACCACAAAATATGCTACAAATCATAATAGTAGATAGTGCAGGTGAGATTTTAAAAACAATAAGGATTTGGGGTTTATAAAGTTGATCTCACCTATTTAAAAACTAAAATACAATACAAATACAAATGTAATCAGAAACAAATCATTAAAAATGTATATTATTTAACAACATATATACAACATGGAAACACAGCATAAAAAAAGATGGACAGAAATATTAGTAGATTTGGTGTGTGTGTGTGTGTGTGTGTGTGTGTGTGTGTGTGTGTGTGTGTGTGTGTGTGTGTGTGTGTGTGTGTGTGTGTGTGTGTGTGTGTGTGTGTGTGTGTGTGTGTGTGTGTGTGAACTTCTCCATAACTGAGTGCCCCTAAACTTGATAGAAAATGGATACAGACCAGTACAGAATGTTGGTGAACATTTGAGAGATAATTTGTAAAAAAAGGAAAGTGGCAGGCCGCCCAGTGCGGCCTGAGGTAAGAAAAGTGCCATTTTCAGACAATACTGGACACTGGACAGGAGACGGCTGTTGGTGCCAGCACTTTTGACATACGCACACGTTCAGGGAGACCCCCTCTACAACGCCACACTCTCCGCTAAGCCAGACAGGTGTATTTGGAAAAGTGGCGGGCCGTCCAGTGAGGTCAGGGGTCAGAAAAGGGCCTTTTTCAGTGCATGGACTTCACAAATTGGGCACTGGACACGAGACAGCTATTTGCCGGGGCACATGTGACATACGCACGCGTTCAGGGAGACCCCCTCTACAACACCACACTCTCCGTTAAGCGGGAGAGGTGTATTTTGAAAAGTGGCGGGCTGCCCAGTGAGGTCAGGGGTCAGAAAACAGCCATTTTCAGACCCCCTCTAAAACATTTTTGAAATAGTGAAAATAGACGATTTGCATGCAGATATACGTCAGAATCGCTTGTCAGTGCACATTGTGCAAATAAGTGTCAATTGGTCACCTGGTAGTACCAGGTGACACTTTGCCGACTGGGACTGTACGTGGGGACATGGGACTATTTTAAAATAGGCGATATACAAGCTCACAATGCGATTTACAATTTAGGCATTTAGGCATTTAGCAGACGCTCTTAATCCAGAGCGATTTACAGTAAGCAAGGTAATACATCAAACGAACTGAGAGACAATACTTTCATTGAGGATTTCAGATTTCAACTCCGACAAGCCTTCAGGACAAAAATAAATGTGGTTTGTGAAGCTAACTGTTTAAAATGTTCCTTTGGACTGGATGGGTCCTTCATGTTAGAATCATTTAGAAATGAAAGCAGTGATCCACTGCTTCTTTCTCTTTTTCATCTGTGATTGATTGATAGGCCTGTCACAATAATGATATAATCGGCGTCATCGTTTCCATGTTGCAAAATGTTCCTATATTTTCAAACGTTTTCAAAAGTAGTGGAACTAGCTGATCTATAAGCTCACAACGCATCGCAATGCGACACGTTGTGAGCTTGTAGATCGGCTATAATCACTACTTTTTAAAAAACATAATTTTTAAGATAAAATTATTAAATATGGCCTATTTTGGCCATAGTATATTATTTATTTTAATTATTGTTATCATTCATTTTGTCGTATATTTAAAGGTAGGGTAAGTGATATTTTTGGGTTAAAACAAAAAGTATTTTGTTAAAAGGTTAAAATACTATATTCTGATAGTAATCATTGCTATAGAGTGTTTTTTCAGTAACAGGAGTCTCCCTGTCTCTCCAGCTCTTTAATAAACAGAAAATACATTTTTCGGTAGGTGTCAAAATCTCAGCCAATCAGGAGAAAGTACCAATTTTTAAGCATAATTTGTATAGTGTTCCAGTTCCAATTTTGTCTGCTAATTTCTTAGTGTCATCACTTCCAATTTCACTTGTTTAATCTGTATCCTGATTGAGTTCTCTGTCCTGGTTGGATAAAATTGGAAATGAAACTGAAACTGAAACAAAAATGCATTTTCTGTTTAATAAAGAGGTGGAGAGACAAGCAGACTCCTTTTACTGAAGAAACACTCATAGCAATGAGTACTATCAGAATATAGAGCTATTTAACACTTATTTTAACCAAAGCAAATCACTTACCCTACCTTTAACTATATTGAAGAAAGTTATAACTTAGCATTTCAACTTTTAATAACTCCCCCATTCTCTCTCTCTCTCTCTCTCTCTCTCTCTCTCTCTCTCTCTCTCTCTCTCTCTCTCTCTCTCTCTCTCTCTCTCTCTCTCTCTCTCACACAGAGCTGCTCCAGTCGTCTCCAGGTGATGACTTCACAGGAGTCTGGCATACCGTCATGTGGTTCTAGAACGGCGGATGGCTCCATCTTGCCCCCCTGCCCACCCATCACCCCCCACCTGCCCGCCCATCCCCCCCCACCTGCCCGCCCATCCCCCCCAGGCCTGGAGCAGAGTGTTTGCTGTCATCCTGTACGCCGAGTTCCTGAAAGAGCTGGCGGCCATCGCCCAGGAGCACAGCGTAGTGCCGGACCACTCATCGCTTCAACCCCAAATTTCTAAGTACTTTTTAATAAAGAACCACCAAAAAATCATCAGTCAGACTTCACCCTTTTAATGGCCAGCCGGGACCGCTACACCTGTCTCTGATTAAAATTCTTAAATCAGGGACAGGGGCTACTGAAGCCAAATACATTCGAGAACCAGTGCTGTAGGCCTTGCTCTCCACCTCTCCTCACCTGCTCGGTGTCAGTGAAGGCCTCCACAGCTCTGAGGACCAGGCCCCCCTCTTCTGACAGCACGTCCTGGATGCCCTGCTCCAAATGCTCCCCAGGCTGGAGGAAAAACGAACACTCGCCCTGAAACACAGGAAGACAGCAGAGGAGGAGGGGGGGAGAGAGGAAGAGATTTACTAGGCTTCAAAGTGAATGAGATATGAGACTGGCCAAGTTCAAACACGGGGGAAGCTTCTATTATAATAATGATAATAATAATAATAATAATTTTGAATAAGTTCCACAGAAAAATTGGACTTCCGTTTTTTTATTATTATTATTATTGAAATATTACAGAATCCCATCCATTTCAATGTAATCTTTAGAAAAATCATAAGAAATCCAAAAAACATGGTTATCACCCAACAACTATATATTAATGTGTCCCATGGTCTCTTGTAAAGATGTGATGATTATCAATATGTTTTACAGCAGCAATTATTAATAATAAATTATTGAAATATTACAGAATCCCATCCATTTCAATGTAATTTTTCAAAAAATCATAAAAAATTCAAAAAACATAGTTATTGTAACGGACCCGAAGGGGGGTTACTTGAGCACAAATATGTTGTCCCTGAGACTTTTATTTTGAAGGGCTTCCTGCCAAAACATCAGGTCTGCAAGGCTTTTATTTGTAGTGTTTCCTGCCCACAGGGACATGCCAGCTGCAATTACAATAATCATGTTCACCTGGTGCTGATGGCCAGTATGGGGCTACAGGTGCCTGGCAGCAAACATTAAGATAGGCTCGGTGGTAGAGGAGCAGAAAGGACTGCACAGTGTTGCAAATGTTTGTAAACTAATAGACCCTGGAAGGATGGGTTAAGGACGGACAAATGGACCCTGGAAGGATGGGTGACGGACGGACGGAAGGTTAAAATGACAAACTTGGAACGAATGGAAGCCACACACCATGCCACTGTCTACCACAATTAGCACCTAGCTGGAAGGGGAACAAGGTATATGTCTCTGTTTGATGGTTTTGTTGCACTGTTTATATGATCTTATTGTTATCTGAGTGATCTTATTGTTGGCTTTTATTATCTGAGGGTTATTGCTATAGTTTGTACCTTTTTCATGTATTTACCTTTTTCATGTATTTTTCTATAAGAAGGTTTATGCATTCTGTAAGTTAATTTTGTGATATAGGCCCATAGATTTGATGGGAAAATGTATTGTGCCATTTGAGATTTGATGACATTAATGGATTATTGTATTGATTTATGTTATGTATTTTGTGTTTTCTTCGCCAGTTTCTACGTTGATTTAATAAAGAACCACCAAAAAATCATCAGTGAGACTTCACCCTTTTAATGACCAGCCGGGACCGCTACACCTGTCTCTGATTAAAATTCTTAAATCAGGGACAGGGGCTACTGAAGCCAAATACATTCGAGAACCAGTGCTGTAGGCCTTGCTCTCCACCTCTCCTCACCTGCTCGGTGTCAGTGAAGGCCTCCACAGCTCTGAGGACCAGGCCCCCCTCTTCTGACAGCACGTCCTGGATGCCCTGCTCCAAATGCTCCCCAGGCTGGAGGAAAAAGGAACACTTGCCCTGAAACACAGGAAGACAGCAGAGGAGGAGGGGGGGAGAGGAAGAGATTTAGGCTTCAAAGTGAATGAGATATGAGACTGGCCGAGTTCAAACACGGGGGAAGCTTCTATTATAATAATGATAATAATAATAATAAGGGTAATAATAATAATAATAATAATAATAATAATAATAATAATAATCATTCAATTGAGATGGTGAGACACGCCTACCTTTGTATTGAATATTTTTGTACAAATACAGCAATGGAATTTTTCACAGCAGCTTCTACACTTTATTGTTCTGGGTGTGTGGCTTCGCCTAAACACACTGCTATGGACCTGAAGGACCTGAAGGAACAATATAGGAAAAAAAAATGTTAATAGCTCAGGTGGCACTAATTGCATCTCTTTCACTCCATTTCTTATTTGCAATGTTATAGTCCTCAAAAGATGGGTTATCATCCATTCATAGCGTCATATACTAGCTAGTAGCTATGGTTTTCTCTTGCAGTTTTCTAAGCAAAATGTTGTAGTTGTGCAAGGGGTCTGAAGGGGTACCTGTCTCTGATTAAAATTCTTAAATCAGGGACAGGGGCTACTGAAGCCAAATACATTCGAGAACCAGTGCTGTAGGCCTTGCTCTCCACCTCTCCTCACCTGCTCGGTGTCAGTAATGGCCTCCGCAGCTCCGAGGACCAGGCCCCCCTCTTCTGACAGCACGTCCTGGATGCCCTGCTCCAAATGCTCCCCAGGCTGGAGGAAAAAGGAACACTTGCCCTGAAACACAGGAAGACAGCAGAGGAGGAGGAGGGGGGGAGAGGAAGAGATTTACTAGGCTTCAAAGTGAATGAGATATGAGACTGGCCGAGTTCAAACGGGGGAAGCTTCTATTATAATATGGTTCGTCTAAAAAACAGTCATGTGCGGATGTTTCATTTAATTTCATGGATGGTAGTATCACTTTGACGCAGGCATTGTAGAAATATCAAAGTGTACCAGTGTTTATATGTACGATAATAATTCCATCAGTCCTGATTAAGGCAAAAAGAGTGGAAACGGCCACCTTATCCTGATTACCTTATCATGTTCAAGCCCCCTACTGAAACCAAATGGACCCTTTGAGTGTACAAGTGGAAACTTGACGTTCGTTTGGTGGAAACTTAGACGCATGGATGGATTAAAGCTAAATAAAATCTCACGACTGAAAAATGTTGTATGGCCAAGTCCTAATGTGCGATTTGTGAAACCGTGTGAAAGGAGCCCCCACCCACACCAGCGCTGTTCCCTAAACAATTACCACAATATGTAAAATTATGATATGTTAGTAATATTGTTCCTGCCGTTCTACATACTGCCAACCAGGTGAAGAAATCACAGATTGAGGCTTTAACCTCATTTGCTATTAATGAACCTTTATCGCAGACTATTAAGATTTTATGGAAGATGCTTCTGAACATATTGCTAGTTTTACCCCTTCAAATGCTCTAATCTTAAAATAATAACCGAAAATAGCTTATCTACAAGCTCTCAATGCGTCTGCGACGCATTGAGAGCATGTAGATTAGGCTATTTTCGCTGAGCAACATGCTTCCGTAGACTGCTATGGAATCCAAATTACATCAGCCGTGCCGACTGAGAACTTTAATCCATGTAGATGTCCAATACCTTCACCACTCTCTTCTGGCCCAGCTGGGGCTTCCCGTCTGCGCCCACCACAGGGTCCATGATGACGCAGTACTGCCTCATGGTGGCTCAGCGTGGTCACGTTGACCACGCCCACCTTCGCCGCCACCGAGTGAATCGTTTTAATTTTATTTTTGTTTAATTTCTTTTTATTTTATTATTTTTTTCTTATATGGGCATATAAGACTTATATGCCCACAAGGACTAAAATATGGCTTACTTGAATGACTTGCATTTATTTAGTAAGATAAAAATAAAAACGTATAAAACATAACTTTTCTGCTGGTTCCATATTCAACACCACAGTGCGAAATCTAAATATATTTTGTGGAAATGTAACATGTATATCCCTTTTTCTGTGGTGGCAATCTTCATTGATGGTGGCAAGTTCATCTTCTGAGATGGAAGGTCTTGCAGATATCTCACTACTCCCCATGGTCTTTTCAACTCTTCCTGGTCACTGTATGAAATCGATATAACATTTTGTACTTACATGCAAAAGTTTGTGAAGTTAGTATTTGTTAAAATACTAACATTAAAATAATGTTGCCTGATAATATATATCAGGCAACAGACAAATGCATGAATGAAACATGAAAGGCAATGAATAGTACTTGTCATAACAGCATTCAGAAATCTGCATGTAGCAACTATAGGTTTATGAATATGCATTCTTGTCAATAAATATGTCAATCATTTAAAAAGCAGCCATTTGACATTGCCTCATTGAGTTGACGTTTCTGTAGTCTGTAACAAACGATGTCTTGTTTCTGATTTGGCATATAGGCCTACAAATAGTCCCAAGTGGACATTCTAGCTTTCAGTGTAAAAACTAGCACATACGCTTATAAATGCATCATACAGTTCCAATGTTGTCATAATGCCTAGGAGTCTATCCTCCGTGTTGTTGTTGATTTTTTTTGCACCTAACAGTAACATTTAAATTGCAAATACTGAATGGAGATTGTTATTTTTAATGGATGGTCTCGCAAGCGATTGGTTAGTTCATTGTCAAGGAGACCAAGCAGCTATTAATTAATAACTTCAAAAGTTTTGAATGTATTAATCTTATTAACCTCGTTCCCAGCCCCTTTCTCATTGTCAATGGCAAAATATAAATAAAGGCACGTGTACACAGAGCTCAGCTACGTCACATTGCAACAACAACACTGTGTCG
The DNA here is from genome assembly GCF_963454915.1 of Gymnoscopelus microlampas. Classification (NCBI taxonomy): domain Eukaryota; kingdom Metazoa; phylum Chordata; class Actinopteri; order Myctophiformes; family Myctophidae; genus Gymnoscopelus; species Gymnoscopelus microlampas. Next base: position 27,456,627 of record NC_139958.1, read on the forward strand.
CTTGATTGATTAAATACTTTATTAATTGTTTCCATTGGGGTCCTGTGTACTCAAATTCATCGAAGCATTTAATGACAGACATATATATGTATTATTAATATAGGAGCGTTATGTCTATAAAGCATTTGCGTTTGTCTCTGGGTGTATTTTACTAGGTGTAGTATCTTGTAGTTAGACTATAACTAACTTATGTACATAGTTCTTCTATTCTATCTATTTACACAAATGGGCTTTTCAATCCTATTTAGTTGACCTTGTATTTAAACTGTACTTTCATGTGCTTTTTTTCTGCAAACTTCTATATAAAGTATTCAATCAATCAATATATGCACGCTTAATTTCATAGTCTAGACCCCTTAACAGACGACGTCACACTGGCTCCAAATTAAACCATTCTGTCAGGTCCATAGAGTCAGGTCTCGCTAAACACTGGTACACTTTGATATTTCTACAATGCCTGCATCAAAGTGATACTATCATCCATGAAATTAAATGAAACATCCGCACATGACTGTTTTTTAGACGAACCATATTATAATAGAAGCTTCCCCCGTGTTTGAACTCGGCCAGTCTCATATCTCATTCACTTTGAAGCCTAGTAAATCTCTTCCTCTCCCCCCCTCCTCCTCTGCTGTCTTCCTGTGTTTCAGGGCGAGTGTTCGTTTTTCCTCCAGCCTGGGGAGCATTTGGAGCAGGGCATCCAGGACGTGCTGTCAGAAGAGGGGGGCCTGGTCCTCAGAGCTGTGGAGGCCTTCACTGACACCGAGCAGGTGAGGAGAGGTGGAGAGCAAGGCCTACAGCACTGGTTCTCGAATGTATTTGGCTTCAGTAGCCCCTGTCCCTGATTTAAGAATTTTAATCAGAGACAGGTACCCCTTCAGACCCCTTGCACAACTACAACATTTTGCTTAGAAAACTGCAATAGAAACTAGATGGTTCAACTGAATCAACTGGCTTCTCATATAAGCAGATAATATTGACTGATATAAGCGCTCCGTTCACATGATAGTTTAATAGCTGTAGAAACAAGTCAATGATGTTGGTAGTCCCACCATGAACCACAAACTCTTGGGTGAAGTCTGACAAGTGCATAATAGCCTATCATCTTAATAATCTTAGTTATGTTTTCATAACAAACGCTGTTAAACTAGGCTGTGCACTGCAGAGCGTAGAACAGCACCATCTGCTGTAGGTCCTATGTTAAGACAGCAGCACCACCAGTTCAAATGGTAGCCTATTATTATAGTGATATTATTAGTGATATATATTATATCACAATGCATGTATCAAATAAATATCAAGCCCATTAACCTGGACTCTACACACCTCTACAGCGATTTATGGACCTATTTGACATAGACATAGATAATAGCATAATCGCTGTTGTCTCATTTGCACACATAAATTGCTGATGTTCCAAACAAAAGAGCAAGTGATGATCAGATTGTGCGAAAATGTCATTTTATTTTATTTAACCTTTATTTAACCAGTAAAATCACATTGAGACCATAGTCTCTTTTACGAGTGTGCACTGGCCAAGAAAAGAGGCAAATACATGTTACACAGCTCTGCCAGTAACAACAAATACATGACATGACAAAGACAAACAAATAACATTCGTAATACCAAGAAAAAACTACTACCAGGGAGGCTCAGAGAGAATCTAAATAGCTAACCATTAACAGACTAATGAAAAACTAATAAGAACATATATCATAATGATAATTATGACCATAATGGCCACATGGATGGAAATAGGAAGTACAAGGAGGACAAATAAGCTCCGATAGTCATTTGTTTATTAAGGGTTGTTACATCCTCAATATACTATGCTAAATAGCACAATCAAAATCAGCTATTCAACAAGCATGTACAGTGTACACATACAAGGAGACAGTCTTCAAACATTGTTCTCTTGCAGTAGGCTACACAACAATCAAATGGAAGAAACCAAAAAACAAACCTGAGTGCCACACAGGCTGTATATGGGACAAGTGCATGGAAGCATATTGCACATATCTGAATATTGCACATTTCAGTAGACCATGCAGATTTTGCTAGCTAGCACCATTACTACAAGGCCATTTAGCAAACAATTTATCAGCACTCAGCTTGTTTAGTGGCTGAATTAAGTACTAGCCATGGAAACCAACGGAGCAGGAGGCTCCTGTTGTTGTTGCGTGAGGCAGCTTGATGTACAAGTGGGATCAGCACAGCTGAATGGATAGAGAGGCTGCTTGTTTGGGTCGCAGTAGGTACTAGTTTCAATTCTTGGCTTTGGCTGTGTTTTTGTGTTCCATGAGCAAAACCTTAACACATCCAACCCTTGATGTTTGCTGCCAAGCAAGGCACTGGGGGGTACCATTTTTATAGTCTTTGGCATGACTGATGATGGATTGGATCCTGACATGACCTCCCAATCTCAGGGCAGACACTCTAGAAAGTAAAAGAACATAATAAGGGTATTATTATTACAAGGGTAAATGAGTGCAAAGAAAAACAACTGAGTGCTCCAAATGATCCAGGTAAACATCAAACCTGTAGCATCTGTATGCATGATGAGGTGGTGAGGCTAGCTAGAAATCCTCCTCAATGGGCGGATTGCCTACACAGCCCATGTGAAACCAGAGGCTACATGTTGTGCATTCAATCTGAAAGAAATCATGAACTTCATTTAACAAAACATTATCACAACACAGTTAAAATGGAAAGACCTTTTCATAAAAGTATGTTTTTGGAATGTAACGCATGTTTCCATGAAAGATGATGTGCTCCCCATGTAAAACATTCAAAATCCTCATACCCAATGGTCTCCTTCCTCTCCTCCTCCTTCCTTCTCGCCAGCCACGGCACAGCTCTGACATGTCATCTATTGAAGATATGTCTATTTAATACAGTACATTTAATTGTTTGGTTAGGCTGATACAAAGTGGCATTGCAGCCTACCAGAGCTGTTGATAAGAAAATCCCCAATTTCCCATCTCATGATGTTGATCCCTAGGCTGTCTGTTGGGAAGTTGAGGGTTTCTGTGTTCCCCTTCAGTAGTATCAGCTCTGCTGCCTTGAACAAAGAACTTATAGGTGAATCTATCCCAATAAGGTTACTTTTTGGTATTTAGATGTGTTGTTCTTCAGCACAAGTTCTAAGAATGTTTAGATAGTAGGTTGTGTAGACAGATATATAGGCTTGATGTTGATTACCAGCTACAATTTCTTTGAACTACATTGTTCTCTTTAACTACTACAGTATATTATATGTTTGTTGACTATAGGGTTCATGACATGTACACAAGTTGCTCTGGGTGAGAGCATCTGCTAAATGCCTGAATTGGAAATTGTAATCTTACTTTGCATACGAGTACCCCACAGGATGAGGTGTCACGCTGGGCAGGATGTTGGGGCGTTGTGCATATCCAACGTGATATCTTTCCCCTTTTCTGCCTCATGAAGGCTCTAAAGCATAAGGATAAATCAAAATCATCATGTGTTGATCTACTTTTCACCAAGGCCTAGATTTGTTTTGCAACTAAATCCATATCACTGGAAAACATGAGCAAACCATTCCTAGCATTTAAAATCATTGCTTTAAATACACATAAGAAGTGTTGGATTTGCTTACCTGGTGGAATCCTGGCACATTTTAATTTGTGCTGTAGAGGCACCAAAAGGGTCGTAAAAAATGACCTTGTTGGCCTTTGGATACATCACCTTTAAGAACAAATAGGATTAAGGTTGTGTCATGTAGCCTACGCAAAGCTTAAGTGGTGGTAAATATAATGCTGTGTATTTGGACAAAATACATACAACTAGGGTCCAGTGACCATTTAAGCCAACGGCTCCCACAATGCTGTTAAAGTCCATCACCTCCACCTGCATATAATCATTCCATGTGTTAAGTTAAGCCTATAAGCAATGGCATTAAGCATAACTATGGTGATCCTTACCTTTTTGACAATATTTTTTTTTTTGCCTAAATATATATCCGTCATTGCAAAGGTGTCCACCATGAGGCAAGCATGACTTGCAGTGGAGAGCTTATAAATATAGGCATTCAGGACCTGCACATAAAAATTACTTGGGCCAACTCCAATCATTCATTATACTGTATTTCATATGAGGGAACAGCTGAGGTCCTTTAATGAAAATGAAGGGAGTTATACCTCACTCTCCAACCATTGCAGAGGTCGAAGCCTCTTTAGGTCCATAGTGTAGTTAGTGAGTTTGTACCTATGTATTTTGGCCCAAATGATCTCCCCTGTCTTCGACCATACGTCATCAATGACTGGAAATACACAGAATTTCAGTCATTTGTACAGAGCAGAATCTGACAACAGAATATTTTATGTCACATACTGGAAGGTAAATACCGCTGGTCTGGATGGGGCAAGGCAGGACTGGGGCCTCAGAGGAGTGGATGGTCGGAAGGAGGTGGTGTGGTGAGGGGACTGGTGAGGGAGCAGGGGAAGGGGATTTGGCACGAAGGGAAGGTGAAGGTGAACGGGTAGAAGGGGAACACGAAGCCAGAGGAAAAGGGCAACCAAGCTTCTGCAGCTTGGCTGGAATCCTTTCCTCTGGCTCAATGTATTGTGTTATCTGGTCAAAGTTGTCAACTCTGATGCCCAGTTTGTGGACCAGGGTAACACACTTCCCTTCAATTGAGCTTATTTTCATAGGACCCAGCATGTCACTCTCCATCTTCCCTCCCTTGCGCTGCTCCTGCCGTATGTTTTTCACAAGTACCAAATCCCCAACCCTGAAAAGGTCATCCACACCATGCAAAAGTTTCCTCTTACGGATCTTGTCCTGGGACTTTTGCATGTTGTGGATGACCTTTTCATACACCTCCCCCTGCTCCTTCAGTCCCTCACTCACCACCTCCTTCTCAGCCACTCCTTCCACCCTCTCATGAGTTATCTGAAAGTACAGAAATGCAAGTGTTCATTACAATTTATTAAGTTAGGCAAATGATGACCACCACATCTAACCACCTGCAAGAATTAGAGCCTCTAACCTCAAATGTGTCGGCCACCTGGGACGGGTATTTTGCCTCCCTCCGCGATTTTTTCGTGCAAATAATGCGGTTTTTTTTTAAACCTTATAAAGTCAATGGCTCCGTACATGGAGCGACCGGTATGTAAGGACCTTTATTGTTGCATCTAGCTGGCTCTGAAGTACAGGACATTTTCTCCACGTTAGATGATACGGGAGACAGAGATTATGATGTAGCTGTGGACAAGCTGGATGCACATTTTACACCACAGAGGAATATTCCCTATGAAAGACACATGTTCAGGCAAGTGGAACAGTCACAAGGGGAATCTGTGGACAGTTTTGTGTGCAGATTAAAGAAGTTGGCCGCTACATGTGAATTTGGAGATAACCGAGACGATTTCGTACGTGACCAAGTGATTGACAAGTGCCATTCCAATGCGCTGCGGAGACGGCTGCTGCGTGAAAAAAACTTGACTAACTAATCTACAAGAAATCGCTAGAGCAATGGAAGCAGCTGATCTACAAGCGGCCAGGATGGAAAGATTGTCCGTCAACACAGTGGATAGCAGGCCAAAGAGAGGCACACAGAACAGAATGGATAGAGGAGGACAAAAGTTTTCTTCATCCACGGACAGGTCTGGAAACAAGGACCGCACAGCAACATGCTTCAGGTGCTGACGAGAGGGACACACAGGCCGTGAATGCACCATTACACAAGGTAAACAATGCAACAAGTGTGGAAAAGAGGGGCATTTTGCTAAAGTGTGCAAAACGAAAATGTTAAAAGTGAATCAAGTCACAACACAGCGCCCAGAAATGATTGACAGGCAAGATGATCAAAGTGAAGAGGATGATCGCGTTTTCACAGTTACTGCCATAAAGACTGAGATATGTGACAGTAATGGACAGGAGTACAGTAACTAGCCACTCTGATGATGGAGAATGGCCTATGTTAATTAATGGCCAGCCTGTTAGAATGCTAATTGATTCTGGGGCTTCATGCAATGTTGTGAATATGCAAATTTACAGTGGCATACAATCTAGGTCAGACATAAATGTCGATCTGAAACCATGTGTGAAAAAAAAGTGTACCCATATGGTTCTACAACACCACTGGCAGTTGAAGGTGTGTATTTTTTACAGAAGCAAGCTATGCAGAATCAACTTCTACACAAACTACACGATTGGAACCTCGCAGATAAATCTATTCTGTGATGACATCAAGGAAACCACAAGTCACAGAGGGAAGGAGCAGAGCATGCGTTTTCCACAGCAGAGCGTGCAAGGTCACCAGCCATGAGAGCAGCACCAACAATGTCACCATGTAACAGCGGAGGTGACGAAATCGACACCTGGTCAAACACCAAGAGAATCTGCCACAGCAGGAGGACTAAGCCACAGAAAGACATGCTGCATTTGAGAGCCACTGAATAGTGGAACCACTAGCCGAGTGGAGCTCGCTGTCAGAGACATAACCAAATGGACCCGTACGCCAAGTGAAGATGGAGGAAAGAGCCATGAAGACTGGAAAACTATATTACTAACTAACTAATGTGTAAAATATTTGTTCGTACTGCCTAATCTCTGGCATATCAACGTCTAGAAGGGTGAGATACAAGTAATCGGTGTGAGACCATCCAGGAAACTGGAAAATAACTGTGCTTAATTGTACAAGGTGGTGTGAGACCATCCAGGAAACTGGAAAATAACTGTGCTTAAATGTACAAGGTGGTGTGAGAAAATGACCACCAGTACCCTCGCACCTTATGTGGACATTGGCCCTGTTTACTCATACGTTTATGTGCTATATAAATAACACTGGCAGAGGGAAGGCTAAAGTGAAAGTGCTTGAGTATGAGGGCTGGATTGTTCTTTTCCCTAAAGCAAAGGGTGGGCAGTGATAGGACCCATCCATCCGTCGTCCCAAGAGTGTATGCATGCAGGCTGGAATATCACGTCTCATTCCACCACTGTCATTCCTCCATGGCTGGAACAGTTGAAGCCACGCCCCCCAGCCTCGACATTTCAGAATAAAAGCTCAAGGCTTTGTTCTAAAGACGCACTGCAGTCACATTTTCGGTCATTTTATTTTGAAGGTTCAGTCTGAAACGCCGGTTCAACCGACTCTCAACCAATCAGAAGGTCCCATCCCTTCAGGCTATGGGACGTTGGATCTCAATCACTTCAGCCGTGCGCAACACGGCTAGTGTTTGTTTACAAGTGAGCGAGAGACAGCCAGTGAAGCACGTTTGCTACTACCTGGCTTATTTCTAACCTATAATGTTTTCAGATACATATTTTAGTGTGCATATGAAGTTTAAAATGAGTAATACACTCATCTTCAATGAGATTCAAAACGGAGTATCTCTGTAATTAAAATCAGCTGTGTTTGAAGAACGTGCAGCTATGGGAATCAAACAGGTGCATGTAATCAAGATTCATTTATATTCATGAAGGCTGCGTTATGTCATCACGCAGCACGTTTTCGTTTACAGGAAGTAATTAAGATTGGCTTTTTAGGGACTTTAGATATAAAAATACACAAAAAATGTTTTTTTTTCATTTTTTTTGTCATCTATTGTTAGGTATGCCCATATGATGACCACGGATATGCTCTAAAAGTGTGAAAAACATATTTTTCATTTCACTAACCTTTAAGTTATATGAAGAAAATAAACCAAAATAAACTCTACATTAATAATATATTCATAAATCAAAAAAATCATATTTTTCATAAATTAAAGAATATATAGCAGTAATGTAAAATATATAGCAGTAAACAACACACACACCCACCATTTCAGACCGGCACGTTGGCAGGTGCTTCCGCATGGTGTCCTTCCTCCTGTACTTGACCCCGCAAAAGGGGCAATGGAAATGGGGCCCCTTGGCCATTAAGTCCAAATCGCAATCCAAATGGCAACAGTTGACGTACAAGTCTATAAAGAGACAAAAGCATCATGTCCATTGTATGGTTTCCCTATGAAATTAAACTAAACTAACTAGTGTTACAGACTAGACAGGTCTTGGGATTGAAGTGCTCATTGTGTCAATCAAGTCCTAACTTGGAGTGTGTAGATAGAGGTGGAAACCAAGGAAATTAACAAAAGGAGATGGACTGGCCTTAAAAAACAGATATTGTTTGGAGGTGGGTCAGTCCAAATGTTTAAGGAAAGGAAAACAACTAAAAGAAAGGAAGTATAAACCCTATATACTCCTAATACTGGTATGTGACATTATTATGGGTAAGCTTACTTAGCAGCAGTACAAACAAGTGATAATGGAATAGCACAAAGCTAATGGAGGGTAACTAACCATTCACTTTTAAGGCATTCTTTTTATGGACCTTGAGGTGGTGAGACACGCTTTCCTTTGTTTTGAATATTTTTGTGCAAATTGGGCAATGGAAGTTTTCACAGCAGCTTGTACATTTTATTGTTGCGGGTGTGTGGCTTCGCCTAAACACACTGCTATGGACCTGAAGGACCTGAAGGAACAATATAGGAAAAAAAAATGTTAATAGCTCAGGTGGCACTAATTGCATCTCTTTCACTCCATTTCTTATTTGCAATGTTATAGTCCTCAAAAGATGGGTTATCTCATCCATTCATAGCGTCATATACTAGCTAGTAGCTATGGTTTTCTCTTGCAGTTTTCTAAGCAAAATGTTGTAGTTGTGCAAGGCGTCTGAAGGGGTACCTGTCTCTGATTAAAATTCTTAAATCAGGGACAGGGGCTACTGAAGCCAAATACATTCGAGAACCAGTGCTGTAGGCCTTGCTCTCCACCTCTCCTCACCTGCTCGGTGTCAGTAAAGGCCTCCGCAGCTCTGAGGACCAGGCCCCCCTCTTCTGACAGCACGTCCTGGATGCCCTGCTCCAAATGCTCCCCAGGCTGGAGGAAAAAGGAACACTTGCCCTGAAACACAGGAAGACAGCAGAGAGGAGGAGGGGGGGAGAGGAAGAGATTTACTAGGCTTCAAAGTGAATGAGATATGAGACTGGCCGAGTTCAAACACGGGGGAAGCTTCTATTATAATATGGTTCGTCTAAAAAACAGTCATGTGCGGATGTTTCATTTAATTTCATGGATGGTAGTATCACTTTGATGCAGGCATTGTAGAAATATCAAAGTGTACCAGTGTTTATATGTACGATAATAATTCCATCAGTCCTGATTAAGGCAAAAAGAGTGGAAACGGCCACCTTATCCTGATTACCAAATCATGTTCAAGCCCCCTACTGAAACCAAATGGACCCTTAGAGGTCTGTTACTCTGAAAGTGTCTAAATCAAACCAAATGGACCCTTTGAGTGTACAAGTGGAAACTTGACGTTCATTTGGTGGAAACTTAGACGCATGGATGGATTAAAGCTACATAAAATCTCACAACTGAAAAATGTTGTATGGCCAAGTCCTAATGTGCGATTTGTGAAACCGTGTGAAAGGAGCCCCCACCCACACCAGCGCTGTTCCCTAAACAATTACCACAATATGTAAAATTATGATATGTTAGTAATATTGTTCCTGCCGTTCTACATACTGCCAACCAGGTGAAGAAATCACAGATTGAGGCTTTAACCTCATTTGCTATTAATGAACCTTTATCGCAGACTATTAAGATTTTATGGAAGATGCTTCTGAACATATTGCTAGTTTTTACCCCCTTCAAATGCTCTAATCTTAAAATAATAACCGAAAATAGCTTATCTACAAGCTCTCAATGCATGTAGATTAGGCTATTTTCGCTGAGCAACATGCTTCCGTAGACTGCTATGGAATCCAAATTACATCAGCCGTGCCGACTGAGAACTTCAATCCATGTAGACGTCCAATACCTTCACTACTCTCTTCTGGCCCAGCTGGGGCTTCCCGTCTGCGCCCACAGGGTCAATGATCACGCAGTACTGCTTGCTGGTCAGCGTGGTCACGTTGACCACGCCCACCTTCTCCGCCACCGAGGGGATGTGAGCCTCCCTGTCCGTAATGGTGACCAGCCACTCCTCCCCCGTATGGCTGTCGCGCCCGCCCGCATCCCGGAAGGGGCGCAGAGCGCGCATGTGAAGCGCTTTCTAAAGGACGGACGGAGAAAGAGACAGTTTTCATAAAGCATAGATCTCAGAGAGAGAGAGACAGACACACACACAGAGAGACAGACAGACACGCTGTGGTTACCTTGTCAGTGATGATTAAAGGAAGAAAATTGACAATGTCAACAACGTCTTCATGGGCTCCAGGTAAGTATGCTCCTACCTTCCTCACCAGCCATTCCTCACCTAGCGCACACATTTCGGGAAGAGTTTCCAACACAGTTAAACATTTTCAAAAATAGCAGAAATAGCGATCTAGAAGCTCACAATGTGTCACGATGTTACACGTTGTGAGCTTGCACATGTGCTTTTTTTGTAGCAGATAAGTACATGGAGCTTAAGAACGATTACAGTCTTCAAACAATGATAGCAGTATTTCCCGTTACTAGTTGGCAGGTGGTGAAGGAATGTTGTCTTCCGTTTGGAATTCTAGAGTATGTTATTATAAAACTCAGAATGACCGTGGTACTTACAGATTGTTGTTTTAAACCTTTCACAGCCTTCCATTACAACACACATGCTAGCCAGTTTCACTGTGGCAAGTAACCAGGGGCGCCGTTGTTTGTGCGCGACCCTGGGGGCTGAACTTGACCTAGACCAGCCCCGTCCCCAAGTTGTTGCCATGTGAGGTATTAGAGGATGGATTGCACAGTCGTATCTACAGTTGTGTGATGTTAAATCTGGGAGCTCATTCGGTGACTAAAATAAAAAATAAAAAATACAATTTTTCCTCTGGGGGCACAACTTCCTTTTTTTTCAGCAGACTCAGTCTTAAGGGATTAGGTATTAGAGGATGGATCGTGGCAGAGTCGTATCTAGAGCTGGGTGACACAAATGCAAAGTGCTTCTGGTATACTTGCCAGGAACACTGGGGACATCCCCGGAACCTCCTCAAGGACCCTTGGGGGTCCCCGGACACTACTTTGAGAACCACCGTTCTACTTACCAGGACCTTCCAAGAGCCACTCGTCTCCTGCCACCCTCTTCTCTCCTCCCTCCTTAAAGTCCAGCAGAGCCTGCAGCCTCAGTGCAGTGTCAGGATGCACTATCTGCAGAGGGGTTACGTCCTGAAAGAGACAAGCGTTCACGTCACACACCATCACAGAGCCCAATATGTGAAGCCTGGTTTATGCTTTGCTGTACGATGGCATCTTCCACTCACAATGCGCCACGAGCGTGTAGATCTGCCGTTTTTGGTGCGGGACACTGGCGTGCAACGAAGTATAAATCAGGCTAAAACTTTGTATTGTTTGAGTTAGAGTTATCAGCTTGCCCAGTGTTGCCAGGCGTATGTCTCAGCTCATCCACAATGATCTTGCCCCCCAGGTCCTGAACAACAGCAGACAGAAGGCATGATGAGGAATAAAAACAAACAAACACAAAAACATGTCTTCCAAGCAGTCTCACTGCATGGCTGAGAGAAACATAGCACATTTCACACACATTTATGAAAATCTCTCAAATGAGAGCAACCGGTTCAGAGCTCAGAAACAGCATCTTTATCATCACAAGAAATACAGCTGGCATTGGAGTAAACTTACCTTAAACAGATTATGGGGGGGAAAAACATAGGCTCAGTTTGCATCAAAACAAATTGAATCCATTGTATTTGAAGGCCTTAAAAAAGGCACATGAAACCCTAAACCAAAATTCCAGCCTTGGGCATGGAGGACCCTGAGTTCATGAAGAGGTGGGAGCAGATCTTGAACAAATGTTCATTAGATTTGGAAGTATTGATCATTGAAAAACGTAAATCTGAGCGTACGGAGAAACTTGAAACTGTTAAGATGCTTGAAACTAAAGTGCACAATCTTGAAAAGTCAGATGAAGTCACCCAATAGGAGGAGAAAATGATTAAATCATTAGAATCATTCAAGATACAACTGAAACAATTCAAATTGAAAAAATACCAACCTGATGTGGATGATTATAAAGAAGGAAAGGTCTATGTGTGGAACAAGCCAACCTTGTTCCACACATTGAAACAAAGAACCAGGGCCAGAACAGGTGGTCACCATTAGTTTGATTACTCATCTGACACTGGCAAGTCAAGCACACAGAGTGAGGACATTCCAACCAGCCAAGGAGTGACTTTTTTGGACATACCCCGCCCACACCACCATGGAAGAGGTGGAAAGGGAAAACGAGGCGGGGCAAAAGAGGAAAGGGGACAGCCCAGGAGGTCCCCAAGACAATTCAATCACCGGTAGTAAATCTGTCCAAAGTCCCCCTCACCACCTCCCAAACCTCAGTTCTAAGCAAAGGCCTCTCATTTTCAGTGACTAATAAAGTCAATGCTTTCAACTTAAAGGTGGACACATATAAGTTCATGAGGCAACTCCATTTGAAACATTTCTTTTCTCCCCACCATAAGAGTGCACCATATTTCACTGAACAGATATCACCAATTGAGGAGACTGAAAGCGGTGCAAAAAATCCCTCTCCGTTTTATCCAAAGTCATCATTTTGCCCCTCAACTAACTTAAGTCCTGTAATTGTGACATTCAACAAACTTGTCGAACATGACCTTGAAGAAATGTTAAAGAAGGACAAAGGCCCCAAGTATGCAAACTTAACCTATGAGGAGCGCTGTGCACTAAAGGAATTGGAAAATAATACAGAAATCATTATTCGTTCTGCTGACAAAGGAGGTGCAGTTGTTGTCTTAGATACTGAATATTATAATCAGAAAATGCTTGAAAACCTGAACAGCCCCACCTACAGGCAGCTTGTGAAATCCTCTGAATGAGTACAAATCTGAAATTGACAATCTATTGAAAGCTGCATTTGAATCAGACTGGATCACAAAAAAAGAGCATGCCTACCTGACTAATCAGAATCCTGTCACTCCCATCATCTACAGCCTCCCAAAAATCCACAAACATCCCACAGAACCCCCTCTCAGACCAATTGTCTCAGGAAGAGGCTCCCTCACTGAACCATTATCTAAATATGTTGATTTCTTTTTGAAAGACTTTGTGAAGGATCTGCCCGCCTACCTTGGAGACACAAAAGATGTGCTTAACTGTCTGAGTAATTGCACTTTGAATCAGAACACAATATTGGTCTCTCTTGATGTTGAAATTTTATATGGTTGCATTCCTCATGAAGATGCTTTGAATGCGGCTGCCTATTACTTGTCTAAGAGAGAAATGACACAAAACCCCCCAAATAAGTTTCTATTAGAACTATTACACCTTGTTCTCAGTCGCAATTACATGCAATATGGATCCAACTGGTACCTACAACAGGCTGGGACTGCAATGGGGACAGCGACAGCGCCTTCTGTGGCTGGATTGGTTGTGGGACAATGGGAAGAAAAAGTTGTACATGACTCCAATAATAACCCCTATCATTCAAAGATAAGGTTATACAAACGGTACATTGATGATATCCTGTTATTTTGGGAGGGAACACAGACTGAACTAATGGACTTTGTAATATATCTCAACAACTCAAGTTTCCTGAAATTCACTTGTGAACAGAGCATTGACAAGATTAACTATTTGGATCTAACTATATCCAAGGATGAAACTGGAATGATTCATACATCTATTTTCAGAAAAGACATGGAACGCAATACGATTTTGCATTCTACCAGTAACCATCCTGGACACCTAAAGGACAACATCCCAGTAGGTCAATTTTTGAGGCTTAAACGTAACTGTTCAGATCTTGATGACTTTCACTCAAAAGAAACCATTATGAGTACTCGGTTTAAGGACTAAAAACAAAAAATCCAAGTCGGGCTTGTTTTTGTACTGAATATAACCACTGTGCTTCAGAAATCAAAAAGATACTCAACAGACACTGGCATGTGCTCCAAACAGAGCCATCTGTGAAAGATCTCTGCAAGTCCCCACCCCTTGTTGCATTTAGGAGAGCACCCACAATCAAAGGTACAGTCATGTACAAAAATATGGTTCAAAAGAAGACCACATGGCTGACAACAATTGGAATGTATAGATGTGGCAACTGTGCCTGTTGCAACAATACAACAGACAAGAAATCATTCAATCATCCCCACACTGGAAGGAAGATTCCTATTCGTGAATTTATCAACTGCAAATCGACACATGTGATTTACATGCTGTTATGTCCCTGTGGTCTAGCATACGTAGGACAAACTAAAAGACCCCTTAAACAAAGAATATCAGAGCACAAAACTGCAATCCGTACAGGAAATATGGATTATGCAATTGCAAAACATTATGCTGAAGCAAATCATGGTTCACCCTCTTCACTAAAATTCTGTGGGATTGAAAAAATTGTGATGCCCATCAGAGGAGGTGATATTCTAAAGAAACTGGCCCAGAGAGAAATGCAGTGGATATACACACTCAACACTATGACACCCAATGGACTTAATGACGATTATAGCTTAAAATGCTTTTTGGGTTAAGACTATCTTTGATACCCATTCACTGTGTATTGGATGTGTTACTTTATGATATATGCCACAAATTACCTGTAATTGCCTGTGTTCTTGCATACTAGTGATTGGACCTTGGTGATTGACTTGAGATTTCAGCTGTTGGTGAACTCTGACCTTGTGTATAAAGTGAGTTGAATTGATGTGATATGAATGCTCTGAGGAAGGCTCATAGCCGAAACGCGTAAGCGTTCACTTTATTGGTGTGCCAATAAAAAAGTGGAAATGTGAGTAATTTGTCCTCCATTTAATTGACATTTTAGAATGTGCTACCTTTTTGGATTTTTTTTTTAATTCCTTTTTTGATATGTATACTGACTTTGGGTCTAGCACTCCACTGAGGACCCATTGTTGATGCGCAACCTCTTTTTCTTATTTAGAAACCCTAAACCTGTTTAATGTTATCAGATCTCCAGTTGTTGCTTGTGATGGGAACATTGTGCAATACAGGTGGAGACAGGGGAAATGCCTTTAAAAATTAGAAGGAGGCACCTTATGAGTAATTATTGGACGCACATAAAGGGACATGATAATTCACATCCAGTTAAGGAGGTCCTCCGGCCATGCTGGGAATATGGAGGGATCCAGAATTCCAGTTTTGGATGGGTGGGGAATAAGTTAGCGGAATGCATGGGACTTAATACAACAGAATTTAGTAAAACAGTTGTAATTCCTGAGGTGGCACCTTGGTTGCTTAAGACACCAAAGATAGACTTTCATGTGCTAGAGGTTAAAAGACAAGAAAGAGGAGAAGTTGACTTGATCTATGTTTTTAATAATCGAGTAGAGGCAGAGTACAGTGATTATGTACAAATCTACACTGATGGATCCGTAGACCCAGAGATGGAAAGAGCAGGGGCAGCCTTTGTGGTGCCGGGAGTCAAGTATACAGTTTTTAAACGTGCAACAGATAAACTTGGTGTATACACTATGGAGATATATGCAGTGCTAATGGCGTTACGATGGGTAGAGGAGGTAAAACCTGATAAAGTAGTGATATGTGTAGATTCTTCTTCGGTACTCAAAAGCCAAATCAAAGGCAAAATCAATTATATGGAAGAAAGTTGTGACAGAATGGCAACAATCATGGGAAGAAGAAGAAAAGGGAAGACAATATTTTAGATTCCACAACAGAGTGAATGCAGGAAGAAAGAGGAGAAACGGAAGTAGGAGAGAGGAGGTTATTATAACAAGACTAAAAATTGGACACAGCACATTAAATAGGACCCTGCATTTGATGGGGAAACACCCCACAGGTTTATGTGATAATTGTCAAGAGGAAGAGACTGTCGAACATGCTATGATGCATTGTAGGTTATATCAAGACAAAAGAGAGGCCATGATTGAAGAGCTGAGGGAGGTGGGAATTGAAGAAATAACGTTTGAAAGGATAGTGGGGGCAGCAGAGGACAACTCAGGCAGAGGCACAGTCGTGAAATTTATTAAAGAAACAGGACTGTGGGATAGAATTTAGTTAATCATGGATGAACAGAAGAGGGCGGTAATGCAACTATAAGGATGCCAACCGCCACAAAACACCATAAAGAAGAAGACTGCCTGCCCTGGCTGGTATGATGATCCTATGGTATGATCCAAGGGTCATTCCGAGCTGGAGACAGACGCGAGTATGGCAAGCCGTTTTCTCTCTACCGAGGTTGACCCGGGTGAATCACATATAGCGTACTACAGCATAGTACCACTAAACAACAAAGCGCACCTGCACAATCGGATATTCGTTATGCACTACTAATGTACTGTGGCCCATAGATATATCTATGCTGTGTCCAGCCAGAGCAGAGGAACCAACCAGAGGCTCTGAGAGGAACTACACATACATGTTGCTGTTATCCCAGTCAAGGTGTAGGCTACAGCAGTTAAAACCGTATTTATTGGACGGTTTCCACAAATAACTACATTCTACATGTGTTTAATAGAAGCATAATTGACGGAGGTCTGGTCGCTGTCTGCTGATATGTTGTTGTAGTTGTTGCCATAGTTAAAAACGTGTTGTTGCCATAGAGCATAGCTACCGCATTGCATTGTGGGAGTGTCCCTAGCACATACGAGATGACGGCAAAGGATAATACAATGACGTCACGGTATTCATGTCCGAATACACATCCTAGTGCGTTCGGAAATACAGCACTGAGTGAGTGCACTGGCCAATACAAATGAATAAGCGGGTGCGCTCCGACATTATAACTCTATAGTGCGCTCCGGTGGGAAATTTCCGAACGCACCCCATATCAATATCATCACACACACCATTCTTGTGTTTCGCTCAGTGGGCGTGTAACTGAAATATGAACTCGATTAAACCATGTGTACCCTGTCTGCAGCTAAATCATCATATAAACCTGATCTGACCTGAACTTCTGATATTAACATATACATATCTATCATTATCATGACAAAGAAATACAAGGTTGTTTCCTTTGTCTGTCTGCTATTTATCTATAAAGAACATTCAAGTAAGCCACATTTTAGTCCTTATGGGCATATAAGACTTATATGCCCACAAGGACTAAAATATGGCTTACTTGAATGACTTGCATTTATTTAGCAAGATAAAAATAAAAACGTATAAAACATAACTTTTCTGCTGGTTCCATATTCAACACCACAGTGCGAAATCTAAATATATTTTGTGGAAATGTAACATGTATATCCCTTTTTCTGTGGTGGCAATCTTCATTGATGGTGGCAAGTTCATCTTCTGAGATGGAAGGTCTTGCAGATATCTCACTACTCCCCATGGACTTTTCAACTCTTCCTGGTCACTGTTTTTTATTTATTTAACCTTTATTTCACCAGAGAAATCACATTGAGACTAGTGTCTCTTTTACAAGTGTGCCCTGGCCAAGAGAAGAGGCAAATAAAATGTTACACAGCTCTGCCAGTAACGACAATACAGGACATAACAAAACAAAGACAAACATGACATCCGTAATACCAAAGACCTACTACCAATAGCACCAATACAGACTATTTAAAATACTAATAACAACAATACATCATAAAACTAATAAACTAATATAAGACTAAGATCACAGCAATTGCTACTTGTCAAAGCAGGAGCAATGGTTGGAGAATGTGCCCATGGCAATCCTCTTAAAAGACACTAGAGGGATCAATGAAGCTAATTTTAATCTGGTCTGTAGATCGTTCCACGACCAAGGCCCAAAAAACGCAAGTTTTTTTTTCCCTGCGTGCATATATTGATTGATTGAATAAAGTATTCAATCAATCAATATATGCACGCTTAATTTCATAGTCTAGACCCCTTAACAGACGACGTCACACTGGCTCCAAATGAAACCATTCTGTCAGGTCCATAGAGTCAGGTCTCGCTAAGACACTGCGGTCACGCTGGCCGCTCTTCAGAGAGAGTCAGTCGCACTAGCCGTGCTTCAAAAATGATTGCGCAGCTACGTGGCTTTTTACGGTTAGGCGAACTGATGGTGCGTTCAATGAAGTCGTAAATCCCAGTTACTTCAATATATACATGTAAAAAAAATGTAATAAAACAAACTAAAAGCATTGTTTGTGTCTAATGTTCTCGTCTGTGATTATTACCGAAATGTTTTACTGCACAAATTATTAATAATAAAATATTGTAATATTACAGAATCCCATACAGTTTAATGTAATTTTTTGGAAAATCAAAAAAAATCTAAAAACATAGTTATCACCCAACAACTATATATTAATGTGCCCCATGGTCTCTTGTACACCTGTGATGATTACCAATATGTTTTACAGTAGCAATTATTAATAATAAAATATTGAAATATTACAGAATCCCCATCCATTTCAATGTAATTTTTCAAAAGATCATAAAAATTTCAAAAAACATAGTTATCACCCAACAACTATATACTAATGTGCCCCATGGTCTCTTGTAAAGCTGTGAGGATTATCAATATGTTTTACAGCAGCAATTATTAATAATAAATTATTGGCAAGGTAAATACACAACCCAAACCTCTACCAAAGTGGTCTTGCCCTTTAAATACAATTTAAAATACTTGTTTTCATTGAGGTTCTTAGTATTCAATTCATAGCCGTCAAATGGTTTTCATTTAGTCTGTAAGATATGAATTCATACACAGTAAAAGTCTTAGTGTTAATATAATTCAAATGAGTGTACAATGAGGATTTTACAATGTAGGCTGCAGAAAAGAGAAAAAAAACAACTACTAATGTTGAAAATGCAAAGTCAGACTTTTGGGGAGAAAGGATGCAATTACTGGGGGCGAGAAAAAAAAAAGTAACTAAAGTAATAAGTAACTAAGTACTTTTGGCAGGGAGTAATAAGTAAAGTAACTACATTACTTTTTAAACAAGTAATATGTAATAAGTAATATATTACTATGTTTTAGTAACTATCCCAACACTGATTATCAATAGGCTATGTTTTACAGCAGCAATTATTAATAATAAATTATTGAAATATTACAGAATCCCATCCATTTCAATGTAATCTTTAGAAAAATCATAAGAAATCCAAAAAACATGGTTATCACCCAACAACTATATATTAATGTGTCCCATGGTCTCTTGTAAAGCTGTGATGATTATCAATATGTTTTACAGCAGCAATTATTAATAATAAATTATTGAAATATTACAGAATCCCATCCATTTCAATGTAATCTTTAGAAAAATCATAAGAAATCCAAAAAACATGGTTATCACCCAACAACTATATATTAATGTGTCCCATGGTCTCTTGTAAAGCTGTGATGATTATCAATATGTTTTACAGCAGCAATTATTAATAATAAATTATTGAAATATTACAGAATCCCATCCATTTCAATGTAATTTTTCAAAAAATCATAAAAAATTCAAAAAACATAGTTATTGTAACGGACCCGAAGGGGGGTTACTTGAGCACAAATATGTTGTCCCTGAGACTTTTATTTTGAAGGGCTTCCTGCCAAAACATCAGGTCTGCAAGGCTTTTATTTGTAGTGTTTCCTGCCCACAGGGACATGCCAGCTGCAATTACAATAATCATGTTCACCTGGTGCTGATGGCCAGTATGGGGCTACAGGTGCCTGGCAGCAAACATTAAGATAGGCTCGGTGGTAGAGGAGCAGAAAGGACTGCACAGTGTTGCAAATGTTTGTAAACTAATAGACCCTGGAAGGATGGGTTAAGGACGGACAAATGGACCCTGGAAGGATGGGTGACGGACGGACGGAAGGTTAAAATGACAAACAATTAGCACCTAGCTGGAAGGGGAACAAGGTATATGTCTCTGTTTGATGGTTTTGTTGCACTGTTTATATGATCTTATTGTTATCTGAGTGATCTTATTGTTGGCTTTTATTATCTGAGGGTTATTGCTATAGTTTGTACCTTTTTCATGTATTTACCTTTTTCATGTATTTTTCTATAAGAAGGTTTATGCATTCTGTAAGTTAATTTTGTGATATAGGCCCATAGATTTGATGGGAAAATGTATTGTGCCATTTGAGATTTGATGACATTAATGGATTATTGTATTGATTTATGTTATGTATTTTGTGTTTTCTTCGCCAGTTTCTACGTTGATTTAATAAAGAACCACCAAAAAATCATCAGTGAGACTTCACCCTTTTAATGACCAGCCGGGACCGCTACACCTGTCTCTGATTAAAATTCTTAAATCAGGGACAGGGGCTACTGAAGCCAAATACATTCGAGAACCAGTGCTGTAGGCCTTGCTCTCCACCTCTCCTCACCTGCTCGGTGTCAGTGAAGGCCTCCACAGCTCTGAGGACCAGGCCCCCCTCTTCTGACAGCACGTCCTGGATGCCCTGCTCCAAATGCTCCCCAGGCTGGAGGAAAAAGGAACACTTGCCCTGAAACACAGGAAGACAGCAGAGGAGGAGGGGGGGAGAGGAAGAGATTTAGGCTTCAAAGTGAATGAGATATGAGACTGGCCGAGTTCAAACACGGGGGAAGCTTCTATTATAATAATGATAATAATAATAATAAGGGTAATAATAATAATAATAATAATAATAATAATAATAATAATCATTCAATTGAGATGGTGAGACACGCCTACCTTTGTATTGAATATTTTTGTACAAATACAGCAATGGAATTTTTCACAGCAGCTTCTACACTTTATTGTTCTGGGTGTGTGGCTTCGCCTAAACACACTGCTATGGACCTGAAGGACCTGAAGGAACAATATAGGAAAAAAAAATGTTAATAGCTCAGGTGGCACTAATTGCATCTCTTTCACTCCATTTCTTATTTGCAATGTTATAGTCCTCAAAAGATGGGTTATCATCCATTCATAGCGTCATATACTAGCTAGTAGCTATGGTTTTCTCTTGCAGTTTTCTAAGCAAAATGTTGTAGTTGTGCAAGGGGTCTGAAGGGGTACCTGTCTCTGATTAAAATTCTTAAATCAGGGACAGGGGCTACTGAAGCCAAATACATTCGAGAACCAGTGCTGTAGGCCTTGCTCTCCACCTCTCCTCACCTGCTCGGTGTCAGTAATGGCCTCCGCAGCTCCGAGGACCAGGCCCCCCTCTTCTGACAGCACGTCCTGGATGCCCTGCTCCAAATGCTCCCCAGGCTGGAGGAAAAAGGAACACTTGCCCTGAAACACAGGAAGACAGCAGAGGAGGAGGAGGGGGGGAGAGGAAGAGATTTACTAGGCTTCAAAGTGAATGAGATATGAGACTGGCCGAGTTCAAACGGGGGAAGCTTCTATTATAATATGGTTCGTCTAAAAAACAGTCATGTGCGGATGTTTCATTTAATTTCATGGATGGTAGTATCACTTTGACGCAGGCATTGTAGAAATATCAAAGTGTACCAGTGTTTATATGTACGATAATAATTCCATCAGTCCTGATTAAGGCAAAAAGAGTGGAAACGGCCACCTTATCCTGATTACCTTATCATGTTCAAGCCCCCTACTGAAACCAAATGGACCCTTTGAGTGTACAAGTGGAAACTTGACGTTCGTTTGGTGGAAACTTAGACGCATGGATGGATTAAAGCTAAATAAAATCTCACGACTGAAAAATGTTGTATGGCCAAGTCCTAATGTGCGATTTGTGAAACCGTGTGAAAGGAGCCCCCACCCACACCAGCGCTGTTCCCTAAACAATTACCACAATATGTAAAATTATGATATGTTAGTAATATTGTTCCTGCCGTTCTACATACTGCCAACCAGGTGAAGAAATCACAGATTGAGGCTTTAACCTCATTTGCTATTAATGAACCTTTATCGCAGACTATTAAGATTTTATGGAAGATGCTTCTGAACATATTGCTAGTTTTACCCCTTCAAATGCTCTAATCTTAAAATAATAACCGAAAATAGCTTATCTACAAGCTCTCAATGCGTCTGCCTTTTTCTGTGGTGGCAATCTTCATTGATGGTGGCAAGTTCATCTTCTGAGATGGAAGGTCTTGCAGATATCTCACTACTCCCCATGGTCTTTTCAACTCTTCCTGGTCACTGTATGAAATCGATATAACATTTTGTACTTACATGCAAAAGTTTGTGAAGTTAGTATTTGTTAAAATACTAACATTAAAATAATGTTGCCTGATAATATATATCAGGCAACAGACAAATGCATGAATGAAACATGAAAGGCAATGAATAGTACTTGTCATAACAGCATTCAGAAATCTGCATGTAGCAACTATAGGTTTATGAATATGCATTCTTGTCAATAAATATGTCAATCATTTAAAAAGCAGCCATTTGACATTGCCTCATTGAGTTGACGTTTCTGTAGTCTGTAACAAACGATGTCTTGTTTCTGATTTGGCATATAGGCCTACAAATAGTCCCAAGTGGACATTCTAGCTTTCAGTGTAAAAACTAGCACATACGCTTATAAATGCATCATACAGTTCCAATGTTGTCATAATGCCTAGGAGTCTATCCTCCGTGTTGTTGTTGATTTTTTTTGCACCTAACAGTAACATTTAAATTGCAAATACTGAATGGAGATTGTTATTTTTAATGGATGGTCTCGCAAGCGATTGGTTAGTTCATTGTCAAGGAGACCAAGCAGCTATTAATTAATAACTTCAAAAGTTTTGAATGTATTAATCTTATTAACCTCGTTCCCAGCCCCTTTCTCATTGTCAATGGCAAAATATAAATAAAGGCACGTGTACACAGAGCTCAGCTACGTCACATTGCAACAACAACACTGTGTCGCTTGATTGATTAAATACTTTATTAATTGTTTCCATTGGGGTCCTGTGTACTCAAATTCATCGAAGCATTTAATGACAGACATATATATGTATTATTAATATAGGAGCGTTATGTCTATAAAGCATTTGCGTTTGTCTCTGGGTGTATTTTACTAGGTGTAGTATCTTGTAGTTAGACTATAACTAACTTATGTACATAGTTCTTCTATTCTATCTATTTACACAAATGGGCTTTTCAATCCTATTTAGTTGACCTTGTATTTAAACTGTACTTTCATGTGCTTTTTTTCTGCAAACTTCTATATAAAGTATTCAATCAATCAATATATGCACGCTTAATTTCATAGTCTAGACCCCTTAACAGACGACGTCACACTGGCTCCAAATTAAACCATTCTGTCAGGTCCATAGAGTCAGGTCTCGCTAAACACTGGTACACTTTGATATTTCTACAATGCCTGCATCAAAGTGATACTATCATCCATGAAATTAAATGAAACATCCGCACATGACTGTTTTTTAGACGAACCATATTATAATAGAAGCTTCCCCCGTGTTTGAACTCGGCCAGTCTCATATTTCATTCACTTTGAAGCCTAGTAAATCTCTTCCTCTCCCCCCCTCCTCCTCTGCTGTCTTCCTGTGTTTCAGGGCGAGTGTTCGTTTTTCCTCCAGCCTGGGGAGCATTTGGAGCAGGGCATCCAGGACGTGCTGTCAGAAGAGGGGGGCCTGGTCCTCAGAGCTGTGGAGGCCTTCACTGACACCGAGCAGGTGAGGAGAGGTGGAGAGCAAGGCCTACAGCACTGGTTCTCGAATGTATTTGGCTTCAGTAGCCCCTGTCCCTGATTTAAGAATTTTAATCAGAGACAGGTACCCCTTCAGACCCCTTGCACAACTACAACATTTTGCTTAGAAAACTGCAATAGAAACTAGATGGTTCAACTGAATCAACTGGCTTCTCATATAAGCAGATAATATTGACTGATATAAGCGCTCCGTTCACATGATAGTTTAATAGCTGTAGAAACAAGTCAATGATGTTGGTAGTCCCACCATGAACCACAAACTCTTGGGTGAAGTCTGACAAGTGCATAATAGCCTATCATCTTAATAATCTTAGTTATGTTTTCATAACAAACGCTGTTAAACTAGGCTGTGCACTGCAGAGCGTAGAACAGCACCATCTGCTGTAGGTCCTATGTTAAGACAGCAGCACCACCAGTTCAAATGGTAGCCTATTATTATAGTGATATTATTAGTGATATATATTATATCACAATGCATGTATCAAATAAATATCAAGCCCATTAACCTGGACTCTACACACCTCTACAGCGATTTATGGACCTATTTGACATAGACATAGATAATAGCATAATCGCTGTTGTCTCATTTGCACACATAAATTGCTGATGTTCCAAACAAAAGAGCAAGTGATGATCAGATTGTGCGAAAATGTCATTTTATTTTATTTAACCTTTATTTAACCAGTAAAATCACATTGAGACCATAGTCTCTTTTACGAGTGTGCACTGGCCAAGAAAAGAGGCAAATACATGTTACACAGCTCTGCCAGTAACAACAAATACATGACATGACAAAGACAAACAAATAACATTCGTAATACCAAGAAAAAACTACTACCAGGGAGGCTCAGAGAGAATCTAAATAGCTAACCATTAACAGACTAATGAAAAACTAATAAGAACATATATCATAATGATAATTATGACCATAATGGCCACATGGATGGAAATAGGAAGTACAAGGAGGACAAATAAGCTCCGATAGTCATTTGTTTATTAAGGGTTGTTACATCCTCAATATACTATGCTAAATAGCACAATCAAAATCAGCTATTCAACAAGCATGTACAGTGTACACATACAAGGAGACAGTCTTCAAACATTGTTCTCTTGCAGTAGGCTACACAACAATCAAATGGAAGAAACCAAAAAACAAACCTGAGTGCCACACAGGCTGTATATGGGACAAGTGCATGGAAGCATATTGCACATATCTGAATATTGCACATTTCAGTAGACCATGCAGATTTTGCTAGCTAGCACCATTACTACAAGGCCATTTAGCAAACAATTTATCAGCACTCAGCTTGTTTAGTGGCTGAATTAAGTACTAGCCATGGAAACCAACGGAGCAGGAGGCTCCTGTTGTTGTTGCGTGAGGCAGCTTGATGTACAAGTGGGATCAGCACAGCTGAATGGATAGAGAGGCTGCTTGTTTGGGTCGCAGTAGGTACTAGTTTCAATTCTTGGCTTTGGCTGTGTTTTTGTGTTCCATGAGCAAAACCTTAACACATCCAACCCTTGATGTTTGCTGCCAAGCAAGGCACTGGGGGGGTACCATTTTTATAGTCTTTGGCATGACTGATGATGGATTGGATCCTGACATGACCTCCCAATCTCAGGGCAGACACTCTAGAAAGTAAAAGAACATAATAAGGGTATTATTATTACAAGGGTAAATGAGTGCAAAGAAAAACAACTGAGTGCTCCAAATGATCCAGGTAAACATCAAACCTGTAGCATCTGTATGCATGATGAGGTGGTGAGGCTAGCTAGAAATCCTCCTCAATGGGCGGATTGCCTACACAGCCCATGTGAAACCAGAGGCTACATGTTGTGCATTCAATCTGAAAGAAATCATGAACTTCATTTAACAAAACATTATCACAACACAGTTAAAATGGAAAGACCTTTTCATAAAAGTATGTTTTTGGAATGTAACGCATGTTTCCATGAAAGATGATGTGCTCCCCATGTAAAACATTCAAAATCCTCATACCCAATGGTCTCCTTCCTCTCCTCCTCCTTCCTTCTCGCCAGCCACGGCACAGCTCTGACATGTCATCTATTGAAGATATGTCTATTTAATACAGTACATTTAATTGTTTGGTTAGGCTGATACAAAGTGGCATTGCAGCCTACCAGAGCTGTTGATAAGAAAATCCCCAATTTCCCATCTCATGATGTTGATCCCTAGGCTGTCTGTTGGGAAGTTGAGGGTTTCTGTGTTCCCCTTCAGTAGTATCAGCTCTGCTGCCTTGAACAAAGAACTTATAGGTGAATCTATCCCAATAAGGTTACTTTTTGGTATTTAGATGTGTTGTTCTTCAGCACAAGTTCTAAGAATGTTTAGATAGTAGGTTGTGTAGACAGATATATAGGCTTGATGTTGATTACCAGCTACAATTTCTTTGAACTACATTGTTCTCTTTAACTACTACAGTATATTATATGTTTGTTGACTATAGGGTTCATGACATGTACACAAGTTGCTCTGGGTGAGAGCATCTGCTAAATGCCTGAATTGGAAATTGTAATCTTACTTTGCATACGAGTACCCCACAGGATGAGGTGTCACGCTGGGCAGGATGTTGGGGCGTTGTGCATATCCAACGTGATATCTTTCCCCTTTTCTGCCTCATGAAGGCTCTAAAGCATAAGGATAAATCAAAATCATCATGTGTTGATCTACTTTTCACCAAGGCCTAGATTTGTTTTGCAACTAAATCCATATCACTGGAAAACATGAGCAAACCATTCCTAGCATTTAAAATCATTGCTTTAAATACACATAAGAAGTGTTGGATTTGCTTACCTGGTGGAATCCTGGCACATTTTAATTTGTGCTGTAGAGGCACCAAAAGGGTCGTAAAAAATGACCTTGTTGGCCTTTGGATACATCACCTTTAAGAACAAATAGGATTAAGGTTGTGTCATGTAGCCTACGCAAAGCTTAAGTGGTGGTAAATATAATGCTGTGTATTTGGACAAAATACATACAACTAGGGTCCAGTGACCATTTAAGCCAACGGCTCCCACAATGCTGTTAAAGTCCATCACCTCCACCTGCATATAATCATTCCATGTGTTAAGTTAAGCCTATAAGCAATGGCATTAAGCATAACTATGGTGATCCTTACCTTTTTGACAATATTTTTTTTTTTGCCTAAATATATATCCGTCATTGCAAAGGTGTCCACCATGAGGCAAGCATGACTTGCAGTGGAGAGCTTATAAATATAGGCATTCAGGACCTGCACATAAAAATTACTTGGGCCAACTCCAATCATTCATTATACTGTATTTCATATGAGGGAACAGCTGAGGTCCTTTAATGAAAATGAAGGGAGTTATACCTCACTCTCCAACCATTGCAGAGGTCGAAGCCTCTTTAGGTCCATAGTGTAGTTAGTGAGTTTGTACCTATGTATTTTGGCCCAAATGATCTCCCCTGTCTTCGACCATACGTCATCAATGACTGGAAATACACAGAATTTCAGTCATTTGTACAGAGCAGAATCTGACAACAGAATATTTTATGTCACATACTGGAAGGTAAATACCGCTGGTCTGGATGGGGCAAGGCAGGACTGGGGCCTCAGAGGAGTGGATGGTCGGAAGGAGGTGGTGTGGTGAGGGGACTGGTGAGGGAGCAGGGGAAGGGGATTTGGCACGAAGGGAAGGTGAAGGTGAACGGGTAGAAGGGGAACACGAAGCCAGAGGAAAAGGGCAACCAAGCTTCTGCAGCTTGGCTGGAATCCTTTCCTCTGGCTCAATGTATTGTGTTATCTGGTCAAAGTTGTCAACTCTGATGCCCAGTTTGTGGACCAGGGTAACACACTTCCCTTCAATTGAGCTTATTTTCATAGGACCCAGCATGTCACTCTCCATCTTCCCTCCCTTGCGCTGCTCCTGCCGTATGTTTTTCACAAGTACCAAATCCCCAACCCTGAAAAGGTCATCCACACCATGCAAAAGTTTCCTCTTACGGATCTTGTCCTGGGACTTTTGCATGTTGTGGATGACCTTTTCATACACCTCCCCCTGCTCCTTCAGTCCCTCACTCACCACCTCCTTCTCAGCCACTCCTTCCACCCTCTCATGAGTTATCTGAAAGTACAGAAATGCAAGTGTTCATTACAATTTATTAAGTTAGGCAAATGATGACCACCACATCTAACCACCTGCAAGAATTAGAGCCTCTAACCTCAAATGTGTCGGCCACCTGGGACGGGTATTTTGCCTCCCTCCGCGATTTTTTCGTGCAAATAATGCGGTTTTTTTTTAAACCTTATAAAG
The DNA here is from genome assembly GCF_963454915.1 of Gymnoscopelus microlampas. Taxonomy (NCBI): domain Eukaryota; kingdom Metazoa; phylum Chordata; class Actinopteri; order Myctophiformes; family Myctophidae; genus Gymnoscopelus; species Gymnoscopelus microlampas. The sequence continues at coordinate 27,484,441 of NC_139958.1, forward strand.
TCAATGGCTCCGTACATGGAGCGACCGGTATGTAAGGACCTTTATTGTTGCATCTAGCTGGCTCTGAAGTACAGGACATTTTCTCCACGTTAGATGATACGGGAGACAGAGATTATGATGTAGCTGTGGACAAGCTGGATGCACATTTTACACCACAGAGGAATATTCCCTATGAAAGACACATGTTCAGGCAAGTGGAACAGTCACAAGGGGAATCTGTGGACAGTTTTGTGTGCAGATTAAAGAAGTTGGCCGCTACATGTGAATTTGGAGATAACCGAGACGATTTCGTACGTGACCAAGTGATTGACAAGTGCCATTCCAATGCGCTGCGGAGACGGCTGCTGCGTGAAAAAAACTTGACTAACTAATCTACAAGAAATCGCTAGAGCAATGGAAGCAGCTGATCTACAAGCGGCCAGGATGGAAAGATTGTCCGTCAACACAGTGGATAGCAGGCCAAAGAGAGGCACACAGAACAGAATGGATAGAGGAGGACAAAAGTTTTCTTCATCCACGGACAGGTCTGGAAACAAGGACCGCACAGCAACATGCTTCAGGTGCTGACGAGAGGGACACACAGGCCGTGAATGCACCATTACACAAGGTAAACAATGCAACAAGTGTGGAAAAGAGGGGCATTTTGCTAAAGTGTGCAAAACGAAAATGTTAAAAGTGAATCAAGTCACAACACAGCGCCCAGAAATGATTGACAGGCAAGATGATCAAAGTGAAGAGGATGATCGCGTTTTCACAGTTACTGCCATAAAGACTGAGATATGTGACAGTAATGGACAGGAGTACAGTAACTAGCCACTCTGATGATGGAGAATGGCCTATGTTAATTAATGGCCAGCCTGTTAGAATGCTAATTGATTCTGGGGCTTCATGCAATGTTGTGAATATGCAAATTTACAGTGGCATACAATCTAGGTCAGACATAAATGTCGATCTGAAACCATGTGTGAAAAAAAAGTGTACCCATATGGTTCTACAACACCACTGGCAGTTGAAGGTGTGTATTTTTTACAGAAGCAAGCTATGCAGAATCAACTTCTACACAAACTACACGATTGGAACCTCGCAGATAAATCTATTCTGTGATGACATCAAGGAAACCACAAGTCACAGAGGGAAGGAGCAGAGCATGCGTTTTCCACAGCAGAGCGTGCAAGGTCACCAGCCATGAGAGCAGCACCAACAATGTCACCATGTAACAGCGGAGGTGACGAAATCGACACCTGGTCAAACACCAAGAGAATCTGCCACAGCAGGAGGACTAAGCCACAGAAAGACATGCTGCATTTGAGAGCCACTGAATAGTGGAACCACTAGCCGAGTGGAGCTCGCTGTCAGAGACATAACCAAATGGACCCGTACGCCAAGTGAAGATGGAGGAAAGAGCCATGAAGACTGGAAAACTATATTACTAACTAACTAATGTGTAAAATATTTGTTCGTACTGCCTAATCTCTGGCATATCAACGTCTAGAAGGGTGAGATACAAGTAATCGGTGTGAGACCATCCAGGAAACTGGAAAATAACTGTGCTTAATTGTACAAGGTGGTGTGAGACCATCCAGGAAACTGGAAAATAACTGTGCTTAAATGTACAAGGTGGTGTGAGAAAATGACCACCAGTACCCTCGCACCTTATGTGGACATTGGCCCTGTTTACTCATACGTTTATGTGCTATATAAATAACACTGGCAGAGGGAAGGCTAAAGTGAAAGTGCTTGAGTATGAGGGCTGGATTGTTCTTTTCCCTAAAGCAAAGGGTGGGCAGTGATAGGACCCATCCATCCGTCGTCCCAAGAGTGTATGCATGCAGGCTGGAATATCACGTCTCATTCCACCACTGTCATTCCTCCATGGCTGGAACAGTTGAAGCCACGCCCCCCAGCCTCGACATTTCAGAATAAAAGCTCAAGGCTTTGTTCTAAAGACGCACTGCAGTCACATTTTCGGTCATTTTATTTTGAAGGTTCAGTCTGAAACGCCGGTTCAACCGACTCTCAACCAATCAGAAGGTCCCATCCCTTCAGGCTATGGGACGTTGGATCTCAATCACTTCAGCCGTGCGCAACACGGCTAGTGTTTGTTTACAAGTGAGCGAGAGACAGCCAGTGAAGCACGTTTGCTACTACCTGGCTTATTTCTAACCTATAATGTTTTCAGATACATATTTTAGTGTGCATATGAAGTTTAAAATGAGTAATACACTCATCTTCAATGAGATTCAAAACGGAGTATCTCTGTAATTAAAATCAGCTGTGTTTGAAGAACGTGCAGCTATGGGAATCAAACAGGTGCATGTAATCAAGATTCATTTATATTCATGAAGGCTGCGTTATGTCATCACGCAGCACGTTTTCGTTTACAGGAAGTAATTAAGATTGGCTTTTTAGGGACTTTAGATATAAAAATACACAAAAAATGTTTTTTTTTTCATTTTTTTTGGCATCTATTGTTAGGTATGCCCATATGATGACCACGGATATGCTCTAAAAGTGTGAAAAACATATTTTTCATTTCACTAACCTTTAAGTTATATGAAGAAAATAAACCAAAATAAACTCTACATTAATAATATATTCATAAATCAAAAAAATCATATTTTTCATAAATTAAAGAATATATAGCAGTAATGTAAAATATATAGCAGTAAACAACACACACACCCACCATTTCAGACCGGCACGTTGGCAGGTGCTTCCGCATGGTGTCCTTCCTCCTGTACTTGACCCCGCAAAAGGGGCAATGGAAATGGGGCCCCTTGGCCATTAAGTCAAAATCGCAATCCAAATGGCAACAGTTGACGTACAAGTCTATAAAGAGACAAAAGCATCATGTCCATTGTATGGTTTCCCTATGAAATTAAACTAAACTAACTAGTGTTACAGACTAGACAGGTCTTGGGATTGAAGTGCTCATTGTGTCAATCAAGTCCTAACTTGGAGTGTGTAGATAGAGGTGGAAACCAAGGAAATTAACAAAAGGAGATGGACTGGCCTTAAAAAACAGATATTGTTTGGAGGTGGGTCAGTCCAAATGTTTAAGGAAAGGAAAACAACTAAAAGAAAGGAAGTATAAACCCTATATACTCCTAATACTGGTATGTGACATTATTATGGGTAAGCTTACTTAGCAGCAGTACAAACAAGTGATAATGGAATAGCACAAAGCTAATGGAGGGTAACTAACCATTCACTTTTAAGGCATTCTTTTTATGGACCTTGAGGTGGTGAGACACGCTTTCCTTTGTTTTGAATATTTTTGTGCAAATTGGGCAATGGAAGTTTTCACAGCAGCTTGTACATTTTATTGTTGCGGGTGTGTGGCTTCGCCTAAACACACTGCTATGGACCTGAAGGACCTGAAGGAACAATATAGGAAAAAAAAATGTTAATAGCTCAGGTGGCACTAATTGCATCTCTTTCACTCCATTTCTTATTTGCAATGTTATAGTCCTCAAAAGATGGGTTATCTCATCCATTCATAGCGTCATATACTAGCTAGTAGCTATGGTTTTCTCTTGCAGTTTTCTAAGCAAAATGTTGTAGTTGTGCAAGGCGTCTGAAGGGGTACCTGTCTCTGATTAAAATTCTTAAATCAGGGACAGGGGCTACTGAAGCCAAATACATTCGAGAACCAGTGCTGTAGGCCTTGCTCTCCACCTCTCCTCACCTGCTCGGTGTCAGTAAAGGCCTCCGCAGCTCTGAGGACCAGGCCCCCCTCTTCTGACAGCACGTCCTGGATGCCCTGCTCCAAATGCTCCCCAGGCTGGAGGAAAAAGGAACACTTGCCCTGAAACACAGGAAGACAGCAGAGAGGAGGAGGGGGGGAGAGGAAGAGATTTACTAGGCTTCAAAGTGAATGAGATATGAGACTGGCCGAGTTCAAACACGGGGGAAGCTTCTATTATAATATGGTTCGTCTAAAAAACAGTCATGTGCGGATGTTTCATTTAATTTCATGGATGGTAGTATCACTTTGATGCAGGCATTGTAGAAATATCAAAGTGTACCAGTGTTTATATGTACGATAATAATTCCATCAGTCCTGATTAAGGCAAAAAGAGTGGAAACGGCCACCTTATCCTGATTACCTTATCATGTTCAAGCCCCCTACTGAAACCAAATGGACCCTTAGAGGTCTGTTACTCTGAAAGTGTCTAAATCAAACCAAATGGACCCTTTGAGTGTACAAGTGGAAACTTGACGTTCATTTGGTGGAAACTTAGACGCATGGATGGATTAAAGCTACATAAAATCTCACGACTGAAAAATGTTGTATGGCCAAGTCCTAATGTGCGATTTGTGAAACCGTGTGAAAGGAGCCCCCACCCACACCAGCGCTGTTCCCTAAACAATTACCACAATATGTAAAATTATGATATGTTAGTAATATTGTTCCTGCCGTTCTACATACTGCCAACCAGGTGAAGAAATCACAGATTGAGGCTTTAACCTCATTTGCTATTAATGAACCTTTATCGCAGACTATTAAGATTTTATGGAAGATGCTTCTGAACATATTGCTAGTTTTTACCCCCTTCAAATGCTCTAATCTTAAAATAATAACCGAAAATAGCTTATCTACAAGCTCTCAATGCATGTAGATTAGGCTATTTTCGCTGAGCAACATGCTTCCGTAGACTGCTATGGAATCCAAATTACATCAGCCGTGCCGACTGAGAACTTCAATCCATGTAGACGTCCAATACCTTCACTACTCTCTTCTGGCCCAGCTGGGGCTTCCCGTCTGCGCCCACAGGGTCAATGATCACGCAGTACTGCTTGCTGGTCAGCGTGGTCACGTTGACCACGCCCACCTTCTCCGCCACCGAGGGGATGTGAGCCTCCCTGTCCGTAATGGTGACCAGCCACTCCTCCCCCGTATGGCTGTCGCGCCCGCCCGCATCCCGGAAGGGGCGCAGAGCGCGCATGTGAAGCGCTTTCTAAAGGACGGACGGAGAAAGAGACAGTTTTCATAAAGCATAGATCTCAGAGAGAGAGAGACAGACACACACACAGAGAGACAGACAGACACGCTGTGGTTACCTTGTCAGTGATGATTAAAGGAAGAAAATTGACAATGTCAACAACGTCTTCATGGGCTCCAGGTAAGTATGCTCCTACCTTCCTCACCAGCCATTCCTCACCTAGCGCACACATTTCGGGAAGAGTTTCCAACACAGTTAAACATTTTCAAAAATAGCAGAAATAGCGATCTAGAAGCTCACAATGTGTCACGATGTTACACGTTGTGAGCTTGCACATGTGCTTTTTTTGTAGCAGATAAGTACATGGAGCTTAAGAACGATTACAGTCTTCAAACAATGATAGCAGTATTTCCCGTTACTAGTTGGCAGGTGGTGAAGGAATGTTGTCTTCCGTTTGGAATTCTAGAGTATGTTATTATAAAACTCAGAATGACCGTGGTACTTACAGATTGTTGTTTTAAACCTTTCACAGCCTTCCATTACAACACACATGCTAGCCAGTTTCACTGTGGCAAGTAACCAGGGGCGCCGTTGTTTGTGCGCGACCCTGGGGGCTGAACTTGACCTAGACCAGCCCCGTCCCCAAGTTGTTGCCATGTGAGGTATTAGAGGATGGATTGCACAGTCGTATCTACAGTTGTGTGATGTTAAATCTGGGAGCTCATTCGGTGACTAAAATAAAAAATAAAAAATACAATTTTTCCTCTGGGGGCACAACTTCCTTTTTTTTCAGCAGACTCAGTCTTAAGGGATTAGGTATTAGAGGATGGATCGTGGCAGAGTCGTATCTAGAGCTGGGTGACACAAATGCAAAGTGCTTCTGGTATACTTGCCAGGAACACTGGGGACATCCCCGGAACCTCCTCAAGGACCCTTGGGGGTCCCCGGACACTACTTTGAGAACCACCGTTCTACTTACCAGGACCTTCCAAGAGCCACTCGTCTCCTGCCACCCTCTTCTCTCCTCCCTCCTTAAAGTCCAGCAGAGCCTGCAGCCTCAGTGCAGTGTCAGGATGCACTATCTGCAGAGGGGTTACGTCCTGAAAGAGACAAGCGTTCACGTCACACACCATCACAGAGCCCAATATGTGAAGCCTGGTTTATGCTTTGCTGTACGATGGCATCTTCCACTCACAATGCGCCACGAGCGTGTAGATCTGCCGTTTTTGGTGCGGGACACTGGCGTGCAACGAAGTATAAATCAGGCTAAAACTTTGTATTGTTTGAGTTAGAGTTATCAGCTTGCCCAGTGTTGCCAGGCGTATGTCTCAGCTCATCCACAATGATCTTGCCCCCCAGGTCCTGAACAACAGCAGACAGAAGGCATGATGAGGAATAAAAACAAACAAACACAAAAACATGTCTTCCAAGCAGTCTCACTGCATGGCTGAGAGAAACATAGCACATTTCACACACATTTATGAAAATCTCTCAAATGAGAGCAACCGGTTCAGAGCTCAGAAACAGCATCTTTATCATCACAAGAAATACAGCTGGCATTGGAGTAAACTTACCTTAAACAGATTATGGGGGGGGAAAACATAGGCTCAGTTTGCATCAAAACAAATTGAATCCATTGTATTTGAAGGCCTTAAAAAAGGCACATGAAACCCTAAACCAAAATTCCAGCCTTGGGCATGGAGGACCCTGAGTTCATGAAGAGGTGGGAGCAGATCTTGAACAAATGTTCATTAGATTTGGAAGTATTGATCATTGAAAAACGTAAATCTGAGCGTACGGAGAAACTTGAAACTGTTAAGATGCTTGAAACTAAAGTGCACAATCTTGAAAAGTCAGATGAAGTCACCCAATAGGAGGAGAAAATGATTAAATCATTAGAATCATTCAAGATACAACTGAAACAATTCAAATTGAAAAAATACCAACCTGATGTGGATGATTATAAAGAAGGAAAGGTCTATGTGTGGAACAAGCCAACCTTGTTCCACACATTGAAACAAAGAACCAGGGCCAGAACAGGTGGTCACCATTAGTTTGATTACTCATCTGACACTGGCAAGTCAAGCACACAGAGTGAGGACATTCCAACCAGCCAAGGAGTGACTTTTTTGGACATACCCCGCCCACACCACCATGGAAGAGGTGGAAAGGGAAAACGAGGCGGGGCAAAAGAGGAAAGGGGACAGCCCAGGAGGTCCCCAAGACAATTCAATCACCGGTAGTAAATCTGTCCAAAGTCCCCCTCACCACCTCCCAAACCTCAGTTCTAAGCAAAGGCCTCTCATTTTCAGTGACTAATAAAGTCAATGCTTTCAACTTAAAGGTGGACACATATAAGTTCATGAGGCAACTCCATTTGAAACATTTCTTTTCTCCCCACCATAAGAGTGCACCATATTTCACTGAACAGATATCACCAATTGAGGAGACTGAAAGCGGTGCAAAAAATCCCTCTCCGTTTTATCCAAAGTCATCATTTTGCCCCTCAACTAACTTAAGTCCTGTAATTGTGACATTCAACAAACTTGTCGAACATGACCTTGAAGAAATGTTAAAGAAGGACAAAGGCCCCAAGTATGCAAACTTAACCTATGAGGAGCGCTGTGCACTAAAGGAATTGGAAAATAATACAGAAATCATTATTCGTTCTGCTGACAAAGGAGGTGCAGTTGTTGTCTTAGATACTGAATATTATAATCAGAAAATGCTTGAAAACCTGAACAGCCCCACCTACAGGCAGCTTGTGAAATCCTCTGAATGAGTACAAATCTGAAATTGACAATCTATTGAAAGCTGCATTTGAATCAGACTGGATCACAAAAAAAGAGCATGCCTACCTGACTAATCAGAATCCTGTCACTCCCATCATCTACAGCCTCCCAAAAATCCACAAACATCCCACAGAACCCCCTCTCAGACCAATTGTCTCAGGAAGAGGCTCCCTCACTGAACCATTATCTAAATATGTTGATTTCTTTTTGAAAGACTTTGTGAAGGATCTGCCCGCCTACCTTGGAGACACAAAAGATGTGCTTAACTGTCTGAGTAATTGCACTTTGAATCAGAACACAATATTGGTCTCTCTTGATGTTGAAAATTTATATGGTTGCATTCCTCATGAAGATGCTTTGAATGCGGCTGCCTATTACTTGTCTAAGAGAGAAATGACACAAAACCCCCCAAATAAGTTTCTATTAGAACTATTACACCTTGTTCTCAGTCGCAATTACATGCAATATGGATCCAACTGGTACCTACAACAGGCTGGGACTGCAATGGGGACAGCGACAGCGCCTTCTGTGGCTGGATTGGTTGTGGGACAATGGGAAGAAAAAGTTGTACATGACTCCAATAATAACCCCTATCATTCAAAGATAAGGTTATACAAACGGTACATTGATGATATCCTGTTATTTTGGGAGGGAACACAGACTGAACTAATGGACTTTGTAATATATCTCAACAACTCAAGTTTCCTGAAATTCACTTGTGAACAGAGCATTGACAAGATTAACTATTTGGATCTAACTATATCCAAGGATGAAACTGGAATGATTCATACATCTATTTTCAGAAAAGACATGGAACGCAATACGATTTTGCATTCTACCAGTAACCATCCTGGACACCTAAAGGACAACATCCCAGTAGGTCAATTTTTGAGGCTTAAACGTAACTGTTCAGATCTTGATGACTTTCACTCAAAAGAAACCATTATGAGTACTCGGTTTAAGGACTAAAAACAAAAAATCCAAGTCGGGCTTGTTTTTGTACTGAATATAACCACTGTGCTTCAGAAATCAAAAAGATACTCAACAGACACTGGCATGTGCTCCAAACAGAGCCATCTGTGAAAGATCTCTGCAAGTCCCCACCCCTTGTTGCATTTAGGAGAGCACCCACAATCAAAGGTACAGTCATGTACAAAAATATGGTTCAAAAGAAGACCACATGGCTGACAACAATTGGAATGTATAGATGTGGCAACTGTGCCTGTTGCAACAATACAACAGACAAGAAATCATTCAATCATCCCCACACTGGAAGGAAGATTCCTATTCGTGAATTTATCAACTGCAAATCGACACATGTGATTTACATGCTGTTATGTCCCTGTGGTCTAGCATACGTAGGACAAACTAAAAGACCCCTTAAACAAAGAATATCAGAGCACAAAACTGCAATCCGTACAGGAAATATGGATTATGCAATTGCAAAACATTATGCTGAAGCAAATCATGGTTCACCCTCTTCACTAAAATTCTGTGGGATTGAAAAAATTGTGATGCCCATCAGAGGAGGTGATATTCTAAAGAAACTGGCCCAGAGAGAAATGCAGTGGATATACACACTCAACACTATGACACCCAATGGACTTAATGACGATTATAGCTTAAAATGCTTTTTGGGTTAAGACTATCTTTGATACCCATTCACTGTGTATTGGATGTGTTACTTTATGATATATGCCACAAATTACCTGTAATTGCCTGTGTTCTTGCATACTAGTGATTGGACCTTGGTGATTGACTTGAGATTTCAGCTGTTGGTGAACTCTGACCTTGTGTATAAAGTGAGTTGAATTGATGTGATATGAATGCTCTGAGGAAGGCTCATAGCCGAAACGCGTAAGCATTCACTTTATTGGTGTGCCAATAAAAAAGTGGAAATGTGAGTAATTTGTCCTCCATTTAATTGACATTTTAGAATGTGCTACCTTTTTGGATTTTTTTTTTAATTCCTTTTTTGATATGTATACTGACTTTGGGTCTAGCACTCCACTGAGGACCCATTGTTGATGCGCAACCTCTTTTTCTTATTTAGAAACCCTAAACCTGTTTAATGTTATCAGATCTCCAGTTGTTGCTTGTGATGGGAACATTGTGCAATACAGGTGGAGACAGGGGAAATGCCTTTAAAAATTAGAAGGAGGCACCTTATGAGTAATTATTGGACGCACATAAAGGGACATGATAATTCACATCCAGTTAAGGAGGTCCTCCGGCCATGCTGGGAATATGGAGGGATCCAGAATTCCAGTTTTGGATGGGTGGGGAATAAGTTAGCGGAATGCATGGGACTTAATACAACAGAATTTAGTAAAACAGTTGTAATTCCTGAGGTGGCACCTTGGTTGCTTAAGACACCAAAGATAGACTTTCATGTGCTAGAGGTTAAAAGACAAGAAAGAGGAGAAGTTGACTTGATCTATGTTTTTAATAATCGAGTAGAGGCAGAGTACAGTGATTATGTACAAATCTACACTGATGGATCCGTAGACCCAGAGATGGAAAGAGCAGGGGCAGCCTTTGTGGTGCCGGGAGTCAAGTATACAGTTTTTAAACGTGCAACAGATAAACTTGGTGTATACACTATGGAGATATATGCAGTGCTAATGGCGTTACGATGGGTAGAGGAGGTAAAACCTGATAAAGTAGTGATATGTGTAGATTCTTCTTCGGTACTCAAAAGCCTGCAGTCATTTAGATCTAAGTGCAGAGAAGATTTGATGTATCAGGTGTTACAGACACACAATAATCTAATTCAAATGGGGATTGAAATACAATTTATGTGGGTCCCAGCACATGTTGGCATAGAAGGTAATGAAGAAGTAGATGTGTTGGCCAAGAAGGCTCTGTTAAATAATGACATCCAGCTGAATATAAGTCTTAGTAAGTCAGAGGCAAAATCAATTATATGGAAGAAAGTGACAGAATGGCAACAATCATGGGAAGAAGAAGAAAAGGGAAGACAATATTTTAGATTCCACAACAGAGTGAATGCAGGAAGAAAGAGGAGAAACGGAAGTAGGAGAGAGGAGGTTATTATAACAAGACTAAAAATTGGACACAGCACATTAAATAGGACCCTGCATTTGATGGGGAAACACCCCACAGGTTTATGTGATAATTGTCAAGAGGAAGAGACTGTCGAACATGCTATGATGCATTGTAGGTTATATCAAGACAAAAGAGAGGCCATGATTGAAGAGCTGAGGGAGGTGGGAATTGAAGAAATAACGTTTGAAAGGATAGTGGGGGCAGCAGAGGACAACTCGGGCAGAGGCACAGTCGTGAAATTTATTAAAGAAACAGGACTGTGGGATAGAATTTAGTTAATCATGGATGAACAGAAGAGGGCGGTAATGCAACTATAAGGATGCCAACCGCCACAAAACACCATAAAGAAGAAGACTGCCTGCCCTGGCTGGTATGATGATCCTATGGTATGATCCAAGGGTCATTCCGAGCTGGAGACAGACGCGAGTATGGCAAGCCGTTTTCTCTCTACCGAGGTTGACCCGGGTGAATCACATATAGCGTACTACAGCATAGTACCACTAAACAACAAAACGCACCTGCACAATCGGATATTCGTTATGCACTATTAATGTACTGTGGCCCATAGATATATCTATGCTGTGTCCAGCCAGAGCAGAGGAACCAACCAGAGGCTCTGAGAGGAACTACACATACATGTTGCTGTTATCCCAGTCAAGGTGTAGGCTACAGCAGTTAAAACCGTATTTATTGGACGGTTTCCACAAATAACTACATTCTACATGTGTTTAATAGAACCATAATTGACGGAGGTCTGGTCGCTGTCTGCTGATATGTTGTTGTAGTTGTTGCCATAGTTAAAAACGTGTTGTTGCCATAGAGCATAGCTACCGCATTGCATTGTGGGAGTGTCCCTAGCACATACGAGATGACGGCAAAGGATAATACAATGACGTCACGGTATTCATGTCCGAATACACATCCTAGTGCGTTCGGAAATACAGCACTGAGTGAGTGCACTGGCCAATACAAATGAATAAGCGGGTGCGCTCCGACATTATAACTCTATAGTGCGCTCCGGTGGGAAATTTCCGAACGCACCCCATATCAATATCATCACACACACCATTCTTGTGTTTCGCTCAGTGGGCGTGTAACTGAAATATGAACTCGATTAAACCATGTGTACCCTGTCTGCAGCTAAATCATCATATAAACCTGATCTGACCTGAACTTCTGATATTAACATATACATATCTATCATTATCATGACAAAGAAATACAAGGTTGTTTCCTTTGTCTGTCTGCTATTTATCTATAAAGAACATTCAAGTAAGCCACATTTTAGTCCTTATGGGCATATAAGACTTATATGCCCACAAGGACTACAATATGGCTTACTTGAATGACTTGCATTTATTTAGCAAGATAAAAATAAAAACGTATAAAACATAACTTTTCTGCTGGTTCCATATTCAACACCACAGTGCGAAATCTAAATATATTTTGTGGAAATGTAACATGTATATCCCTTTTTCTGTGGTGGCAATCTTCATTGATGGTGGCAAGTTCATCTTCTGAGATGGAAGGTCTTGCAGATATCTCACTACTCCCCATGGACTTTTCAACTCTTCCTGGTCACTGTTTTTTATTTATTTAACCTTTATTTCACCAGAGAAATCACATTGAGACTAGTGTCTCTTTTACAAGTGTGCCCTGGCCAAGAGAAGAGGCAAATAAAATGTTACACAGCTCTGCCAGTAACGACAATACAGGACATAACAAAACAAAGACAAACATGACATCCGTAATACCAAAGACCTACTACCAATAGCACCAATACAGACTATTTAAAATACTAATAACAACAATACATCATAAAACTAATAAACTAATATAAGACTAAGATCACAGCAATTGCTACTTGTCAAAGCAGGAGCAATGGTTGGAGAATGTGCCCATGGCAATCCTCTTAAAAGACACTAGAGGGATCAATGAAGCTAATTTTAATCTGGTCTGTAGATCGTTCCACGACCAAGGCCCAAAAAACGCAAGTTTTTTTTCCCTGCGTGCATATATTGATTGATTGAATAAAGTATTCAATCAATCAATATATGCACGCTTAATTTCATAGTCTAGACCCCTTAACAGACGACGTCACACTGGCTCCAAATGAAACCATTCTGTCAGGTCCATAGAGTCAGGTCTCGCTAAGACACTGCGGTCACGCTGGCCGCTCTTCAGAGAGAGTCAGTCGCACTAGCCGTGCTTCAAAAATGATTGCGCAGCTACGTGGCTTTTTACGGTTAGGCGAACTGATGGTGCGTTCAATGAAGTCGTAAATCCCAGTTACTTCAATATATACATGTAAAAAAAATGTAATAAAACAAACTAAAAGCATTGTTTGTGTCTAATGTTCTCGTCTGTGATTATTACCGAAATGTTTTACTGCACAAATTATTAATAATAAAATATTGTAATATTACAGAATCCCATACAGTTTAATGTAATTTTTTGGAAAATCAAAAAAAATCTAAAAACATAGTTATCACCCAACAACTATATATTAATGTGCCCCATGGTCTCTTGTACACCTGTGATGATTACCAATATGTTTTACAGTAGCAATTATTAATAATAAAATATTGAAATATTACAGAATCCCCATCCATTTCAATGTAATTTTTCAAAAGATCATAAAAATTTCAAAAAACATAGTTATCACCCAACAACTATATACTAATGTGCCCCATGGTCTCTTGTAAAGCTGTGAGGATTATCAATATGTTTTACAGCAGCAATTATTAATAATAAATTATTGGCAAGGTAAATACACAACCCAAACCTCTACCAAAGTGGTCTTGCCCTTTAAATACAATTTAAAATACTTGTTTTCATTGAGGTTCTTAGTATTCAATTCATAGCCGTCAAATGGTTTTCATTTAGTCTGTAAGATATGAATTCATACACAGTAAAAGTCTTAGTGTTAATATAATTCAAATGAGTGTACAATGAGGATTTTACAATGTAGGCTGCAGAAAAGAGAAAAAAAACAACTACTAATGTTGAAAATGCAAAGTCAGACTTTTGGGGAGAAAGGATGCAATTACTGGGGGCGAGAAAAAAAAAAGTAACTAAAGTAATAAGTAACTAAGTACTTTTGGCAGGGAGTAATAAGTAAAGTAACTACATTACTTTTTAAACAAGTAATATGTAATAAGTAATATATTACTATGTTTTAGTAACTATCCCAACACTGATTATCAATAGGCTATGTTTTACAGCAGCAATTATTAATAATAAATTATTGAAATATTACAGAATCCCATCCATTTCAATGTAATCTTTAGAAAAATCATAAGAAATCCAAAAAACATGGTTATCACCCAACAACTATATATTAATGTGTCCCATGGTCTCTTGTAAAGCTGTGATGATTATCAATATGTTTTACAGCAGCAATTATTAATAATAAATTATTGAAATATTACAGAATCCCATCCATTTCAATGTAATCTTTAGAAAAATCATAAGAAATCCAAAAAACATGGTTATCACCCAACAACTATATATTAATGTGTCCCATGGTCTCTTGTAAAGCTGTGATGATTATCAATATGTTTTACAGCAGCAATTATTAATAATAAATTATTGAAATATTACAGAATCCCATCCATTTCAATGTAATTTTTCAAAAAATCATAAAAAATTCAAAAAACATAGTTATTGTAACGGACCCGAAGGGGGGTTACTTGAGCACAAATATGTTGTCCCTGAGACTTTTATTTTGAAGGGCTTCCTGCCAAAACATCAGGTCTGCAAGGCTTTTATTTGTAGTGTTTCCTGCCCACAGGGACATGCCAGCTGCAATTACAATAATCATGTTCACCTGGTGCTGATGGCCAGTATGGGGCTACAGGTGCCTGGCAGCAAACATTAAGATAGGCTCGGTGGTAGAGGAGCAGAAAGGACTGCACAGTGTTGCAAATGTTTGTAAACTAATAGACCCTGGAAGGATGGGTTAAGGACGGACAAATGGACCCTGGAAGGATGGGTGACGGACGGACGGAAGGTTAAAATGACAAACTTGGAACGAATGGAAGCCACACACCATGCCACTGTCTACCACAATTAGCACCTAGCTGGAAGGGGAACAAGGTATATGTCTCTGTTTGATGGTTTTGTTGCACTGTTTATATGATCTTATTGTTATCTGAGTGATCTTATTGTTGGCTTTTATTATCTGAGGGTTATTGCTATAGTTTGTACCTTTTTCATGTATTTACCTTTTTCATGTATTTTTCTATAAGAAGGTTTATGCATTCTGTAAGTTAATTTTGTGATATAGGCCCATAGATTTGATGGGAAAATGTATTGTGCCATTTGAGATTTGATGACATTAATGGATTATTGTATTGATTTATGTTATGTATTTTGTGTTTTCTTCGCCAGTTTCTACGTTGATTTAATAAAGAACCACCAAAAAATCATCAGTGAGACTTCACCCTTTTAATGACCAGCCGGGACCGCTACACCTGTCTCTGATTAAAATTCTTAAATCAGGGACAGGGGCTACTGAAGCCAAATACATTCGAGAACCAGTGCTGTAGGCCTTGCTCTCCACCTCTCCTCACCTGCTCGGTGTCAGTGAAGGCCTCCACAGCTCTGAGGACCAGGCCCCCCTCTTCTGACAGCACGTCCTGGATGCCCTGCTCCAAATGCTCCCCAGGCTGGAGGAAAAAGGAACACTTGCCCTGAAACACAGGAAGACAGCAGAGGAGGAGGGGGGGAGAGGAAGAGATTTAGGCTTCAAAGTGAATGAGATATGAGACTGGCCGAGTTCAAACATGGGGGAAGCTTCTATTATAATAATGATAATAATAATAATAAGGGTAATAATAATAATAATAATAATAATAATAATAATCATTCAATTGAGATGGTGAGACACGCCTACCTTTGTATTGAATATTTTTGTACAAATAAAGCAATGGAATTTTTCACAGCAGCTTCTACACTTTATTGTTCTGGGTGTGTGGCTTCGCCTAAACACACTGCTATGGACCTGAAGGACCTGAAGGAACAATATAGGAAAAAAAAATGTTAATAGCTCAGGTGGCACTAATTGCATCTCTTTCACTCCATTTCTTATTTGCAATGTTATAGTCCTCAAAAGATGGGTTATCATCCATTCATAGCGTCATATACTAGCTAGTAGCTATGGTTTTCTCTTGCAGTTTTCTAAGCAAAATGTTGTAGTTGTGCAAGGGGTCTGAAGGGGTACCTGTCTCTGATTAAAATTCTTAAATCAGGGACAGGGGCTACTGAAGCCAAATACATTCGAGAACCAGTGCTGTAGGCCTTGCTCTCCACCTCTCCTCACCTGCTCGGTGTCAGTGAAGGCCTCCACAGCTCTGAGGACCAGGCCCCCCTCTTCTGACAGCACGTCCTGGATGCCCTGCTCCAAATGCTCCCCAGGCTGGAGGAAAAACGAACACTTGCCCTGAAACACAGGAAGACAGCAGAGGAGGAGGGGGGGAGAGGAAGAGATTTACTAGGCTTCAAAGTGAATGAGATATGAGACTGGCCGAGTTCAAACACGGGGGAAGCTTCTATTATAATAATGATGATAATAATAATAATAATTTTGAACAATTTTTATTCAATTGCCTTCTGTAGCACTTTGAGATTTCTTGTAAATGTAAAGTGCGTTATAAATAAAATCCATTATTATTATTATTATTATTATTATTCACTAACCTTTAAGTTATATGAAGAAAATAAACCAAAATAAACTCTACATTAATAATATATTCATAAATCAAAAAAATAATATTTTTCATAAATTAAAGAATATATAGCAGTAATGTAAAATATATAGCAGTAAACAACACACACCCACCATTTCAGACCGGCACGTTGGCAGGTGCTTCCGCATGGTGTCCTTCCTCCGGTACTTGACCCCGCAAAAGGGGCAATGGCCCCTTGGCCATTAAGTCCAAATCGCAATCCAAATGGCAACAGTTGACGTACAAGTCTATAAAGAGACAAAAGCATCATGTCCATTGTATGGTTTCCCTATGAAATTAAACTAAACTAACTAGTGTTACAGACTAGACAGGTCTTGGGATTGAAGTGCTCATTGTGTCAATCAAGTCCTAACTTGGAGTGTGTAGATAGAGGTGGAAACCAAGGAAATTAACAAAAGGAGATGGACTGGCCTTAAAAAAACAGATATTGTTTGGAGGTGGGTCAGTCCAAATGTTTAAGGAAAGGAAAACAACTAAAAGAAAGGAAGTATACACCCTATATACTCCTAATACTGGTATGTGACATTATTATGGGTAAGCTTACTTAGCAGCAGTACAAACAAGTGATAATGGAATAGCACAAAGCTAATGGAGGGTAACTAACCATTCACTTTTAAGGCATTCTTTTTATGGACCTTGAGGTGGTGAGACATGCCTTCCTTTGTATTGAATATTTTTGTACAAATAAAGCAATGGAATTTTTCACAGCAGCTTGTACATTTTATTGTTCTGGGTGTGTGGCTTCGCCTAAACACACTGCTATGGACCTGAAGGACCTGAAGGAACAATATAGGAAAAAAAAATGTTAATAGCTCAGGTGGCACTAATTGCATCTCTTTCACTCCATTTCTTATTTGCAATGTTATAGTCCTCAAAAGATGGGTTATCATCCATTCATAGCGTCATATACTAGCTAGTAGCTATGGTTTTCTCTTGCAGTTTTCTAAGCAAAATGTTGTAGTTGTGCAAGGGGTCTGAAGGGGTACCTGTCTCTGATTAAAATTCTTAAATCAGGGACAGGGGCTACTGAAGCCAAATACATTCGAGAACCAGTGCTGTAGGCCTTGCTCTCCACCTCTCCTCACCTGCTCGGTGTCAGTAATGGCCTCCGCAGCTCCGAGGACCAGGCCCCCCTCTTCTGACAGCACGTCCTGGATGCCCTGCTCCAAATGCTCCCCAGGCTGGAGGAAAAAGGAACACTTGCCCTGAAACACAGGAAGACAGCAGAGGAGGAGGAGGGGGGGAGAGGAAGAGATTTACTAGGCTTCAAAGTGAATGAGATATGAGACTGGCCGAGTTCAAACGGGGGAAGCTTCTATTATAATATGGTTCGTCTAAAAAACAGTCATGTGCGGATGTTTCATTTAATTTCATGGATGGTAGTATCACTTTGACGCAGGCATTGTAGAAATATCAAAGTGTACCAGTGTTTATATGTACGATAATAATTCCATCAGTCCTGATTAAGGCAAAAAGAGTGGAAACGGCCACCTTATCCTGATTACCTTATCATGTTCAAGCCCCCTACTGAAACCAAATGGACCCTTTGAGTGTACAAGTGGAAACTTGACGTTCGTTTGGTGGAAACTTAGACGCATGGATGGATTAAAGCTAAATAAAATCTCACGACTGAAAAATGTTGTATGGCCAAGTCCTAATGTGCGATTTGTGAAACCGTGTGAAAGGAGCCCCCACCCACACCAGCGCTGTTCCCTAAACAATTACCACAATATGTAAAATTATGATATGTTAGTAATATTGTTCCTGCCGTTCTACATACTGCCAACCAGGTGAAGAAATCACAGATTGAGGCTTTAACCTCATTTGCTATTAATGAACCTTTATCGCAGACTATTAAGATTTTATGGAAGATGCTTCTGAACATATTGCTAGTTTTACCCCTTCAAATGCTCTAATCTTAAAATAATAACCGAAAATAGCTTATCTACAAGCTCTCAATGCGTCTGCGACGCATTGAGAGCATGTAGATTAGGCTATTTTCGCTGAGCAACATGCTTCCGTAGACTGCAATGGAATCCAAATTACATCAGCCGTGCCGACTGAGAACTTTAATCCATGTAGATGTCCAATACCTTCACCACTCTCTTCTGGCCCAGCTGGGGCTTCCCGTCTGCGCCCACCACAGGGTCCATGATGACGCAGTACTGCCTCATGGTGGCTCAGCGTGGTCACGTTGACCACGCCCACCTTCGCCGCCACCGAGTGAATCGTTTTAATTTTATTTTTGTTTAATTTCTTTTTATTTTGTTATTTTTTTCTTATATGGGCATATAAGACTTATATGCCCACAAGGACTAAAATATGGCTTACTTGAATGACTTGCATTTATTTAGTAAGATAAAAATAAAAACGTATAAAACATAACTTTTCTGCTGGTTCCATATTCAACACCACAGTGCGAAATCTAAATATATTTTGTGGAAATGTAACATGTATATCCCTTTTTCTGTGGTGGCAATCTTCATTGATGGTGGCAAGTTCATCTTCTGAGATGGAAGGTCTTGCAGATATCTCACTACTCCCCATGGTCTTTTCAACTCTTCCTGGTCACTGTATGAAATCGATATAACATTTTGTACTTACATGCAAAAGTTTGTGAAGTTAGTATTTGTTAAAATACTAACATTAAAATAATGTTGCCTGATAATATATATCAGGCAACAGACAAATGCATGAATGAAACATGAAAGGCAATGAATAGTACTTGTCATAACAGCATTCAGAAATCTGCATGTAGCAACTATAGGTTTATGAATATGCATTCTTGTCAATAAATATGTCAATCATTTAAAAAGCAGCCATTTGACATTGCCTCATTGAGTTGACGTTTCTGTAGTCTGTAACAAACGATGTCTTGTTTCTGATTTGGCATATAGGCCTACAAATAGTCCCAAGTGGACATTCTAGCTTTCAGTGTAAAAACTAGCACATACGCTTATAAATGCATCATACAGTTCCAATGTTGTCATAATGCCTAGGAGTCTATCCTCCGTGTTGTTGTTGATTTTTTTTGCACCTAACAGTAACATTTAAATTGCAAATACTGAATGGAGATTGTTATTTTTAATGGATGGTCTCGCAAGCGATTGGTTAGTTCATTGTCAAGGAGACCAAGCAGCTATTAATTAATAACTTCAAAAGTTTTGAATGTATTAATCTTATTAACCTCGTTCCCAGCCCCTTTCTCATTGTCAATGGCAAAATATAAATAAAGGCACGTGTACACAGAGCTCAGCTACGTCACATTGCAACAACAACACTGTGTCGCTTGATTGATTAAATACTTTATTAATTGTTTCCATTGGGGTCCTGTGTACTCAAATTCATCGAAGCATTTAATGACAGACATATATATGTATTATTAATATAGGAGCGTTATGTCTATAAAGCATTTGCGTTTGTCTCTGGGTGTATTTTACTAGGTGTAGTATCTTGTAGTTAGACTATAACTAACTTATGTACATAGTTCTTCTATTCTATCTATTTACACAAATGGGCTTTTCAATCCTATTTAGTTGACCTTGTATTTAAACTGTACTTTCATGTGCTTTTTTTCTGCAAACTTCTATATAAAGTATTCAATCAATCAATATATGCACGCTTAATTTCATAGTCTAGACCCCTTAACAGACGACGTCACACTGGCTCCAAATTAAACCATTCTGTCAGGTCCATAGAGTCAGGTCTCGCTAAACACTGGTACACTTTGATATTTCTACAATGCCTGCATCAAAGTGATACTATCATCCATGAAATTAAATGAAACATCCGCACATGACTGTTTTTTAGACGAACCATATTATAATAGAAGCTTCCCCCGTGTTTGAACTCGGCCAGTCTCATATCTCATTCACTTTGAAGCCTAGTAAATCTCTTCCTCTCCCCCCCTCCTCCTCTGCTGTCTTCCTGTGTTTCAGGGCGAGTGTTCGTTTTTCCTCCAGCCTGGGGAGCATTTGGAGCAGGGCATCCAGGACGTGCTGTCAGAAGAGGGGGGCCTGGTCCTCAGAGCTGTGGAGGCCTTCACTGACACCGAGCAGGTGAGGAGAGGTGGAGAGCAAGGCCTACAGCACTGGTTCTCGAATGTATTTGGCTTCAGTAGCCCCTGTCCCTGATTTAAGAATTTTAATCAGAGACAGGTACCCCTTCAGACCCCTTGCACAACTACAACATTTTGCTTAGAAAACTGCAATAGAAACTAGATGGTTCAACTGAATCAACTGGCTTCTCATATAAGCAGATAATATTGACTGATATAAGCGCTCCGTTCACATGATAGTTTAATAGCTGTAGAAACAAGTCAATGATGTTGGTAGTCCCACCATGAACCACAAACTCTTGGGTGAAGTCTGACAAGTGCATAATAGCCTATCATCTTAATAATCTTAGTTATGTTTTCATAACAAACGCTGTTAAACTAGGCTGTGCACTGCAGAGCGTAGAACAGCATCATCTGCTGTAGGTCCTATGTTAAGACAGCAGCACCACCAGTTCAAATGGTAGCCTATTATTATAGTGATATTATTAGTGATATATATTATATCACAATGCATGTATCAAATAAATATCAAGCCCATTAACCTGGACTCTACACACCTCTACAGCGATTTATGGACCTATTTGACATAGACATAGATAATAGCATAATCGCTGTTGTCTCATTTGCACACATAAATTGCTGATGTTCCAAACAAAAGAGCAAGTGATGATCAGATTGTGCGAAAATGTCATTTTATTTTATTTAACCTTTATTTAACCAGTAAAATCACATTGAGACCATAGTCTCTTTTACGAGTGTGCACTGGCCAAGAAAAGAGGCAAATACATGTTACACAGCTCTGCCAGTAACAACAAATACATGACATGACAAAGACAAACAAATAACATTCGTAATACCAAGAAAAAACTACTACCAGGGAGGCTCAGAGAGAATCTAAATAGCTAACCATTAACAGACTAATGAAAAACTAATAAGAACATATATCATAATGATAATTATGACCATAATGGCCACATGGATGGAAATAGGAAGTACAAGGAGGACAAATAAGCTCCGATAGTCATTTGTTTATTAAGGGTTGTTACATCCTCAATATACTATGCTAAATAGCACAATCAAAATCAGCTATTCAACAAGCATGTACAGTGTACACATACAAGGAGACAGTCTTCAAACATTGTTCTCTTGCAGTAGGCTACACAACAATCAAATGGAAGAAACCAAAAAACAAACCTGAGTGCCACACAGGCTGTATATGGGACAAGTGCATGGAAGCATATTGCACATATCTGAATATTGCACATTTCAGTAGACCATGCAGATTTTGCTAGCTAGCACCATTACTACAAGGCCATTTAGCAAACAATTTATCAGCACTCAGCTTGTTTAGTGGCTGAATTAAGTACTAGCCATGGAAACCAACGGAGCAGGAGGCTCCTGTTGTTGTTGCGTGAGGCAGCTTGATGTACAAGTGGGATCAGCACAGCTGAATGGATAGAGAGGCTGCTTGTTTGGGTCGCAGTAGGTACTAGTTTCAATTCTTGGCTTTGGCTGTGTTTTTGTGTTCCATGAGCAAAACCTTAACACATCCAACCCTTGATGTTTGCTGCCAAGCAAGGCACTGGGGGGTACCATTTTTATAGTCTTTGGCATGACTGATGATGGATTGGATCCTGACATGACCTCCCAATCTCAGGGCAGACACTCTAGAAAGTAAAAGAACATAATAAGGGTATTATTATTACAAGGGTAAATGAGTGCAAAGAAAAACAACTGAGTGCTCCAAATGATCCAGGTAAACATCAAACCTGTAGCATCTGTATGCATGATGAGGTGGTGAGGCTAGCTAGAAATCCTCCTCAATGGGCGGATTGCCTACACAGCCCATGTGAAACCAGAGGCTACATGTTGTGCATTCAATCTGAAAGAAATCATGAACTTCATTTAACAAAACATTATCACAACACAGTTAAAATGGAAAGACCTTTTCATAAAAGTATGTTTTTGGAATGTAACGCATGTTTCCATGAAAGATGATGTGCTCCCCATGTAAAACATTCAAAATCCTCATACCCAATGGTCTCCTTCCTCTCCTCCTCCTTCCTTCTCGCCAGCCACGGCACAGCTCTGACATGTCATCTATTGAAGATATGTCTATTTAATACAGTACATTTAATTGTTTGGTTAGGCTGATACAAAGTGGCATTGCAGCCTACCAGAGCTGTTGATAAGAAAATCCCCAATTTCCCATCTCATGATGTTGATCCCTAGGCTGTCTGTTGGGAAGTTGAGGGTTTCTGTGTTCCCCTTCAGTAGTATCAGCTCTGCTGCCTTGAACAAAGAACTTATAGGTGAATCTATCCCAATAAGGTTACTTTTTGGTATTTAGATGTGTTGTTCTTCAGCACAAGTTCTAAGAATGTTTAGATAGTAGGTTGTGTAGACAGATATATAGGCTTGATGTTGATTACCAGCTACAATTTCTTTGAACTACATTGTTCTCTTTAACTACTACAGTATATTATATGTTTGTTGACTATAGGGTTCATGACATGTACACAAGTTGCTCTGGGTGAGAGCATCTGCTAAATGCCTGAATTGGAAATTGTAATCTTACTTTGCATACGAGTACCCCACAGGATGAGGTGTCACGCTGGGCAGGATGTTGGGGCGTTGTGCATATCCAACGTGATATCTTTCCCCTTTTCTGCCTCATGAAGGCTCTAAAGCATAAGGATAAATCAAAATCATCATGTGTTGATCTACTTTTCACCAAGGCCTAGATTTGTTTTGCAACTAAATCCATATCACTGGAAAACATGAGCAAACCATTCCTAGCATTTAAAATCATTGCTTTAAATACACATAAGAAGTGTTGGATTTGCTTACCTGGTGGAATCCTGGCACATTTTAATTTGTGCTGTAGAGGCACCAAAAGGGTCGTAAAAAATGACCTTGTTGGCCTTTGGATACATCACCTTTAAGAACAAATAGGATTAAGGTTGTGTCATGTAGCCTACGCAAAGCTTAAGTGGTGGTAAATATAATGCTGTGTATTTGGACAAAATACATACAACTAGGGTCCAGTGACCATTTAAGCCAACGGCTCCCACAATGCTGTTAAAGTCCATCACCTCCACCTGCATATAATCATTCCATGTGTTAAGTTAAGCCTATAAGCAATGGCATTAAGCATAACTATGGTGATCCTTACCTTTTTGACAATATTTTTTTTTTTGCCTAAATATATATCCGTCATTGCAAAGGTGTCCACCATGAGGCAAGCATGACTTGCAGTGGAGAGCTTATAAATATAGGCATTCAGGACCTGCACATAAAAATTACTTGGGCCAACTCCAATCATTCATTATACTGTATTTCATATGAGGGAACAGCTGAGGTCCTTTAATGAAAATGAAGGGAGTTATACCTCACTCTCCAACCATTGCAGAGGTCGAAGCCTCTTTAGGTCCATAGTGTAGAGTTTGTACCTATGTATTTTGGCCCAAATGATCTCCCCTGTCTTCGACCATACGTCATCAATGACTGGAAATACACAGAATTTCAGTCATTTGTACAGAGCAGAATCTGACAACAGAATATTTTATGTCACATACTGGAAGGTAAATACCGCTGGTCTGGATGGGGCAAGGCAGGACTGGGGCCTCAGAGGAGTGGATGGTCGGAAGGAGGTGGTGTGGTGAGGGGACTGGTGAGGGAGCAGGGGAAGGGGATTTGGCACGAAGGGAAGGTGAAGGTGAACGGGTAGAAGGGGAACACGAAGCCAGAGGAAAAGGGCAACCAAGCTTCTGCAGCTTGGCTGGAATCCTTTCCTCTGGCTCAATGTATTGTGTTATCTGGTCAAAGTTGTCAACTCTGATGCCCAGTTTGTGGACCAGGGTAACACACTTCCCTTCAATTGAGCTTATTTTCATAGGACCCAGCATGTCACTCTCCATCTTCCCTCCCTTGCGCTGCTCCTGCCGTATGTTTTTCACAAGTACCAAATCCCCAACCCTGAAAAGGTCATCCACACCATGCAAAAGTTTCCTCTTACGGATCTTGTCCTGGGACTTTTGCATGTTGTGGATGACCTTTTCATACACCTCCCCCTGCTCCTTCAGTCCCTCACTCACCACCTCCTTCTCAGCCACTCCTTCCACCCTCTCATGAGTTATCTGAAAGTACAGAAATGCAAGTGTTCATTACAATTTATTAAGTTAGGCAAATGATGACCACCACATCTAACCACCTGCAAGAATTAGAGCCTCTAACCTCAAATGTGTCGGCCACCTGGGACGGGTATTTTGCCTCCCTCCGCGATTTTTTCGTGCAAATAATGCGTTTTTTTTTTAAACCTTATAAAGTCAATGGCTCCGTACATGGAGCGACCGGTATGTAAGGACCTTTATTGTTGCATCTAGCTGGCTCTGAAGTACAGGACATTTTCTCCACGTTAGATGATACGGGAGACAGAGATTATGATGTAGCTGTGGACAAGCTGGATGCACATTTTACACCACAGAGGAATATTCCCTATGAAAGACACATGTTCAGGCAAGTGGAACAGTCACAAGGGGAATCTGTGGACAGTTTTGTGTGCAGATTAAAGAAGTTGGCCGCTACATGTGAATTTGGAGATAACCGAGACGATTTCGTACGTGACCAAGTGATTGACAAGTGCCATTCCAATGCGCTGCGGAGACGGCTGCTGCGTGAAAAAAACTTGACTAACTAATCTACAAGAAATCGCTAGAGCAATGGAAGCAGCTGATCTACAAGCGGCCAGGATGGAAAGATTGTCCGTCAACACAGTGGATAGCAGGCCAAAGAGAGGCACACAGAACAGAATGGATAGAGGAGGACAAAAGTTTTCTTCATCCACGGACAGGTCTGGAAACAAGGACCGCACAGCAACATGCTTCAGGTGCTGACGAGAGGGACACACAGGCCGTGAATGCACCATTACACAAGGTAAACAATGCAACAAGTGTGGAAAAGAGGGGCATTTTGCTAAAGTGTGCAAAACGAAAATGTTAAAAGTGAATCAAGTCACAACACAGCGCCCAGAAATGATTGACAGGCAAGATGATCAAAGTGAAGAGGATGATCGCGTTTTCACAGTTACTGCCATAAAGACTGAGATATGTGACAGTAATGGACAGGAGTACAGTAACTAGCCACTCTGATGATGGAGAATGGCCTATGTTAATTAATGGCCAGCCTGTTAGAATGCTAATTGATTCTGGGGCTTCATGCAATGTTGTGAATATGCAAATTTACAGTGGCATACAATCTAGGTCAGACATAAATGTCGATCTGAAACCATGTGTGAAAAAAAAGTGTACCCATATGGTTCTACAACACCACTGGCAGTTGAAGGTGTGTATTTTTTACAGAAGCAAGCTATGCAGAATCAACTTCTACACAAACTACACGATTGGAACCTCGCAGATAAATCTATTCTGTGATGACATCAAGGAAACCACAAGTCACAGAGGGAAGGAGCAGAGCATGCGTTTTCCACAGCAGAGTGTGCAAGGTCACCAGCCATGAGAGCAGCACCAACAATGTCACCATGTAACAGCGGAGGTGACGAAATCGACACCTGGTCAAACACCAAGAGAATCTGCCACAGCAGGAGGACTAAGCCACAGAAAGACATGCTGCATTTGAGAGCCACTGAATAGTGGAACCACTAGCCGAGTGGAGCTCGCTGTCAGAGACATAACCAAATGGACCCGTACGCCAAGTGAAGATGGAGGAAAGAGCCATGAAGACTGGAAAACTATATTACTAACTAACTAATGTGTAAAATATTTGTTCGTACTGCCTAATCTCTGGCATATCAACGTCTAGAAGGGTGAGATACAAGTAATCGGTGTGAGACCATCCAGGAAACTGGAAAATAACTGTGCTTAATTGTACAAGGTGGTGTGAGACCATCCAGGAAACTGGAAAATAACTGTGCTTAAATGTACAAGGTGGTGTGAGAAAATGACCACCAGTACCCTCGCACCTTATGTGGACATTGGCCCTGTTTACTCATACGTTTATGTGCTATATAAATAACACTGGCAGAGGGAAGGCTAAAGTGAAAGTGCTTGAGTATGAGGGCTGGATTGTTCTTTTCCCTAAAGCAAAGGGTGGGCAGTGATAGGACCCATCCATCCGTCGTCCCAAGAGTGTATGCATGCAGGCTGGAATATCACGTCTCATTCCACCACTGTCATTCCTCCATGGCTGGAACAGTTGAAGCCACGCCCCCCAGCCTCGACATTTCAGAATAAAAGCTCAAGGCTTTGTTCTAAAGACGCACTGCAGTCACATTTTCGGTCATTTTATTTTGAAGGTTCAGTCTGAAACGCCGGTTCAACCGACTCTCAACCAATCAGAAGGTCCCATCCCTTCAGGCTATGGGACGTTGGATCTCAATCACTTCAGCCGTGCGCAACACGGCTAGTGTTTGTTTACAAGTGAGCGAGAGACAGCCAGTGAAGCACGTTTGCTACTACCTGGCTTATTTCTAACCTATAATGTTTTCAGATACATATTTTAGTGTGCATATGAAGTTTAAAATGAGTAATACACTCATCTTCAATGAGATTCAAAACGGAGTATCTCTGTAATTAAAATCAGCTGTGTTTGAAGAACGTGCAGCTATGGGAATCAAACAGGTGCATGTAATCAAGATTCATTTATATTCATGAAGGCTGCGTTATGTCATCACGCAGCACGTTTTCGTTTACAGGAAGTAATTAAGATTGGCTTTTTAGGGACTTTAGATATAAAAATACACAAAAAATGTTTTTTTTTCATTTTTTTTGGCATCTATTGTTAGGTATGCCCATATGATGACCACGGATATGCTCTAAAAGTGTGAAAAACATATTTTTCATTTCACTAACCTTTAAGTTATATGAAGAAAATAAACCAAAATAAACTCTACATTAATAATATATTCATAAATCAAAAAAATCATATTTTTCATAAATTAAAGAATATATAGCAGTAATGTAAAATATATAGCAGTAAACAACACACACACCCACCATTTCAGACCGGCACGTTGGCAGGTGCTTCCGCATGGTGTCCTTCCTCCTGTACTTGACCCCGCAAAAGGGGCAATGGAAATGGGGCCCCTTGGCCATTAAGTCCAAATCGCAATCCAAATGGCAACAGTTGACGTACAAGTCTATAAAGAGACAAAAGCATCATGTCCATTGTATGGTTTCCCTATGAAATTAAACTAAACTAACTAGTGTTACAGACTAGACAGGTCTTGGGATTGAAGTGCTCATTGTGTCAATCAAGTCCTAACTTGGAGTGTGTAGATAGAGGTGGAAACCAAGGAAATTAACAAAAGGAGATGGACTGGCCTTAAAAAACAGATATTGTTTGGAGGTGGGTCAGTCCAAATGTTTAAGGAAAGGAAAACAACTAAAAGAAAGGAAGTATAAACCCTATATACTCCTAATACTGGTATGTGACATTATTATGGGTAAGCTTACTTAGCAGCAGTACAAACAAGTGATAATGGAATAGCACAAAGCTAATGGAGGGTAACTAACCATTCACTTTTAAGGCATTCTTTTTATGGACCTTGAGGTGGTGAGACACGCTTTCCTTTGTTTTGAATATTTTTGTGCAAATTGGGCAATGGAAGTTTTCACAGCAGCTTGTACATTTTATTGTTGCGGGTGTGTGGCTTCGCCTAAACACACTGCTATGGACCTGAAGGACCTGAAGGAACAATATAGGAAAAAAAAATGTTAATAGCTCAGGTGGCACTAATTGCATCTCTTTCACTCCATTTCTTATTTGCAATGTTATAGTCCTCAAAAGATGGGTTATCTCATCCATTCATAGCGTCATATACTAGCTAGTAGCTATGGTTTTCTCTTGCAGTTTTCTAAGCAAAATGTTGTAGTTGTGCAAGGCGTCTGAAGGGGTACCTGTCTCTGATTAAAATTCTTAAATCAGGGACAGGGGCTACTGAAGCCAAATACATTCGAGAACCAGTGCTGTAGGCCTTGCTCTCCACCTCTCCTCACCTGCTCGGTGTCAGTAAAGGCCTCCGCAGCTCTGAGGACCAGGCCCCCCTCTTCTGACAGCACGTCCTGGATGCCCTGCTCCAAATGCTCCCCAGGCTGGAGGAAAAAGGAACACTTGCCCTGAAACACAGGAAGACAGCAGAGAGGAGGAGGGGGGGAGAGGAAGAGATTTACTAGGCTTCAAAGTGAATGAGATATGAGACTGGCCGAGTTCAAACACGGGGGAAGCTTCTATTATAATATGGTTCGTCTAAAAAACAGTCATGTGCGGATGTTTCATTTAATTTCATGGATGGTAGTATCACTTTGATGCAGGCATTGTAGAAATATCAAAGTGTACCAGTGTTTATATGTACGATAATAATTCCATCAGTCCTGATTAAGGCAAAAAGAGTGGAAACGGCCACCTTATCCTGATTACCTTATCATGTTCAAGCCCCCTACTGAAACCAAATGGACCCTTAGAGGTCTGTTACTCTGAAAGTGTCTAAATCAAACCAAATGGACCCTTTGAGTGTACAAGTGGAAACTTGACGTTCATTTGGTGGAAACTTAGACGCATGGATGGATTAAAGCTACATAAAATCTCACGACTGAAAAATGTTGTATGGCCAAGTCCTAATGTGCGATTTGTGAAACCGTGTGAAAGGAGCCCCCACCCACACCAGCGCTGTTCCCTAAACAATTACCACAATATGTAAAATTATGATATGTTAGTAATATTGTTCCTGCCGTTCTACATACTGCCAACCAGGTGAAGAAATCACAGATTGAGGCTTTAACCTCATTTGCTATTAATGAACCTTTATCGCAGACTATTAAGATTTTATGGAAGATGCTTCTGAACATATTGCTAGTTTTTACCCCCTTCAAATGCTCTAATCTTAAAATAATAACCGAAAATAGCTTATCTACAAGCTCTCAATGCATGTAGATTAGGCTATTTTCGCTGAGCAACATGCTTCCGTAGACTGCTATGGAATCCAAATTACATCAGCCGTGCCGACTGAGAACTTCAATCCATGTAGACGTCCAATACCTTCACTACTCTCTTCTGGCCCAGCTGGGGCTTCCCGTCTGCGCCCACAGGGTCAATGATCACGCAGTACTGCTTGCTGGTCAGCGTGGTCACGTTGACCACGCCCACCTTCTCCGCCACCGAGGGGATGTGAGCCTCCCTGTCCGTAATGGTGACCAGCCACTCCTCCCCCGTATGGCTGTCGCGCCCGCCCGCATCCCGGAAGGGGCGCAGAGCGCGCATGTGAAGCGCTTTCTAAAGGACGGACGGAGAAAGAGACAGTTTTCATAAAGCATAGATCTCAGAGAGAGAGAGACAGACACACACACAGAGTGACAGACAGACACGCTGTGGTTACCTTGTCAGTGATGATTAAAGGAAGAAAATTGACAATGTCAACAACGTCTTCATGGGCTCCAGGTAAGTATGCTCCTACCTTCCTCACCAGCCATTCCTCACCTAGCGCACACATTTCGGGAAGAGTTTCCAACACAGTTAAACATTTTCAAAAATAGCAGAAATAGCGATCTAGAAGCTCACAATGTGTCACGATGTTACACGTTGTGAGCTTGCACATGTGCTTTTTTTGTAGCAGATAAGTACATGGAGCTTAAGAACGATTACAGTCTTCAAACAATGATAGCAGTATTTCCCGTTACTAGTTGGCAGGTGGTGAAGGAATGTTGTCTTCCGTTTGGAATTCTAGAGTATGTTATTATAAAACTCAGAATGACCGTGGTACTTACAGATTGTTGTTTTAAACCTTTCACAGCCTTCCATTACAACACACATGCTAGCCAGTTTCACTGTGGCAAGTAACCAGGGGCGCCGTTGTTTGTGCGCGACCCTGGGGGCTGAACTTGACCTAGACCAGCCCCGTCCCCAAGTTGTTGCCATGTGAGGTATTAGAGGATGGATTGCACAGTCGTATCTACAGTTGTGTGATGTTAAATCTGGGAGCTCATTCGGTGACTAAAATAAAAAATAAAAAATACAATTTTTCCTCTGGGGGCACAACTTCCTTTTTTTTCAGCAGACTCAGTCTTAAGGGATTAGGTATTAGAGGATGGATCGTGGCAGAGTCGTATCTAGAGCTGGGTGACACAAATGCAAAGTGCTTCTGGTATACTTGCCAGGAACACTGGGGACATCCCCGGAACCTCCTCAAGGACCCTTGGGGGTCCCCGGACACTACTTTGAGAACCACCGTTCTACTTACCAGGACCTTCCAAGAGCCACTCGTCTCCTGCCACCCTCTTCTCTCCTCCCTCCTTAAAGTCCAGCAGAGCCTGCAGCCTCAGTGCAGTGTCAGGATGCACTATCTGCAGAGGGGTTACGTCCTGAAAGAGACAAGCGTTCACGTCACACACCATCACAGAGCCCAATATGTGAAGCCTGGTTTATGCTTTGCTGTACGATGGCATCTTCCACTCACAATGCGCCACGAGCGTGTAGATCTGCCGTTTTTGGTGCGGGACACTGGCGTGCAACGAAGTATAAATCAGGCTAAAACTTTGTATTGTTTGAGTTAGAGTTATCAGCTTGCCCAGTGTTGCCAGGCGTATGTCTCAGCTCATCCACAATGATCTTGCCCCCCAGGTCCTGAACAACAGCAGACAGAAGGCATGATGAGGAATAAAAACAAACAAACACAAAAACATGTCTTCCAAGCAGTCTCACTGCATGGCTGAGAGAAACATAGCACATTTCACACACATTTATGAAAATCTCTCAAATGAGAGCAACCGGTTCAGAGCTCAGAAACAGCATCTTTATCATCACAAGAAATACAGCTGGCATTGGAGTAAACTTACCTTAAACAGATTATGGGGGGGAAAAACATAGGCTCAGTTTGCATCAAAACAAATTGAATCCATTGTATTTGAAGGCCTTAAAAAAGGCACATGAAACCCTAAACCAAAATTCCAGCCTTGGGCATGGAGGACCCTGAGTTCATGAAGAGGTGGGAGCAGATCTTGAACAAATGTTCATTAGATTTGGAAGTATTGATCATTGAAAAACGTAAATCTGAGCGTACGGAGAAACTTGAAACTGTTAAGATGCTTGAAACTAAAGTGCACAATCTTGAAAAGTCAGATGAAGTCACCCAATAGGAGGAGAAAATGATTAAATCATTAGAATCATTCAAGATACAACTGAAACAATTCAAATTGAAAAAATACCAACCTGATGTGGATGATTATAAAGAAGGAAAGGTCTATGTGTGGAACAAGCCAACCTTGTTCCACACATTGAAACAAAGAACCAGGGCCAGAACAGGTGGTCACCATTAGTTTGATTACTCATCTGACACTGGCAAGTCAAGCACACAGAGTGAGGACATTCCAACCAGCCAAGGAGTGACTTTTTTGGACATACCCCGCCCACACCACCATGGAAGAGGTGGAAAGGGAAAACGAGGCGGGGCAAAAGAGGAAAGGGGACAGCCCAGGAGGTCCCCAAGACAATTCAATCACCGGTAGTAAATCTGTCCAAAGTCCCCCTCACCACCTCCCAAACCTCAGTTCTAAGCAAAGGCCTCTCATTTTCAGTGACTAATAAAGTCAATGCTTTCAACTTAAAGGTGGACACATATAAGTTCATGAGGCAACTCCATTTGAAACATTTCTTTTCTCCCCACCATAAGAGTGCACCATATTTCACTGAACAGATATCACCAATTGAGGAGACTGAAAGCGGTGCAAAAAATCCCTCTCCGTTTTATCCAAAGTCATCATTTTGCCCCTCAACTAACTTAAGTCCTGTAATTGTGACATTCAACAAACTTGTCGAACATGACCTTGAAGAAATGTTAAAGAAGGACAAAGGCCCCAAGTATGCAAACTTAACCTATGAGGAGCGCTGTGCACTAAAGGAATTGGAAAATAATACAGAAATCATTATTCGTTCTGCTGACAAAGGAGGTGCAGTTGTTGTCTTAGATACTGAATATTATAATCAGAAAATGCTTGAAAACCTGAACAGCCCCACCTACAGGCAGCTTGTGAAATCCTCTGAATGAGTACAAATCTGAAATTGACAATCTATTGAAAGCTGCATTTGAATCAGACTGGATCACAAAAAAAGAGCATGCCTACCTGACTAATCAGAATCCTGTCACTCCCATCATCTACAGCCTCCCAAAAATCCACAAACATCCCACAGAACCCCCTCTCAGACCAATTGTCTCAGGAAGAGGCTCCCTCACTGAACCATTATCTAAATATGTTGATTTCTTTTTGAAAGACTTTGTGAAGGATCTGCCCGCCTACCTTGGAGACACAAAAGATGTGCTTAACTGTCTGAGTAATTGCACTTTGAATCAGAACACAATATTGGTCTCTCTTGATGTTGAAAATTTATATGGTTGCATTCCTCATGAAGATGCTTTGAATGCGGCTGCCTATTACTTGTCTAAGAGAGAAATGACACAAAACCCCCCAAATAAGTTTCTATTAGAACTATTACACCTTGTTCTCAGTCGCAATTACATGCAATATGGATCCAACTGGTACCTACAACAGGCTGGGACTGCAATGGGGACAGCGACAGCGCCTTCTGTGGCTGGATTGGTTGTGGGACAATGGGAAGAAAAAGTTGTACATGACTCCAATAATAACCCCTATCATTCAAAGATAAGGTTATACAAACGGTACATTGATGATATCCTGTTATTTTGGGAGGGAACACAGACTGAACTAATGGACTTTGTAATATATCTCAACAACTCAAGTTTCCTGAAATTCACTTGTGAACAGAGCATTGACAAGATTAACTATTTGGATCTAACTATATCCAAGGATGAAACTGGAATGATTCATACATCTATTTTCAGAAAAGACATGGAACGCAATACGATTTTGCATTCTACCAGTAACCATCCTGGACACCTAAAGGACAACATCCCAGTAGGTCAATTTTTGAGGCTTAAAGGCATAGTAGGGAAGTTCAGAACTAAACAAACACCGCCACTCCAGCAGTTCTTTTCCCCGACCACCAGGGGGTGACGCAGGAGCGAGTTCCATAGAGCAAGGGTACATTTCAAGGAACCGTGCCCCAAACAGGTTGCTTTATTGGGATACAATATGCGGAAATGCCTGCCCTGCTGGTTCTCTGAATTTTTATTTTTAAATAGGCTCTTTCATGATAAATTGACCACATATATGAAGTTAAACAACTACATTCTATCCACACGCTATCTTAAAAGTAAATTCGGTGCCTCAAAAACGAAGTTTGAGAGCGTTTTAAAACCGAAAGTAAAACGTTCATACGGACACGGACGCGCACGGACGCGCACATGCGTGCGTTAATTTACGTACCGGACATAAACATAGAACACATAAACATTAGGGAAAATACGGATTTCAGAAGGAGGACTGTGTTTCAGTGCATTAAAACACCCCAGCATCATTATATAGTGGCTGATAGAGGGGAAAAAATGCAAAATATATATATATATTTTTTTTTTAAATTTAGGCTTAATGTTCCCTACAATACCTTTAAACGTAACTGTTCAGATCTTGATGACTTTCACTCAAAAGAAACCATTATGAGTACTCGGTTTAAGGACTAAAAACAAAAAATCCAAGTCGGGCTTGTTTTTGTACTGAATATAACCACTGTGCTTCAGAAATCAAAAAGATACTCAACAGACACTGGCATGTGCTCCAAACAGAGCCATCTGTGAAAGATCTCTGCAAGTCCCCACCCCTTGTTGCATTTAGGAGAGCACCCACAATCAAAGGTACAGTCATGTACAAAAATATGGTTCAAAAGAAGACCACATGGCTGACAACAATTGGAATGTATAGATGTGGCAACTGTGCCTGTTGCAACAATACAACAGACAAGAAATCATTCAATCATCCCCACACTGGAAGGAAGATTCCTATTCGTGAATTTATCAACTGCAAATCGACACATGTGATTTACATGCTGTTATGTCCCTGTGGTCTAGCATACGTAGGACAAACTAAAAGACCCCTTAAACAAAGAATATCAGAGCACAAAACTGCAATCCGTACAGGAAATATGGATTATGCAATTGCAAAACATTATGCTGAAGCAAATCATGGTTCACCCTCTTCACTAAAATTCTGTGGGATTGAAAAAATTGTGATGCCCATCAGAGGAGGTGATATTCTAAAGAAACTGGCCCAGAGAGAAATGCAGTGGATATACACACTCAACACTATGACACCCAATGGACTTAATGACGATTATAGCTTAAAATGCTTTTTGGGTTAAGACTATCTTTGATACCCATTCACTGTGTATTGGATGTGTTACTTTATGATATATGCCACAAATTACCTGTAATTGCCTGTGTTCTTGCATACTAGTGATTGGACCTTGGTGATTGACTTGAGATTTCAGCTGTTGGTGAACTCTGACCTTGTGTATAAAGTGAGTTGAATTGATGTGATATGAATGCTCTGAGGAAGGCTCATAGCCGAAACGCGTAAGCGTTCACTTTATTGGTGTGCCAATAAAAAAGTGGAAATGTGAGTAATTTGTCCTCCATTTAATTGACATTTTAGAATGTGCTACCTTTTTGGATTTTTTTTTTAATTCCTTTTTTGATATGTATACTGACTTTGGGTCTAGCACTCCACTGAGGACCCATTGTTGATGCGCAACCTCTTTTTCTTATTTAGAAACCCTAAACCTGTTTAATGTTATCAGATCTCCAGTTGTTGCTTGTGATGGGAACATTGTGCAATACAGGTGGAGACAGGGGAAATGCCTTTAAAAATTAGAAGGAGGCACCTTATGAGTAATTATTGGACGCACATAAAGGGACATGATAATTCACATCCAGTTAAGGAGGTCCTCCGGCCATGCTGGGAATATGGAGGGATCCAGAATTCCAGTTTTGGATGGGTGGGGAATAAGTTAGCGGAATGCATGGGACTTAATACAACAGAATTTAGTAAAACAGTTGTAATTCCTGAGGTGGCACCTTGGTTGCTTAAGACACCAAAGATAGACTTTCATGTGCTAGAGGTTAAAAGACAAGAAAGAGGAGAAGTTGACTTGATCTATGTTTTTAATAATCGAGTAGAGGCAGAGTACAGTGATTATGTACAAATCTACACTGATGGATCCGTAGACCCAGAGATGGAAAGAGCAGGGGCAGCCTTTGTGGTGCCGGGAGTCAAGTATACAGTTTTTAAACGTGCAACAGATAAACTTGGTGTATACACTATGGAGATATATGCAGTGCTAATGGCGTTACGATGGGTAGAGGAGGTAAAACCTGATAAAGTAGTGATATGTGTAGATTCTTCTTCGGTACTCAAAAGCCTGCAGTCATTTAGATCTAAGTGCAGAGAAGATTTGATGTATCAGGTGTTACAGACACACAATAATCTAATTCAAATGGGGATTGAAATACAATTTATGTGGGTCCCAGCACATGTTGGCATAGAAGGTAATGAAGAAGTAGATGTGTTGGCCAAGAAGGCTCTGTTAAATAATGACATCCAGCTGAATATAAGTCTTAGTAAGTCAGAGGCAAAATCAATTATATGGAAGAAAGTTGTGACAGAATGGCAACAATCATGGGAAGAAGAAGAAAAGGGAAGACAATATTTTAGATTCCACAACAGAGTGAATGCAGGAAGAAAGAGGAGAAACGGAAGTAGGAGAGAGGAGGTTATTATAACAAGACTAAAAATTGGACACAGCACATTAAATAGGACCCTGCATTTGATGGGGAAACACCCCACAGGTTTATGTGATAATTGTCAAGAGGAAGAGACTGTCGAACATGCTATGATGCATTGTAGGTTATATCAAGACAAAAGAGAGGCCATGATTGAAGAGCTGAGGGAGGTGGGAATTGAAGAAATAACGTTTGAAAGGATAGTGGGGGCAGCAGAGGACAACTCAGGCAGAGGCACAGTCGTGAAATTTATTAAAGAAACAGGACTGTGGGATAGAATTTAGTTAATCATGGATGAACAGAAGAGGGCGGTAATGCAACTATAAGGATGCCAACCGCCACAAAACACCATAAAGAAGAAGACTGCCTGCCCTGGCTGGTATGATGATCCTATGGTATGATCCAAGGGTCATTCCGAGCTGGAGACAGACGCGAGTATGGCAAGCCGTTTTCTCTCTACCGAGGTTGACCCGGGTGAATCACATATAGCGTACTACAGCATAGTACCACTAAACAACAAAGCGCACCTGCACAATCGGATATTCGTTATGCACTACTAATGTACTGTGGCCCATAGATATATCTATGCTGTGTCCAGCCAGAGCAGAGGAACCAACCAGAGGCTCTGAGAGGAACTACACATACATGTTGCTGTTATCCCAGTCAAGGTGTAGGCTACAGCAGTTAAAACCGTATTTATTGGACGGTTTCCACAAATAACTACATTCTACATGTGTTTAATAGAAGCATAATTGACGGAGGTCTGGTCGCTGTCTGCTGATATGTTGTTGTAGTTGTTGCCATAGTTAAAAACGTGTTGTTGCCATAGAGCATAGCTACCGCATTGCATTGTGGGAGTGTCCCTAGCACATACGAGATGACGGCAAAGGATAATACAATGACGTCACGGTATTCATGTCCGAATACACATCCTAGTGCGTTCGGAAATACAGCACTGAGTGAGTGCACTGGCCAATACAAATGAATAAGCGGGTGCGCTCCGACATTATAACTCTATAGTGCGCTCCGGTGGGAAATTTCCGAACGCACCCCATATCAATATCATCACACACACCATTCTTGTGTTTCGCTCAGTGGGCGTGTAACTGAAATATGAACTCGATTAAACCATGTGTACCCTGTCTGCAGCTAAATCATCATATAAACCTGATCTGACCTGAACTTCTGATATTAACATATACATATCTATCATTATCATGACAAAGAAATACAAGGTTGTTTCCTTTGTCTGTCTGCTATTTATCTATAAAGAACATTCAAGTAAGCCACATTTTAGTCCTTATGGGCATATAAGACTTATATGCCCACAAGGACTAAAATATGGCTTACTTGAATGACTTGCATTTATTTAGCAAGATAAAAATAAAAACGTATAAAACATAACTTTTCTGCTGGTTCCATATTCAACACCACAGTGCGAAATCTAAATATATTTTGTGGAAATGTAACATGTATATCCCTTTTTCTGTGGTGGCAATCTTCATTGATGGTGGCAAGTTCATCTTCTGAGATGGAAGGTCTTGCAGATATCTCACTACTCCCCATGGACTTTTCAACTCTTCCTGGTCACTGTTTTTTATTTATTTAACCTTTATTTCACCAGAGAAATCACATTGAGACTAGTGTCTCTTTTACAAGTGTGCCCTGGCCAAGAGAAGAGGCAAATAAAATGTTACACAGCTCTGCCAGTAACGACAATACAGGACATAACAAAACAAAGACAAACATGACATCCGTAATACCAAAGACCTACTACCAATAGCACCAATACAGACTATTTAAAATACTAATAACAACAATACATCATAAAACTAATAAACTAATATAAGACTAAGATCACAGCAATTGCTACTTGTCAAAGCAGGAGCAATGGTTGGAGAATGTGCCCATGGCAATCCTCTTAAAAGACACTAGAGGGATCAATGAAGCTAATTTTAATCTGGTCTGTAGATCGTTCCACGACCAAGGCCCAAAAAACGCAAGTTTTTTTTTCCCTGCGTGCATATATTGATTGATTGAATAAAGTATTCAATCAATCAATATATGCACGCTTAATTTCATAGTCTAGAC
This sequence comes from Gymnoscopelus microlampas, assembly GCF_963454915.1. Taxonomy (NCBI): domain Eukaryota; kingdom Metazoa; phylum Chordata; class Actinopteri; order Myctophiformes; family Myctophidae; genus Gymnoscopelus; species Gymnoscopelus microlampas. The sequence continues at coordinate 27,522,846 of NC_139958.1, forward strand.
CCCTTAACAGACGACGTCACACTGGCTCCAAATGAAACCATTCTGTCAGGTCCATAGAGTCAGGTCTCGCTAAGACACTGCGGTCACGCTGGCCGCTCTTCAGAGAGAGTCAGTCGCACTAGCCGTGCTTCAAAAATGATTGCGCAGCTACGTGGCTTTTTACGGTTAGGCGAACTGATGGTGCGTTCAATGAAGTCGTAAATCCCAGTTACTTCAATATATACATGTAAAAAAAATGTAATAAAACAAACTAAAAGCATTGTTTGTGTCTAATGTTCTCGTCTGTGATTATTACCGAAATGTTTTACTGCACAAATTATTAATAATAAAATATTGTAATATTACAGAATCCCATACAGTTTAATGTAATTTTTTGGAAAATCAAAAAAAATCTAAAAACATAGTTATCACCCAACAACTATATATTAATGTGCCCCATGGTCTCTTGTACACCTGTGATGATTACCAATATGTTTTACAGTAGCAATTATTAATAATAAAATATTGAAATATTACAGAATCCCCATCCATTTCAATGTAATTTTTCAAAAGATCATAAAAATTTCAAAAAACATAGTTATCACCCAACAACTATATACTAATGTGCCCCATGGTCTCTTGTAAAGCTGTGAGGATTATCAATATGTTTTACAGCAGCAATTATTAATAATAAATTATTGGCAAGGTAAATACACAACCCAAACCTCTACCAAAGTGGTCTTGCCCTTTAAATACAATTTAAAATACTTGTTTTCATTGAGGTTCTTAGTATTCAATTCATAGCCGTCAAATGGTTTTCATTTAGTCTGTAAGATATGAATTCATACACAGTAAAAGTCTTAGTGTTAATATAATTCAAATGAGTGTACAATGAGGATTTTACAATGTAGGCTGCAGAAAAGAGAAAAAAAACAACTACTAATGTTGAAAATGCAAAGTCAGACTTTTGGGGAGAAAGGATGCAATTACTGGGGGCGAGAAAAAAAAAAGTAACTAAAGTAATAAGTAACTAAGTACTTTTGGCAGGGAGTAATAAGTAAAGTAACTACATTACTTTTTAAACAAGTAATATGTAATAAGTAATATATTACTATGTTTTAGTAACTATCCCAACACTGATTATCAATAGGCTATGTTTTACAGCAGCAATTATTAATAATAAATTATTGAAATATTACAGAATCCCATCCATTTCAATGTAATCTTTAGAAAAATCATAAGAAATCCAAAAAACATGGTTATCACCCAACAACTATATATTAATGTGTCCCATGGTCTCTTGTAAAGCTGTGATGATTATCAATATGTTTTACAGCAGCAATTATTAATAATAAATTATTGAAATATTACAGAATCCCATCCATTTCAATGTAATCTTTAGAAAAATCATAAGAAATCCAAAAAACATGGTTATCACCCAACAACTATATATTAATGTGTCCCATGGTCTCTTGTAAAGCTGTGATGATTATCAATATGTTTTACAGCAGCAATTATTAATAATAAATTATTGAAATATTACAGAATCCCATCCATTTCAATGTAATTTTTCAAAAAATCATAAAAAATTCAAAAAACATAGTTATTGTAACGGACCCGAAGGGGGGTTACTTGAGCACAAATATGTTGTCCCTGAGACTTTTATTTTGAAGGGCTTCCTGCCAAAACATCAGGTCTGCAAGGCTTTTATTTGTAGTGTTTCCTGCCCACAGGGACATGCCAGCTGCAATTACAATAATCATGTTCACCTGGTGCTGATGGCCAGTATGGGGCTACAGGTGCCTGGCAGCAAACATTAAGATAGGCTCGGTGGTAGAGGAGCAGAAAGGACTGCACAGTGTTGCAAATGTTTGTAAACTAATAGACCCTGGAAGGATGGGTTAAGGACGGACAAATGGACCCTGGAAGGATGGGTGACGGACGGACGGAAGGTTAAAATGACAAACTTGGAACGAATGGAAGCCACACACCATGCCACTGTCTACCACAATTAGCACCTAGCTGGAAGGGGAACAAGGTATATGTCTCTGTTTGATGGTTTTGTTGCACTGTTTATATGATCTTATTGTTATCTGAGTGATCTTATTGTTGGCTTTTATTATCTGAGGGTTATTGCTATAGTTTGTACCTTTTTCATGTATTTACCTTTTTCATGTATTTTTCTATAAGAAGGTTTATGCATTCTGTAAGTTAATTTTGTGATATAGGCCCATAGATTTGATGGGAAAATGTATTGTGCCATTTGAGATTTGATGACATTAATGGATTATTGTATTGATTTATGTTATGTATTTTGTGTTTTCTTCGCCAGTTTCTACGTTGATTTAATAAAGAACCACCAAAAAATCATCAGTGAGACTTCACCCTTTTAATGACCAGCCGGGACCGCTACACCTGTCTCTGATTAAAATTCTTAAATCAGGGACAGGGGCTACTGAAGCCAAATACATTCGAGAACCAGTGCTGTAGGCCTTGCTCTCCACCTCTCCTCACCTGCTCGGTGTCAGTGAAGGCCTCCACAGCTCTGAGGACCAGGCCCCCCTCTTCTGACAGCACGTCCTGGATGCCCTGCTCCAAATGCTCCCCAGGCTGGAGGAAAAAGGAACACTTGCCCTGAAACACAGGAAGACAGCAGAGGAGGAGGGGGGGAGAGGAAGAGATTTAGGCTTCAAAGTGAATGAGATATGAGACTGGCCGAGTTCAAACACGGGGGAAGCTTCTATTATAATAATGATAATAATAATAATAAGGGTAATAATAATAATAATAATAATAATAATAATAATAATAATAATAATCATTCAATTGAGATGGTGAGACACGCCTACCTTTGTATTGAATATTTTTGTACAAATACAGCAATGGAATTTTTCACAGCAGCTTCTACACTTTATTGTTCTGGGTGTGTGGCTTCGCCTAAACACACTGCTATGGACCTGAAGGACCTGAAGGAACAATATAGGAAAAAAAAATGTTAATAGCTCAGGTGGCACTAATTGCATCTCTTTCACTCCATTTCTTATTTGCAATGTTATAGTCCTCAAAAGATGGGTTATCATCCATTCATAGCGTCATATACTAGCTAGTAGCTATGGTTTTCTCTTGCAGTTTTCTAAGCAAAATGTTGTAGTTGTGCAAGGGGTCTGAAGGGGTACCTGTCTCTGATTAAAATTCTTAAATCAGGGACAGGGGCTACTGAAGCCAAATACATTCGAGAACCAGTGCTGTAGGCCTTGCTCTCCACCTCTCCTCACCTGCTCGGTGTCAGTAATGGCCTCCGCAGCTCCGAGGACCAGGCCCCCCTCTTCTGACAGCACGTCCTGGATGCCCTGCTCCAAATGCTCCCCAGGCTGGAGGAAAAAGGAACACTTGCCCTGAAACACAGGAAGACAGCAGAGGAGGAGGAGGGGGGGAGAGGAAGAGATTTACTAGGCTTCAAAGTGAATGAGATATGAGACTGGCCGAGTTCAAACGGGGGAAGCTTCTATTATAATATGGTTCGTCTAAAAAACAGTCATGTGCGGATGTTTCATTTAATTTCATGGATGGTAGTATCACTTTGACGCAGGCATTGTAGAAATATCAAAGTGTACCAGTGTTTATATGTACGATAATAATTCCATCAGTCCTGATTAAGGCAAAAAGAGTGGAAACGGCCACCTTATCCTGATTACCTTATCATGTTCAAGCCCCCTACTGAAACCAAATGGACCCTTTGAGTGTACAAGTGGAAACTTGACGTTCGTTTGGTGGAAACTTAGACGCATGGATGGATTAAAGCTAAATAAAATCTCACGACTGAAAAATGTTGTATGGCCAAGTCCTAATGTGCGATTTGTGAAACCGTGTGAAAGGAGCCCCCACCCACACCAGCGCTGTTCCCTAAACAATTACCACAATATGTAAAATTATGATATGTTAGTAATATTGTTCCTGCCGTTCTACATACTGCCAACCAGGTGAAGAAATCACAGATTGAGGCTTTAACCTCATTTGCTATTAATGAACCTTTATCGCAGACTATTAAGATTTTATGGAAGATGCTTCTGAACATATTGCTAGTTTTACCCCTTCAAATGCTCTAATCTTAAAATAATAACCGAAAATAGCTTATCTACAAGCTCTCAATGCGTCTGCGACGCATTGAGAGCATGTAGATTAGGCTATTTTCGCTGAGCAACATGCTTCCGTAGACTGCTATGGAATCCAAATTACATCAGCCGTGCCGACTGAGAACTTTAATCCATGTAGATGTCCAATACCTTCACCACTCTCTTCTGGCCCAGCTGGGGCTTCCCGTCTGCGCCCACCACAGGGTCCATGATGACGCAGTACTGCCTCATGGTGGCTCAGCGTGGTCACGTTGACCACGCCCACCTTCGCCGCCACCGAGTGAATCGTTTTAATTTTATTTTTGTTTAATTTCTTTTTATTTTATTATTTTTTTCTTATATGGGCATATAAGACTTATATGCCCACAAGGACTAAAATATGGCTTACTTGAATGACTTGCATTTATTTAGTAAGATAAAAATAAAAACGTATAAAACATAACTTTTCTGCTGGTTCCATATTCAACACCACAGTGCGAAATCTAAATATATTTTGTGGAAATGTAACATGTATATCCCTTTTTCTGTGGTGGCAATCTTCATTGATGGTGGCAAGTTCATCTTCTGAGATGGAAGGTCTTGCAGATATCTCACTACTCCCCATGGTCTTTTCAACTCTTCCTGGTCACTGTATGAAATCGATATAACATTTTGTACTTACATGCAAAAGTTTGTGAAGTTAGTATTTGTTAAAATACTAACATTAAAATAATGTTGCCTGATAATATATATCAGGCAACAGACAAATGCATGAATGAAACATGAAAGGCAATGAATAGTACTTGTCATAACAGCATTCAGAAATCTGCATGTAGCAACTATAGGTTTATGAATATGCATTCTTGTCAATAAATATGTCAATCATTTAAAAAGCAGCCATTTGACATTGCCTCATTGAGTTGACGTTTCTGTAGTCTGTAACAAACGATGTCTTGTTTCTGATTTGGCATATAGGCCTACAAATAGTCCCAAGTGGACATTCTAGCTTTCAGTGTAAAAACTAGCACATACGCTTATAAATGCATCATACAGTTCCAATGTTGTCATAATGCCTAGGAGTCTATCCTCCGTGTTGTTGTTGATTTTTTTTGCACCTAACAGTAACATTTAAATTGCAAATACTGAATGGAGATTGTTATTTTTAATGGATGGTCTCGCAAGCGATTGGTTAGTTCATTGTCAAGGAGACCAAGCAGCTATTAATTAATAACTTCAAAAGTTTTGAATGTATTAATCTTATTAACCTCGTTCCCAGCCCCTTTCTCATTGTCAATGGCAAAATATAAATAAAGGCACGTGTACACAGAGCTCAGCTACGTCACATTGCAACAACAACACTGTGTCGCTTGATTGATTAAATACTTTATTAATTGTTTCCATTGGGGTCCTGTGTACTCAAATTCATCGAAGCATTTAATGACAGACATATATATGTATTATTAATATAGGAGCGTTATGTCTATAAAGCATTTGCGTTTGTCTCTGGGTGTATTTTACTAGGTGTAGTATCTTGTAGTTAGACTATAACTAACTTATGTACATAGTTCTTCTATTCTATCTATTTACACAAATGGGCTTTTCAATCCTATTTAGTTGACCTTGTATTTAAACTGTACTTTCATGTGCTTTTTTTCTGCAAACTTCTATATAAAGTATTCAATCAATCAATATATGCACGCTTAATTTCATAGTCTAGACCCCTTAACAGACGACGTCACACTGGCTCCAAATTAAACCATTCTGTCAGGTCCATAGAGTCAGGTCTCGCTAAACACTGGTACACTTTGATATTTCTACAATGCCTGCATCAAAGTGATACTATCATCCATGAAATTAAATGAAACATCCGCACATGACTGTTTTTTAGACGAACCATATTATAATAGAAGCTTCCCCCGTGTTTGAACTCGGCCAGTCTCATATCTCATTCACTTTGAAGCCTAGTAAATCTCTTCCTCTCCCCCCCTCCTCCTCTGCTGTCTTCCTGTGTTTCAGGGCGAGTGTTCGTTTTTCCTCCAGCCTGGGGAGCATTTGGAGCAGGGCATCCAGGACGTGCTGTCAGAAGAGGGGGGCCTGGTCCTCAGCACCTGATTCGGATGCTATCAATGCATAGAATGGGAGATTATCACGTTCTATCAGACCATTGAATGGGCGAAGTAGGCGACCTACCGTCTACCCCGCGATTTATCAGACCATTCAGTGGGCGTAATCAGGAGCTACTGACCTACCGACGGAGATGACTTAAATACTTTAGTTTCGGTTTTGGTTTTGGTTGTTTCGGTTTCGGACCATGACGGAGGCGCGCAGTCTCAGGCGAGGTGGAGCCCCGCGACGGGCCACCGAAGGAGCTAAGGCGACTGAGTTGCCGTCCGGAGCGGTGCGACCCTCGCCTGTGCCTACTCAGCGCCGTTCGAGTTATGTACCGATATGGACAGAATCGTAAATATTGTTGTGGGGACTGCTCCGCCTCCGTCGGTAGGTCAGTAGCTCCTGATTACGCCCAATGAATGGTCTGACAAATCGCGGGGTAGACGGTAGCTCGCCTACTTCGCCCATTCAATGGTCTGATAAAACGTGATAATCTCCCATTCAATGCATTGATAGCATTCGAAGCCGGTGTCCTCAGAGCTGTGGAGGCCTTCACTGACACCGAGCAGGTGAGGAGAGGTGGAGAGCAAGGCCTACAGCACTGGTTCTCGAATGTATTTGGCTTCAGTAGCCCCTGTCCCTGATTTAAGAATTTTAATCAGAGACAGGTACCCCTTCAGACCCCTTGCACAACTACAACATTTTGCTTAGAAAACTGCAATAGAAACTAGATGGTTCAACTGAATCAACTGGCTTCTCATATAAGCAGATAATATTGACTGATATAAGCGCTCCGTTCACATGATAGTTTAATAGCTGTAGAAACAAGTCAATGATGTTGGTAGTCCCACCATGAACCACAAACTCTTGGGTGAAGTCTGACAAGTGCATAATAGCCTATCATCTTAATAATCTTAGTTATGTTTTCATAACAAACGCTGTTAAACTAGGCTGTGCACTGCAGAGCGTAGAACAGCACCATCTGCTGTAGGTCCTATGTTAAGACAGCAGCACCACCAGTTCAAATGGTAGCCTATTATTATAGTGATATTATTAGTGATATTATATATTATATCACAATGCATGTATCAAATAAATATCAAGCCCATTAACCTGGACTCTACACACCTCTACAGCGATTTATGGACCTATTTGACATAGACATAGATAATAGCATAATCGCTGTTGTCTCATTTGCACACATAAATTGCTGATGTTCCAAACAAAAGAGCAAGTGATGATCAGATTGTGCGAAAATGTCATTTTATTTTATTTAACCTTTATTTAACCAGTAAAATCACATTGAGACCATAGTCTCTTTTACGAGTGTGCACTGGCCAAGAAAAGAGGCAAATACATGTTACACAGCTCTGCCAGTAACAACAAATACATGACATGACAAAGACAAACAAATAACATTCGTAATACCAAGAAAAAACTACTACCAGGGAGGCTCAGAGAGAATCTAAATAGCTAACCATTAACAGACTAATGAAAAACTAATAAGAACATATATCATAATGATAATTATGACCATAATGGCCACATGGATGGAAATAGGAAGTACAAGGAGGACAAATAAGCTCCGATAGTCATTTGTTTATTAAGGGTTGTTACATCCTCAATATACTATGCTAAATAGCACAATCAAAATCAGCTATTCAACAAGCATGTACAGTGTACACATACAAGGAGACAGTCTTCAAACATTGTTCTCTTGCAGTAGGCTACACAACAATCAAATGGAAGAAACCAAAAAACAAACCTGAGTGCCACACAGGCTGTATATGGGACAAGTGCATGGAAGCATATTGCACATATCTGAATATTGCACATTTCAGTAGACCATGCAGATTTTGCTAGCTAGCACCATTACTACAAGGCCATTTAGCAAACAATTTATCAGCACTCAGCTTGTTTAGTGGCTGAATTAAGTACTAGCCATGGAAACCAACGGAGCAGGAGGCTCCTGTTGTTGTTGCGTGAGGCAGCTTGATGTACAAGTGGGATCAGCACAGCTGAATGGATAGAGAGGCTGCTTGTTTGGGTCGCAGTAGGTACTAGTTTCAATTCTTGGCTTTGGCTGTGTTTTTGTGTTCCATGAGCAAAACCTTAACACATCCAACCCTTGATGTTTGCTGCCAAGCAAGGCACTGGGGGGTACCATTTTTATAGTCTTTGGCATGACTGATGATGGATTGGATCCTGACATGACCTCCCAATCTCAGGGCAGACACTCTAGAAAGTAAAAGAACATAATAAGGGTATTATTATTACAAGGGTAAATGAGTGCAAAGAAAAACAACTGAGTGCTCCAAATGATCCAGGTAAACATCAAACCTGTAGCATCTGTATGCATGATGAGGTGGTGAGGCTAGCTAGAAATCCTCCTCAATGGGCGGATTGCCTACACAGCCCATGTGAAACCAGAGGCTACATGTTGTGCATTCAATCTGAAAGAAATCATGAACTTCATTTAACAAAACATTATCACAACACAGTTAAAATGGAAAGACCTTTTCATAAAAGTATGTTTTTGGAATGTAACGCATGTTTCCATGAAAGATGATGTGCTCCCCATGTAAAACATTCAAAATCCTCATACCCAATGGTCTCCTTCCTCTCCTCCTCCTTCCTTCTCGCCAGCCACGGCACAGCTCTGACATGTCATCTATTGAAGATATGTCTATTTAATACAGTACATTTAATTGTTTGGTTAGGCTGATACAAAGTGGCATTGCAGCCTACCAGAGCTGTTGATAAGAAAATCCCCAATTTCCCATCTCATGATGTTGATCCCTAGGCTGTCTGTTGGGAAGTTGAGGGTTTCTGTGTTCCCCTTCAGTAGTATCAGCTCTGCTGCCTTGAACAAAGAACTTATAGGTGAATCTATCCCAATAAGGTTACTTTTTGGTATTTAGATGTGTTGTTCTTCAGCACAAGTTCTAAGAATGTTTAGATAGTAGGTTGTGTAGACAGATATATAGGCTTGATGTTGATTACCAGCTACAATTTCTTTGAACTACATTGTTCTCTTTAACTACTACAGTATATTATATGTTTGTTGACTATAGGGTTCATGACATGTACACAAGTTGCTCTGGGTGAGAGCATCTGCTAAATGCCTGAATTGGAAATTGTAATCTTACTTTGCATACGAGTACCCCACAGGATGAGGTGTCACGCTGGGCAGGATGTTGGGGCGTTGTGCATATCCAACGTGATATCTTTCCCCTTTTCTGCCTCATGAAGGCTCTAAAGCATAAGGATAAATCAAAATCATCATGTGTTGATCTACTTTTCACCAAGGCCTAGATTTGTTTTGCAACTAAATCCATATCACTGGAAAACATGAGCAAACCATTCCTAGCATTTAAAATCATTGCTTTAAATACACATAAGAAGTGTTGGATTTGCTTACCTGGTGGAATCCTGGCACATTTTAATTTGTGCTGTAGAGGCACCAAAAGGGTCGTAAAAAATGACCTTGTTGGCCTTTGGATACATCACCTTTAAGAACAAATAGGATTAAGGTTGTGTCATGTAGCCTACGCAAAGCTTAAGTGGTGGTAAATATAATGCTGTGTATTTGGACAAAATACATACAACTAGGGTCCAGTGACCATTTAAGCCAACGGCTCCCACAATGCTGTTAAAGTCCATCACCTCCACCTGCATATAATCATTCCATGTGTTAAGTTAAGCCTATAAGCAATGGCATTAAGCATAACTATGGTGATCCTTACCTTTTTGACAATATTCTTTTTTTTGCCTAAATATATATCCGTCATTGCAAAGGTGTCCACCATGAGGCAAGCATGACTTGCAGTGGAGAGCTTATAAATATAGGCATTCAGGACCTGCACATAAAAATTACTTGGGCCAACTCCAATCATTCATTATACTGTATTTCATATGAGGGAACAGCTGAGGTCCTTTAATGAAAATGAAGGGAGTTATACCTCACTCTCCAACCATTGCAGAGGTCGAAGCCTCTTTAGGTCCATAGTGTAGAGTTTGTACCTATGTATTTTGGCCCAAATGATCTCCCCTGTCTTCGACCATACGTCATCAATGACTGGAAATACACAGAATTTCAGTCATTTGTACAGAGCAGAATCTGACAACAGAATATTTTATGTCACATACTGGAAGGTAAATACCGCTGGTCTGGATGGGGCAAGGCAGGACTGGGGCCTCAGAGGAGTGGATGGTCGGAAGGAGGTGGTGTGGTGAGGGGACTGGTGAGGGAGCAGGGGAAGGGGATTTGGCACGAAGGGAAGGTGAAGGTGAACGGGTAGAAGGGGAACACGAAGCCAGAGGAAAAGGGCAACCAAGCTTCTGCAGCTTGGCTGGAATCCTTTCCTCTGGCTCAATGTATTGTGTTATCTGGTCAAAGTTGTCAACTCTGATGCCCAGTTTGTGGACCAGGGTAACACACTTCCCTTCAATTGAGCTTATTTTCATAGGACCCAGCATGTCACTCTCCATCTTCCCTCCCTTGCGCTGCTCCTGCCGTATGTTTTTCACAAGTACCAAATCCCCAACCCTGAAAAGGTCATCCACACCATGCAAAAGTTTCCTCTTACGGATCTTGTCCTGGGACTTTTGCATGTTGTGGATGACCTTTTCATACACCTCCCCCTGCTCCTTCAGTCCCTCACTCACCACCTCCTTCTCAGCCACTCCTTCCACCCTCTCATGAGTTATCTGAAAGTACAGAAATGCAAGTGTTCATTACAATTTATTAAGTTAGGCAAATGATGACCACCACATCTAACCACCTGCAAGAATTAGAGCCTCTAACCTCAAATGTGTCGGCCACCTGGGACGGGTATTTTGCCTCCCTCCGCGATTTTTTCGTGCAAATAATGCGTTTTTTTTTAAACCTTATAAAGTCAATGGCTCCGTACATGGAGCGACCGGTATGTAAGGACCTTTATTGTTGCATCTAGCTGGCTCTGAAGTACAGGACATTTTCTCCACGTTAGATGATACGGGAGACAGAGATTATGATGTAGCTGTGGACAAGCTGGATGCACATTTTACACCACAGAGGAATATTCCCTATGAAAGACACATGTTCAGGCAAGTGGAACAGTCACAAGGGGAATCTGTGGACAGTTTTGTGTGCAGATTAAAGAAGTTGGCCGCTACATGTGAATTTGGAGATAACCGAGACGATTTCGTACGTGACCAAGTGATTGACAAGTGCCATTCCAATGCGCTGCGGAGACGGCTGCTGCGTGAAAAAAACTTGACTAACTAATCTACAAGAAATCGCTAGAGCAATGGAAGCAGCTGATCTACAAGCGGCCAGGATGGAAAGATTGTCCGTCAACACAGTGGATAGCAGGCCAAAGAGAGGCACACAGAACAGAATGGATAGAGGAGGACAAAAGTTTTCTTCATCCACGGACAGGTCTGGAAACAAGGACCGCACAGCAACATGCTTCAGGTGCTGACGAGAGGGACACACAGGCCGTGAATGCACCATTACACAAGGTAAACAATGCAACAAGTGTGGAAAAGAGGGGCATTTTGCTAAAGTGTGCAAAACGAAAATGTTAAAAGTGAATCAAGTCACAACACAGCGCCCAGAAATGATTGACAGGCAAGATGATCAAAGTGAAGAGGATGATCGCGTTTTCACAGTTACTGCCATAAAGACTGAGATATGTGACAGTAATGGACAGGAGTACAGTAACTAGCCACTCTGATGATGGAGAATGGCCTATGTTAATTAATGGCCAGCCTGTTAGAATGCTAATTGATTCTGGGGCTTCATGCAATGTTGTGAATATGCAAATTTACAGTGGCATACAATCTAGGTCAGACATAAATGTCGATCTGAAACCATGTGTGAAAAAAAAGTGTACCCATATGGTTCTACAACACCACTGGCAGTTGAAGGTGTGTATTTTTTACAGAAGCAAGCTATGCAGAATCAACTTCTACACAAACTACACGATTGGAACCTCGCAGATAAATCTATTCTGTGATGACATCAAGGAAACCACAAGTCACAGAGGGAAGGAGCAGAGCATGCGTTTTCCACAGCAGAGCGTGCAAGGTCACCAGCCATGAGAGCAGCACCAACAATGTCACCATGTAACAGCGGAGGTGACGAAATCGACACCTGGTCAAACACCAAGAGAATCTGCCACAGCAGGAGGACTAAGCCACAGAAAGACATGCTGCATTTGAGAGCCACTGAATAGTGGAACCACTAGCCGAGTGGAGCTCGCTGTCAGAGACATAACCAAATGGACCCGTACGCCAAGTGAAGATGGAGGAAAGAGCCATGAAGACTGGAAAACTATATTACTAACTAACTAATGTGTAAAATATTTGTTCGTACTGCCTAATCTCTGGCATATCAACGTCTAGAAGGGTGAGATACAAGTAATCGGTGTGAGACCATCCAGGAAACTGGAAAATAACTGTGCTTAATTGTACAAGGTGGTGTGAGACCATCCAGGAAACTGGAAAATAACTGTGCTTAAATGTACAAGGTGGTGTGAGAAAATGACCACCAGTACCCTCGCACCTTATGTGGACATTGGCCCTGTTTACTCATACGTTTATGTGCTATATAAATAACACTGGCAGAGGGAAGGCTAAAGTGAAAGTGCTTGAGTATGAGGGCTGGATTGTTCTTTTCCCTAAAGCAAAGGGTGGGCAGTGATAGGACCCATCCATCCGTCGTCCCAAGAGTGTATGCATGCAGGCTGGAATATCACGTCTCATTCCACCACTGTCATTCCTCCATGGCTGGAACAGTTGAAGCCACGCCCCCCAGCCTCGACATTTCAGAATAAAAGCTCAAGGCTTTGTTCTAAAGACGCACTGCAGTCACATTTTCGGTCATTTTATTTTGAAGGTTCAGTCTGAAACGCCGGTTCAACCGACTCTCAACCAATCAGAAGGTCCCATCCCTTCAGGCTATGGGACGTTGGATCTCAATCACTTCAGCCGTGCGCAACACGGCTAGTGTTTGTTTACAAGTGAGCGAGAGACAGCCAGTGAAGCACGTTTGCTACTACCTGGCTTATTTCTAACCTATAATGTTTTCAGATACATATTTTAGTGTGCATATGAAGTTTAAAATGAGTAATACACTCATCTTCAATGAGATTCAAAACGGAGTATCTCTGTAATTAAAATCAGCTGTGTTTGAAGAACGTGCAGCTATGGGAATCAAACAGGTGCATGTAATCAAGATTCATTTATATTCATGAAGGCTGCGTTATGTCATCACGCAGCACGTTTTCGTTTACAGGAAGTAATTAAGATTGGCTTTTTAGGGACTTTAGATATAAAAATACACAAAAAATGTTTTTTTTTCATTTTTTTTGTCATCTATTGTTAGGTATGCCCATATGATGACCACGGATATGCTCTAAAAGTGTGAAAAACATATTTTTCATTTCACTAACCTTTAAGTTATATGAAGAAAATAAACCAAAATAAACTCTACATTAATAATATATTCATAAATCAAAAAAATCATATTTTTCATAAATTAAAGAATATATAGCAGTAATGTAAAATATATAGCAGTAAACAACACACACACCCACCATTTCAGACCGGCACGTTGGCAGGTGCTTCCGCATGGTGTCCTTCCTCCTGTACTTGACCCCGCAAAAGGGGCAATGGAAATGGGGCCCCTTGGCCATTAAGTCCAAATCGCAATCCAAATGGCAACAGTTGACGTACAAGTCTATAAAGAGACAAAAGCATCATGTCCATTGTATGGTTTCCCTATGAAATTAAACTAAACTAACTAGTGTTACAGACTAGACAGGTCTTGGGATTGAAGTGCTCATTGTGTCAATCAAGTCCTAACTTGGAGTGTGTAGATAGAGGTGGAAACCAAGGAAATTAACAAAAGGAGATGGACTGGCCTTAAAAAACAGATATTGTTTGGAGGTGGGTCAGTCCAAATGTTTAAGGAAAGGAAAACAACTAAAAGAAAGGAAGTATAAACCCTATATACTCCTAATACTGGTATGTGACATTATTATGGGTAAGCTTACTTAGCAGCAGTACAAACAAGTGATAATGGAATAGCACAAAGCTAATGGAGGGTAACTAACCATTCACTTTTAAGGCATTCTTTTTATGGACCTTGAGGTGGTGAGACACGCTTTCCTTTGTTTTGAATATTTTTGTGCAAATTGGGCAATGGAAGTTTTCACAGCAGCTTGTACATTTTATTGTTGTGGGTGTGTGGCTTCGCCTAAACACACTGCTATGGACCTGAAGGACCTGAAGGAACAATATAGGAAAAAAAAATGTTAATAGCTCAGGTGGCACTAATTGCATCTCTTTCACTCCATTTCTTATTTGCAATGTTATAGTCCTCAAAAGATGGGTTATCTCATCCATTCATAGCGTCATATACTAGCTAGTAGCTATGGTTTTCTCTTGCAGTTTTCTAAGCAAAATGTTGTAGTTGTGCAAGGCGTCTGAAGGGGTACCTGTCTCTGATTAAAATTCTTAAATCAGGGACAGGGGCTACTGAAGCCAAATACATTCGAGAACCAGTGCTGTAGGCCTTGCTCTCCACCTCTCCTCACCTGCTCGGTGTCAGTAAAGGCCTCCGCAGCTCTGAGGACCAGGCCCCCCTCTTCTGACAGCACGTCCTGGATGCCCTGCTCCAAATGCTCCCCAGGCTGGAGGAAAAAGGAACACTTGCCCTGAAACACAGGAAGACACCAGAGAGGAGGAGGGGGGGAGAGGAAGAGATTTACTAGGCTTCAAAGTGAATGAGATATGAGACTGGCCGAGTTCAAACACGGGGGAAGCTTCTATTATAATATGGTTCGTCTAAAAAACAGTCATGTGCGGATGTTTCATTTAATTTCATGGATGGTAGTATCACTTTGATGCAGGCATTGTAGAAATATCAAAGTGTACCAGTGTTTATATGTACGATAATAATTCCATCAGTCCTGATTAAGGCAAAAAGAGTGGAAACGGCCACCTTATCCTGATTACCTTATCATGTTCAAGCCCCCTACTGAAACCAAATGGACCCTTAGAGGTCTGTTACTCTGAAAGTGTCTAAATCAAACCAAATGGACCCTTTGAGTGTACAAGTGGAAACTTGACGTTCATTTGGTGGAAACTTAGACGCATGGATGGATTAAAGCTACATAAAATCTCACGACTGAAAAATGTTGTATGGCCAAGTCCTAATGTGCGATTTGTGAAACCGTGTGAAAGGAGCCCCCACCCACACCAGCGCTGTTCCCTAAACAATTACCACAATATGTAAAATTATGATATGTTAGTAATATTGTTCCTGCCGTTCTACATACTGCCAACCAGGTGAAGAAATCACAGATTGAGGCTTTAACCTCATTTGCTATTAATGAACCTTTATCGCAGACTATTAAGATTTTATGGAAGATGCTTCTGAACATATTGCTAGTTTTTACCCCCTTCAAATGCTCTAATCTTAAAATAATAACCGAAAATAGCTTATCTACAAGCTCTCAATGCATGTAGATTAGGCTATTTTCGCTGAGCAACATGCTTCCGTAGACTGCTATGGAATCCAAATTACATCAGCCGTGCCGACTGAGAACTTCAATCCATGTAGACGTCCAATACCTTCACTACTCTCTTCTGGCCCAGCTGGGGCTTCCCGTCTGCGCCCACAGGGTCAATGATCACGCAGTACTGCTTGCTGGTCAGCGTGGTCACGTTGACCACGCCCACCTTCTCCGCCACCGAGGGGATGTGAGCCTCCCTGTCCGTAATGGTGACCAGCCACTCCTCCCCCGTATGGCTGTCGCGCCCGCCCGCATCCCGGAAGGGGCGCAGAGCGCGCATGTGAAGCGCTTTCTAAAGGACGGACGGAGAAAGAGACAGTTTTCATAAAGCATAGATCTCAGAGAGAGAGAGACAGACACACACACAGAGAGACAGACAGACACGCTGTGGTTACCTTGTCAGTGATGATTAAAGGAAGAAAATTGACAATGTCAACAACGTCTTCATGGGCTCCAGGTAAGTATGCTCCTACCTTCCTCACCAGCCATTCCTCACCTAGCGCACACATTTCGGGAAGAGTTTCCAACACAGTTAAACATTTTCAAAAATAGCAGAAATAGCGATCTAGAAGCTCACAATGTGTCACGATGTTACACGTTGTGAGCTTGCACATGTGCTTTTTTTGTAGCAGATAAGTACATGGAGCTTAAGAACGATTACAGTCTTCAAACAATGATAGCAGTATTTCCCGTTACTAGTTGGCAGGTGGTGAAGGAATGTTGTCTTCCGTTTGGAATTCTAGAGTATGTTATTATAAAACTCAGAATGACCGTGGTACTTACAGATTGTTGTTTTAAACCTTTCACAGCCTTCCATTACAACACACATGCTAGCCAGTTTCACTGTGGCAAGTAACCAGGGGCGCCGTTGTTTGTGCGCGACCCTGGGGGCTGAACTTGACCTAGACCAGCCCCGTCCCCAAGTTGTTGCCATGTGAGGTATTAGAGGATGGATTGCACAGTCGTATCTACAGTTGTGTGATGTTAAATCTGGGAGCTCATTCGGTGACTAAAATAAAAAATAAAAAATACAATTTTTCCTCTGGGGGCACAACTTCCTTTTTTTTCAGCAGACTCAGTCTTAAGGGATTAGGTATTAGAGGATGGATCGTGGCAGAGTCGTATCTAGAGCTGGGTGACACAAATGCAAAGTGCTTCTGGTATACTTGCCAGGAACACTGGGGACATCCCCGGAACCTCCTCAAGGACCCTTGGGGGTCCCCGGACACTACTTTGAGAACCACCGTTCTACTTACCAGGACCTTCCAAGAGCCACTCGTCTCCTGCCACCCTCTTCTCTCCTCCCTCCTTAAAGTCCAGCAGAGCCTGCAGCCTCAGTGCAGTGTCAGGATGCACTATCTGCAGAGGGGTTACGTCCTGAAAGAGACAAGCGTTCACGTCACACACCATCACAGAGCCCAATATGTGAAGCCTGGTTTATGCTTTGCTGTACGATGGCATCTTCCACTCACAATGCGCCACGAGCGTGTAGATCTGCCGTTTTTGGTGCGGGACACTGGCGTGCAACGAAGTATAAATCAGGCTAAAACTTTGTATTGTTTGAGTTAGAGTTATCAGCTTGCCCAGTGTTGCCAGGCGTATGTCTCAGCTCATCCACAATGATCTTGCCCCCCAGGTCCTGAACAACAGCAGACAGAAGGCATGATGAGGAATAAAAACAAACAAACACAAAAACATGTCTTCCAAGCAGTCTCACTGCATGGCTGAGAGAAACATAGCACATTTCACACACATTTATGAAAATCTCTCAAATGAGAGCAACCGGTTCAGAGCTCAGAAACAGCATCTTTATCATCACAAGAAATACAGCTGGCATTGGAGTAAACTTACCTTAAACAGATTATGGGGGGGGAAAACATAGGCTCAGTTTGCATCAAAACAAATTGAATCCATTGTATTTGAAGGCCTTAAAAAAGGCACATGAAACCCTAAACCAAAATTCCAGCCTTGGGCATGGAGGACCCTGAGTTCATGAAGAGGTGGGAGCAGATCTTGAACAAATGTTCATTAGATTTGGAAGTATTGATCATTGAAAAACGTAAATCTGAGCGTACGGAGAAACTTGAAACTGTTAAGATGCTTGAAACTAAAGTGCACAATCTTGAAAAGTCAGATGAAGTCACCCAATAGGAGGAGAAAATGATTAAATCATTAGAATCATTCAAGATACAACTGAAACAATTCAAATTGAAAAAATACCAACAAGCCAACCTTGTTCCACACATTGAAACAAAGAACCAGGGCCAGAACAGGTGGTCACCATTAGTTTGATTACTCATCTGACACTGGCAAGTCAAGCACACAGAGTGAGGACATTCCAACCAGCCAAGGAGTGACTTTTTTGGACATACCCCGCCCACACCACCATGGAAGAGGTGGAAAGGGAAAACGAGGCGGGGCAAAAGAGGAAAGGGGACAGCCCAGGAGGTCCCCAAGACAATTCAATCACCGGTAGTAAATCTGTCCAAAGTCCCCCTCACCACCTCCCAAACCTCAGTTCTAAGCAAAGGCCTCTCATTTTCAGTGACTAATAAAGTCAATGCTTTCAACTTAAAGGTGGACACATATAAGTTCATGAGGCAACTCCATTTGAAACATTTCTTTTCTCCCCACCATAAGAGTGCACCATATTTCACTGAACAGATATCACCAATTGAGGAGACTGAAAGCGGTGCAAAAAATCCCTCTCCGTTTTATCCAAAGTCATCATTTTGCCCCTCAACTAACTTAAGTCCTGTAATTGTGACATTCAACAAACTTGTCGAACATGACCTTGAAGAAATGTTAAAGAAGGACAAAGGCCCCAAGTATGCAAACTTAACCTATGAGGAGCGCTGTGCACTAAAGGAATTGGAAAATAATACAGAAATCATTATTCGTTCTGCTGACAAAGGAGGTGCAGTTGTTGTCTTAGATACTGAATATTATAATCAGAAAATGCTTGAAAACCTGAACAGCCCCACCTACAGGCAGCTTGTGAAATCCTCTGAATGAGTACAAATCTGAAATTGACAATCTATTGAAAGCTGCATTTGAATCAGACTGGATCACAAAAAAAGAGCATGCCTACCTGACTAATCAGAATCCTGTCACTCCCATCATCTACAGCCTCCCAAAAATCCACAAACATCCCACAGAACCCCCTCTCAGACCAATTGTCTCAGGAAGAGGCTCCCTCACTGAACCATTATCTAAATATGTTGATTTCTTTTTGAAAGACTTTGTGAAGGATCTGCCCGCCTACCTTGGAGACACAAAAGATGTGCTTAACTGTCTGAGTAATTGCACTTTGAATCAGAACACAATATTGGTCTCTCTTGATGTTGAAAATTTATATGGTTGCATTCCTCATGAAGATGCTTTGAATGCGGCTGCCTATTACTTGTCTAAGAGAGAAATGACACAAAACCCCCCAAATAAGTTTCTATTAGAACTATTACACCTTGTTCTCAGTCGCAATTACATGCAATATGGATCCAACTGGTACCTACAACAGGCTGGGACTGCAATGGGGACAGCGACAGCGCCTTCTGTGGCTGGATTGGTTGTGGGACAATGGGAAGAAAAAGTTGTACATGACTCCAATAATAACCCCTATCATTCAAAGATAAGGTTATACAAACGGTACATTGATGATATCCTGTTATTTTGGGAGGGAACACAGACTGAACTAATGGACTTTGTAATATATCTCAACAACTCAAGTTTCCTGAAATTCACTTGTGAACAGAGCATTGACAAGATTAACTATTTGGATCTAACTATATCCAAGGATGAAACTGGAATGATTCATACATCTATTTTCAGAAAAGACATGGAACGCAATACGATTTTGCATTCTACCAGTAACCATCCTGGACACCTAAAGGACAACATCCCAGTAGGTCAATTTTTGAGGCTTAAACGTAACTGTTCAGATCTTGATGACTTTCACTCAAAAGAAACCATTATGAGTACTCGGTTTAAGGACTAAAAACAAAAAATCCAAGTCGGGCTTGTTTTTGTACTGAATATAACCACTGTGCTTCAGAAATCAAAAAGATACTCAACAGACACTGGCATGTGCTCAATCCGTGTACGTAGCGTTCAGTTGATTTTCAAAATAAAATCCCAAAATCAAAAATCGGAAATTGTCCGTTCAGTTTATATCCGTTCTTAAGTCCCAAAATCGACAATAAGAAATTGGCTTCATCTCATGAATGGAAAACGGAAATTGACCCGTTTTTTAACTTTATTTTTTTGTTAAACACAATTTTTGCCAAGATATCAAGTATTACTTTATAAGCCCGTATCTTGCGTTCAGTCTATTATTCAATGTGAAATCCAGAATCAAAAATCGAAAATTGGCTTGATTCTCAATTCTAGCCTTTCATCTACATGAATGGAAAACGGAAAATTACCTGTTTTTTAATTATCGATCATTCATATGCATTATTATACAAAGTTACGGATAGGGAGGGGGCGGAGCCGAGTCTCCACCCCCTCGCTACGCGCCATCTTGGTGAGGTCGTAACGTCACGCTTTGATATCGCCGCAAAGCAATCTTCCAATCACTCTGCTGCTCCGTCCAGCTCCATTCATATTATCTCGGTGTTCAGACCCACGCTCACTGGTAAGTTGATGAAATTACTTTATTTATTTTTTGCAACACTGGCCAGGCAAGGCAGAGGGACGACAGCTGCAGCGTTATAAAGAGAAACAATAGTTTTATTTTATGTAAATCGGCTTTAGTGCTTATCTTAAGAAATATAGCCCATAGACCAATTATTTGTTTACTAACATTGAGCCTGGACGCGCAGGTGATTGTTTCACGCAATCAATTCCCAACCTGTTTCGGGGTGCACTGGTTTCAGCACACCCCAACCCCCTCTTGTGTGTGTTGGCTAGTGAGACGCGTCCTAACGAGACCTGATATAATGGGTTTCGTTGCGCGCATACTGGCTGCGTGCAGCCAGTATGACGTCGTCTGTTAAGGGGTCTATAGAGGAGAATAGTAGACCAGGGGTCTTCAATGTTTTCCAGGCCAAGGACCTCTTAAGAGATGAAGCAGGGACCCCCTCACTGCATATTGTATAAAATTGTGTTGCACGTTAAACATCTTCATATATTTCATAGACAGCTTCATAGACTTGTTTGACAGCACTAATGTGTTGGATTCATGTTAAGTTGTGCATTGTGAGCTTGTAGATCTGCTATTTTCTGCTAATGTTCCCCTCAGAATAGGGATGCTAGGGTTGAAGTGGTTAATGTAACGCAAAGATTTGGGCCCCTCTGTAGTAACACTGAGGATCCCCTAGGGATCCCGGACCCCCTCTTGAAGACCCCTGGTCATGGCCTGTTCCCCAACTGCAACTGCTTCTCAATAGTCTAAGACTATTGAGAATGTTTTTTGTAACCAGTGATGGTTACAAAAATACTCGTTTTCAGTTTGCTTTGTTTTGTTACATATACCTAGTCTAGCAGCCAGGATGATTATGCTCAACCTGTAATGTACATTTTTGTGAGTAGTGAGAACATTTAATCAAATATGAAGACAGAGAAGTTTGGTTCATGTGTGCACTACTGCAGTTCTTACTATTGACAGTAATGTGTTTAGTATGATAATTGTAAAGAAAATAAAGCTGTATTATGTTATTAGTGAGGTAGAGGCGCTTCATTGTGACCAGCACTCAACAATACACACCTGAAAGGCAGATATTTGTGAGGGGCTTGTTTAAGTGAGCTTACAGTAGGTTTGCATTATTATTTGATTTTCTGTACAATGATACTGTGTTTATTTTACATTATCGAACCTTTCTTTGTTTTCCAGTACGATCGAGGACTCAAACTCTGGCTGCCTGCCTCTCCAAGACCCCATCTACTGCTGAGAGGAAGGAGTTTGTGCTGGAGTTTTACTAAGACTGGTTGAGGCAGATATTCCCCTTGAGAAAGCTCCCACACTGGCTGCAAAGCAGGGAGGATCCCTTCCAGCTCTGTCCCACTTCCGCTCAGACTACCTGCTAGAGCTGTTACCTCAGTATGTGGAAGATATCAAGAGTGCGGTGGAGTGAAAGGCCATCTATGTTTTATTAGATGAGACAACAGATGCCTGTGGTCGCTGTGTCCTCGGAATTCTTCTGCAACCCGTTGGCGAGCCATCTCTGACATCAGATATTGTGTTCCTTGAGAGAGTCAACTTCAACACTGTGTCACAGGCAGTCATCTCTTGCCTCAACAGCTACAACATCAACCTCAGTGACGTGTGGGCTTTTGTCACAGACTCAGCAAGCTACATGAAGAAAGCCTTCAACATCATTCTTCATGGCCTGTTCCCCAACTCCAGACACATCACATGTCTGGCACATCTCCTCAACAGGAGACATCCAACCCTTCTGCTGCCAGAAGGGCGGCATTGGCTCAGGGGTAGAGTGGCCGGGTAGAGTGAACTGGAAAACCGCAAGGTTCCCAGTTCGATCCCGGGCTGGGGCGCTCCCCTAGAGTTAGTGTCGAAGTGTCCTTGAGCAAGACGCTGAACCCCTAATTGCTCCCGATGAGCAGGTTGGTGCCTTGCATGGTTTCCTCCGCCATCGGTGTATGAATGTGTGTGTGAATGGGTTAATGGCACAATCAATGTAAAGCGCTTCGGATAGAAGCGCTATATAAATGCACCATTTACCATTTACTATCCATGGTCAACTTGACAACCTCTACATGTTTGAATACGGCTGCAGTGCAGGGGCTGAAGACTGGCATCCTGGGACCAAAGAGCAGCTGGGGGAGCTGGATGAGAATGAGCATGATGCCTACTCTCAGCTCTTCCAGAAGACCATGGCTAACTGCTCTGCAAAGCTGCAGGCTGTGATGGAGAGACACCCCAGCATGGATCTCTTCAAAGCCCTCCCAGTGTTTTACCAAGCAATTGGCTGGTCTAAGAAAGAACATTCAGGACTATGTCCAGGTGGCCCCTGCCCTTACCCTTGTGTCAGCTGAGGAATGACATCGTTACGTCCACATGGACTAGAGTGATG
The DNA here is from genome assembly GCF_963454915.1 of Gymnoscopelus microlampas. Taxonomy (NCBI): domain Eukaryota; kingdom Metazoa; phylum Chordata; class Actinopteri; order Myctophiformes; family Myctophidae; genus Gymnoscopelus; species Gymnoscopelus microlampas. The sequence continues at coordinate 27,545,640 of NC_139958.1, forward strand.
CTGAGTATGTCAGTCCTGTGGAGTGGTGGGCTGCCAGGGAGGACAGAATGCCCACTCTTGCCCCACTAGCATCATTGTACCTCCATCACCCCGCTACCTCAGTGGATGTTGAGTCTTTTCTCACATTACACTATGCTGCTTACACAGTACCGACGGAGCCTGACTGAACACAACATTACAATGATGCTTATTGCCAAATTCAACTGTCGGCAGAATAACCCCCACTGACTGACTGAAAGCCAGAGGCTGGCTATCTGGCTGGCTGGCTGACTGACTGCCTGACTGAAAGCCACAGACTGACTGACTGACTGACTCAGAATGCCTGGCTGAAAGCCTCAGGCTGACTGACTGACTGACTGACTGACTGACTGACTGACTGCTGACTGTGAGGTTCAATTCATGAAGGTCTCACAGGCAATTTTATTACCTGTGTAGGCCCTATAAAGAGAAGAATGCATTCGCCATCTGTTTTGAATGAGGGATGTCATGTTTTGCAAATAATTAAGTTTACCTAGACTAAAGGTAAAACCATTTCTTAATTCCATTTAAGGATGTGTTTTCCCTATGATTTATAATTATAAGTTATGGGCCATGACGGAGGCGCGCCGACTCAGCAGACCTTAAGGCTGAGGAGACGCCCCCTCGCGCCTCCAGGCGCGAGTGGCCGCGTCGACCAGCCGCTGGGCTGCTAGTCGACTCAGCGCCGTCCGAGTTATGTACCGATAGGGACAGAATCGTAAATATTATTGGTGCGGACTGCGTTTGTTCCACTGACTGCGTTTATCCCAACTACCACTCAAAGTGGCTCCTGGCCCACTGCCTGGATGAGGCAGCCTTATTTTTTAAAGCTTTGTGCTTTCTATTAGACTGTGCAGGGCAGAGGCGTCTAATCTCTGAGTCAGGGTGACCGCATACCCTCGGGTTAAAGCTATTTCCTAATTCCATTTAAGGATGTGTTTACACTATATTTTTTAGGACTATGGGGTAGATACTGAAGGGATACAGTTTTGGAAACAAGTTAGCATATCCACAGTTCTGATGTTCACACCTCCAATTTGGAAGACAATTAGCTCCCTGTTGATGGTCCAAATGTTGATGGCTCTTGGTATCAATGTGCCTTCATTGATATTCTCATTAGCTCAACAATGAGATCTCCCCCACAACTTTGTGGTTGATGTAGGTGATCAACTCTATTGTTTAGTTTAGTAAGAATATGTGGATAGTTTCAGTTTTTTTGGGCAGTTTAGAAGTTTAGGCCTCCTGGATATTTTGTGCTAAGTCTTGTAATCCATTCTTTTTCATGGAATCTTCTCTGTCCCATTGTCCAGCAGTCATTGAATTCCAAGCCGCATACTTTTATGGCATCAATCCCATGTGTCATAAAGTGTTGAACAATTAATAAATGGGTATCTTTTTCATTATTAATGGTGTACCTGTGTTGGCTTATTCTAATTGCTATGGAGTTGCCTGTCTCTCCTACATACTGTAATCCACACACTTGGCAAGTAATCAGATAAATGTGCAAAAAGGTACTACGCACACCAAATCCTTATAGTGGTGCTGGCTCACGGCAGAAAAATCTAAAGGTGAATTTGTCAAAAGACAAAAAAGTGGCCGCACACACCGTTATAACCAAAGTGCCAATTTATTATAGGACGCAGAGTAAAAAATTACCAACGTTTCGGCACAAGTGCCTTCATCAGGGTATATGCAGAGCAACATTCAAGTGACATTTAAATATGGAGCCTAAGAGTCATACAACCAATCACATTTGAACTTGAGGGACACGGGTTCGAATGGGCCAAGTCCCAGCGATGGGCCATCAGGATCAGGTGCGATTTCACATTCCTGAATAATTAAGTAGGGATTATACCACATGACTAACAACTCTACTGGTGAATGTCTGGAAGTTTTAGTTCCTTGCCCATTTTGACAAATAATTATGAGGTTTTGTTTAGCAAATGCATATATGTAATAAAGAAAATAGCAAATTACAGAGAAGAAAATCAATATAATACAAAAACAAACTATGCAGTACACATTAATGTGGGAATTAGATACAGTCAAAAAAAGTTAAAGAAATAAACAAATAACATGTCCTAAATTTTATTCATGTCCCCTATATAATTCTGAGCCTCTGATGTGAGAATAGGTCACCTGCGGATCAGAGGGGGGAAAAGAAGTCATAGGGTTAAAAGGGTATTATACAAAAATGTTTTAATTTTTATAAAAATGATTTAAGATCAAAATCTATATTTAGACCAAACGGGGTAAGGGTTTTAAGGGTCTGAATCCAAAAGGCCTCGCGTTTTAAAAGTAATTGGTCCATCTCTCCCCCTCTTCTTGGTACCGGGACTTTTTCTATTCCAATGTAGTGTAAAGAAGCGACAGAGTGGTTGGATTCCACAAAGTGAGCGGCAACAGGGTAATTCATGTTCTTACATCTAATGGTGCTGCGGTGCTCTGCTATACGAGCCTTAAGTTCTCGTGTAGTCATTCCCACATATGCTTTGCCACACGGGCATGTGAGTAGGTAAATGACGGCTTTTGTGGTACACGTAATTACACCTCTGATAGGGATACTTTTACCTGAATGTGGGTGCTTAAACTTGTGGCATTTGTAAGTACTATTACATTGTGCACAGGAGCCGCATTTATAATTGCCATTAGGAATGGGTGTCAATAAACGTTGAGTGGGGGGTACAACAGGGGGTAAATCAGACTTGACCAAATGGTTTCTGAGATTCTGACCACGGGAAAATACAATTAATGGAGGCTTGGAAAAGGTATTGTTTAGCTGTGTGTCAGATCTCAGGATATGCCAGTGTTTATGGATAATCTGCTTGAACTGTTCAGCTACTTTAGAGTAGCCAGTTGAGAAGATGGTGGATTGTTCTTTATTTTTTGACCGTCTCTGAAATAATTGAGACCTAGGTTTTAGATCAATCTTGTGTGAGGCATTGTTGATTTGGGTATTGGAATAGCCCCGTTCCTTAAATTTAGCCTGCATATCTGTCAGGTGGCGATCTAAATCAGCGGGTTTGCTGCAAATACGCTTAACTCTGCAAAATTGGCTATAAGGTAAACTGTTTTTTAGAGGCAGAGGATGACAGCTATCTGCCCTTAGTCGACTATTTCGATCTGTGGGTTTTTTATAGAGGTCAGTATAAAGAACATCATCTTCTCCCCTGGTGATCAGCAAATCCAGAAAGTTCAAAGAGTGAAAATCAAAGGACATGGTAAATTTCAAATGATCTGAACATGAATTGACAAACAAGAAAAAGTTATTGAGTTGTTCTCTTGTGCCACGAAATAAAAGAAAAACGTCATCAATGTATCTTTTCCAAAGAACAATATTGGACCAAAAGGGGTTGTGGATAGAATTTAGAATTTTGGTTTTCTCTAGGAACCCAACATACAGGCCTGCATAATTAGGAGCCATAGGGGAACCCATGGCTACTCCCCTCTTCTGTAGAAAATAGTCGTCTTGGAACAAAAAATAATTGTGCGTAAGCACTAGTTCAGCCATTGTGACAATACATTCATTAGAGGGTCTTGCCGTGGTAGGGCGCTCTAATAAAAAATGTTCCAGGGACTGGATGCCGCCTTCATGAGGTACATTAGTGTACAGCGACTCTACATCCAGTGTGACAAGAAAAGTATCGCTTGCTAATGGTTCGAGGGTTTCAACAATGGATATCATATGCCCTGTGTCTTTCACATAAGAGGGAAGACGTTCATTGAAAGGCTTAATAAAGAAATCTACAAATGAAGAAAGAGGAGATGTGACTGAGTCAATGCCCGATATAATAGGTCGACCTGGGGGTTTTTCAAAGTTTTTGTGAAGTTTGGGTAAAATGTAAAACACAGGTGTCTTAGGGTGCTGGTTATTGAGGAAATCAAACTCTTTTTTCGTAATATTATCGGACAGAAGAAAGGTTTTTAGTGTGTCATTTACTGTAGCCTTAAAGTTACCAATTGGGTTACTGGGAAGTTTAGCATAGGAAGTATCATCCAGTAATTGTCTATGGCATTCAGTGACATAATCAGATTTATTTAGTAAAACAACAGCGCCACCTTTATCAGCCTCCTTAATGACAATAGAATTATCAGACTTGAGATCAAGCAAGGCTTGCTTCTCGTCTTTGTTGAGATTACAATGAGATTTATGTTTATCTTTATCAAGCAAAGCTGACATCACCTCTTGTTCAACCAATCTACAATAGGTTTCTATAGACGAATTACGATTGATAGCAGGGATAAATGTGCTTTTATTTCTAAAAGGAGTAGACGTGGGAGTTACATTAGAATCAGGAGAAACCACATCGGAATTAGCATTAGGCATAAAGAATTCCCTTAGACGTATTTGTCTGAAGAATTTAAACAAATCTACTTTCACATCAAAGTCATTTGATTGAGTGGTAGGTACATAACTTAAGCCTTTGCTAAGTAATGACAAGTGAGCGTGGCTCAACTCCTTACTTGACAGATTTACGACATTCAGTCCTGTAGGGACCTGCTGTATGAGCGGGTCTGAGCTGGTCTCCGGCGGGAGAACCCGTCCGTGTTTCTGGCCCCGCCTAGTCCGTCGTTTCGGCCGTAGTCGCCGCGTCCGCGGTGATTGCTGGTTCTGTTGTATAAAAAAGGAGTGCTGGCGTTGGATGAGGAGGCGCTGCTATCGGACATCTGGTCGGAGAACTGCTTGCGGCGTTGGACATGCTGAGGAGGTCTTGCAGCTTGTCTGGATCGGTGTGGTGCTGGGGCGGGTACAGCTGCATCTTGGGATTCTGCCACCCTCCAGAAGTAGACTGCTTCTTCCGTCTTGTCTTTTTTATCTTTGTTAAACTTTTTTATTTTTCTGTCTTTGATTTCAACAGATAGTTTATCGGCCACCTCCTGGTGTATTTTCAAGACATTGTTGAATTTTAAATCATCATTGATTGCTCTTTGTAGCTCAATCCGAGTCTCGGTCATGGTTTGTTCAAGTTCTGAGTAATCTTTTTTTAGCTGATCGATCACTGCGGTCATCAGATCAATAGAGCATTTATTAAGAATGGCACACCAGCGTTCACAGAAGTCCTCAGTGCGTTTACCCAAGGAGGGTTCTATCTGCCATCTCAGGCCCTTGGGAATGACGCCTTGTCGTACGTAATCACTGAGTGTCAATATATGTAAGTGCGTTCTTATTTTCTTTTTTGAAAGATTTAAAAGTTCTTTGGAAAGATCTAGTTCACCGCTTGGTAGGTCAAAGAGGGACTCGGTGCCGATGATTCTCTCGCGGTCCCGTTGACTGAATTCAAAGCAGTTGAGGTTTGGTTCTTCTCTGCTATTATCTCTGCTGGTTTCGTCCGATGGCATCTTAAAGGTTATATGGTGAGGGTGCTGTAGACAGGAATCAAACACTGTGCAAAAAGGTACTACGCACACCAAATCCTTATAGTGGTGCTGGCTCACGGCAGAAAAATCTAAAGGTGAATTTGTCAAAAGACAAAAAAGTGGCCGCACACACCGTTATAACCAAAGTGCCAATTTATTATAGGACGCAGAGTAAAAAATTACCAACGTTTCGGCACAAGTGCCTTCATCAGGGTATATGCAGAGCAACATTCAAGTGACATTTAAATATGGAGCCTAAGAGTCATACAACCAATCACATTTGAACTTGAGGGACACGGGTTCGAATGGGCCAAGTCCCAGCGATGGGCCATCAGGATCAGGTGCGATTTCACATTCCTGAATAATTAAGTAGGGATTATACCACATGACTAACAACTCTACTGGTGAATGTCTGGAAGTTTTAGTTCCTTGCCCATTTTGACAAATAATTATGAGGTTTTGTTTAGCAAATGCATATATGTAATAAAGAAAATAGCAAATTACAGAGAAGAAAATCAATATAATACAAAAACAAACTATGCAGTACACATTAATGTGGGAATTAGATACAGTCAAAAAAAGTTAAAGAAATAAACAAATAACATGTCCTAAATTTTATTCATGTCCCCTATATAATTCTGAGCCTCTGATGTGAGAATAGGTCACCTGCGGATCAGAGGGGGGAAAAGAAGTCATAGGGTTAAAAGGGTATTATACAAAAATGTTTTAATTTTTATAAAAATGATTTAAGATCAAAATCTATATTTAGACCAAACGGGGTAAGGGTTTTAAGGGTCTGAATCCAAAAGGCCTCGCGTTTTAAAAGTAATTGGTCCATCTCTCCCCCTCTTCTTGGTACCGGGACTTTTTCTATTCCAATGTAGTGTAAAGAAGCGACAGAGTGGTTGGATTCCACAAAGTGAGCGGCAACAGGGTAATTCATGTTCTTACATCTAATGGTGCTGCGGTGCTCTGCTATACGAGCCTTAAGTTCTCGTGTAGTCATTCCCACATATGCTTTGCCACACGGGCATGTGAGTAGGTAAATGACGGCTTTTGTGGTACACGTAATTACACCTCTGATAGGGATACTTTTACCTGAATGTGGGTGCTTAAACTTGTGGCATTTGTAAGTACTATTACATTGTGCACAGGAGCCGCATTTATAATTGCCATTAGGAATGGGTGTCAATAAACGTTGAGTGGGGGGTACAACAGGGGGTAAATCAGACTTGACCAAATGGTTTCTGAGATTCTGACCACGGGAAAATACAATTAATGGAGGCTTGGAAAAGGTATTGTTTAGCTGTGTGTCAGATCTCAGGATATGCCAGTGTTTATGGATAATCTGCTTGAACTGTTCAGCTACTTTAGAGTAGCCAGTTGAGAAGATGGTGGATTGTTCTTTATTTTTTGACCGTCTCTGAAATAATTGAGACCTAGGTTTTAGATCAATCTTGTGTGAGGCATTGTTGATTTGGGTATTGGAATAGCCCCGTTCCTTAAATTTAGCCTGCATATCTGTCAGGTGGCGATCTAAATCAGCGGGTTTGCTGCAAATACGCTTAACTCTGCAAAATTGGCTATAAGGTAAACTGTTTTTTAGAGGCAGAGGATGACAGCTATCTGCCCTTAGTCGACTATTTCGATCTGTGGGTTTTTTATAGAGGTCAGTATAAAGAACATCATCTTCTCCCCTGGTGATCAGCAAATCCAGAAAGTTCAAAGAGTGAAAATCAAAGGACATGGTAAATTTCAAATGATCTGAACATGAATTGACAAACAAGAAAAAGTTATTGAGTTGTTCTCTTGTGCCACGAAATAAAAGAAAAACGTCATCAATGTATCTTTTCCAAAGAACAATATTGGACCAAAAGGGGTTGTGGATAGAATTTAGAATTTTGGTTTTCTCTAGGAACCCAACATACAGGCCTGCATAATTAGGAGCCATAGGGGAACCCATGGCTACTCCCCTCTTCTGTAGAAAATAGTCGTCTTGGAACAAAAAATAATTGTGCGTAAGCACTAGTTCAGCCATTGTGACAATACATTCATTAGAGGGTCTTGCCGTGGTAGGGCGCTCTAATAAAAAATGTTCCAGGGACTGGATGCCGCCTTCATGAGGTACATTAGTGTACAGCGACTCTACATCCAGTGTGACAAGAAAAGTATCGCTTGCTAATGGTTCGAGGGTTTCAACAATGGATATCATATGCCCTGTGTCTTTCACATAAGAGGGAAGACGTTCATTGAAAGGCTTAATAAAGAAATCTACAAATGAAGAAAGAGGAGATGTGACTGAGTCAATGCCCGATATAATAGGTCGACCTGGGGGTTTTTCAAAGTTTTTGTGAAGTTTGGGTAAAATGTAAAACACAGGTGTCTTAGGGTGCTGGTTATTGAGGAAATCAAACTCTTTTTTCGTAATATTATCGGACAGAAGAAAGGTTTTTAGTGTGTCATTTACTGTAGCCTTAAAGTTACCAATTGGGTTACTGGGAAGTTTAGCATAGGAAGTATCATCCAGTAATTGTCTATGGCATTCAGTGACATAATCAGATTTATTTAGTAAAACAACAGCGCCACCTTTATCAGCCTCCTTAATGACAATAGAATTATCAGACTTGAGATCAAGCAAGGCTTGCTTCTCGTCTTTGTTGAGATTACAATGAGATTTATGTTTATCTTTATCAAGCAAAGCTGACATCACCTCTTGTTCAACCAATCTACAATAGGTTTCTATAGACGAATTACGATTGATAGCAGGGATAAATGTGCTTTTATTTCTAAAAGGAGTAGACGTGGGAGTTACATTAGAATCAGGAGAAACCACATCGGAATTAGCATTAGGCATAAAGAATTCCCTTAGACGTATTTGTCTGAAGAATTTAAACAAATCTACTTTCACATCAAAGTCATTTGATTGAGTGGTAGGTACATAACTTAAGCCTTTGCTAAGTAATGACAAGTGAGCGTGGCTCAACTCCTTACTTGACAGATTTACGACATTCAGTCCTGTAGGGACCTGCTGTATGAGCGGGTCTGAGCTGGTCTCCGGCGGGAGAACCCGTCCGTGTTTCTGGCCCCGCCTAGTCCGTCGTTTCGGCCGTAGTCGCCGCGTCCGCGGTGATTGCTGGTTCTGTTGTATAAAAAAGGAGTGCTGGCGTTGGATGAGGAGGCGCTGCTATCGGACATCTGGTCGGAGAACTGCTTGCGGCGTTGGACATGCTGAGGAGGTCTTGCAGCTTGTCTGGATCGGTGTGGTGCTGGGGCGGGTACAGCTGCATCTTGGGATTCTGCCACCCTCCAGAAGTAGACTGCTTCTTCCGTCTTGTCTTTTTTATCTTTGTTAAACTTTTTTATTTTTCTGTCTTTGATTTCAACAGATAGTTTATCGGCCACCTCCTGGTGTATTTTCAAGACATTGTTGAATTTTAAATCATCATTGATTGCTCTTTGTAGCTCAATCCGAGTCTCGGTCATGGTTTGTTCAAGTTCTGAGTAATCTTTTTTTAGCTGATCGATCACTGCGGTCATCAGATCAATAGAGCATTTATTAAGAATGGCACACCAGCGTTCACAGAAGTCCTCAGTGCGTTTACCCAAGGAGGGTTCTATCTGCCATCTCAGGCCCTTGGGAATGACGCCTTGTCGTACGTAATCACTGAGTGTCAATATATGTAAGTGCGTTCTTATTTTCTTTTTTGAAAGATTTAAAAGTTCTTTGGAAAGATCTAGTTCACCGCTTGGTAGGTCAAAGAGGGACTCGGTGCCGATGATTCTCTCGCGGTCCCGTTGACTGAATTCAAAGCAGTTGAGGTTTGGTTCTTCTCTGCTATTATCTCTGCTGGTTTCGTCCGATGGCATCTTAAAGGTTATATGGTGAGGGTGCTGTAGACAGGAATCAAACACTGTGCAAAAAGGTACTACGCACACCAAATCCTTATAGTGGTGCTGGCTCACGGCAGAAAAATCTAAAGGTGAATTTGTCAAAAGACAAAAAAGTGGCCGCACACACCGTTATAACCAAAGTGCCAATTTATTATAGGACGCAGAGTAAAAAATTACCAACGTTTCGGCACAAGTGCCTTCATCAGGGTATATGCAGAGCAACATTCAAGTGACATTTAAATATGGAGCCTAAGAGTCATACAACCAATCACATTTGAACTTGAGGGACACGGGTTCGAATGGGCCAAGTCCCAGCGATGGGCCATCAGGATCAGGTGCGATTTCACATTCCTGAATAATTAAGTAGGGATTATACCACATGACTAACAACTCTACTGGTGAATGTCTGGAAGTTTTAGTTCCTTGCCCATTTTGACAAATAATTATGAGGTTTTGTTTAGCAAATGCATATATGTAATAAAGAAAATAGCAAATTACAGAGAAGAAAATCAATATAATACAAAAACAAACTATGCAGTACACATTAATGTGGGAATTAGATACAGTCAAAAAAAGTTAAAGAAATAAACAAATAACATGTCCTAAATTTTATTCATGTCCCCTATATAATTCTGAGCCTCTGATGTGAGAATAGGTCACCTGCGGATCAGAGGGGGGAAAAGAAGTCATAGGGTTAAAAGGGTATTATACAAAAATGTTTTAATTTTTATAAAAATGATTTAAGATCAAAATCTATATTTAGACCAAACGGGGTAAGGGTTTTAAGGGTCTGAATCCAAAAGGCCTCGCGTTTTAAAAGTAATTGGTCCATCTCTCCCCCTCTTCTTGGTACCGGGACTTTTTCTATTCCAATGTAGTGTAAAGAAGCGACAGAGTGGTTGGATTCCACAAAGTGAGCGGCAACAGGGTAATTCATGTTCTTACATCTAATGGTGCTGCGGTGCTCTGCTATACGAGCCTTAAGTTCTCGTGTAGTCATTCCCACATATGCTTTGCCACACGGGCATGTGAGTAGGTAAATGACGGCTTTTGTGGTACACGTAATTACACCTCTGATAGGGATACTTTTACCTGAATGTGGGTGCTTAAACTTGTGGCATTTGTAAGTACTATTACATTGTGCACAGGAGCCGCATTTATAATTGCCATTAGGAATGGGTGTCAATAAACGTTGAGTGGGGGGTACAACAGGGGGTAAATCAGACTTGACCAAATGGTTTCTGAGATTCTGACCACGGGAAAATACAATTAATGGAGGCTTGGAAAAGGTATTGTTTAGCTGTGTGTCAGATCTCAGGATATGCCAGTGTTTATGGATAATCTGCTTGAACTGTTCAGCTACTTTAGAGTAGCCAGTTGAGAAGATGGTGGATTGTTCTTTATTTTTTGACCGTCTCTGAAATAATTGAGACCTAGGTTTTAGATCAATCTTGTGTGAGGCATTGTTGATTTGGGTATTGGAATAGCCCCGTTCCTTAAATTTAGCCTGCATATCTGTCAGGTGGCGATCTAAATCAGCGGGTTTGCTGCAAATACGCTTAACTCTGCAAAATTGGCTATAAGGTAAACTGTTTTTTAGAGGCAGAGGTTCAGATCATTTGAAATTTACCATGTCCTTTGATTTTCACTCTTTGAACTTTCTGGATTTGCTGATCACCAGGGGAGAAGATGATGTTCTTTATACTGACCTCTATAAAAAACCCACAGATCGAAATAGTCTACTAAGGGCAGATAGCTGTCATCCTCTGCCTCTAAAAAACAGTTTACCTTATAGCCAATTTTGCAGAGTTAAGCGTATTTGCAGCAAACCCGCTGATTTAGATCGCCACCTGACAGATATGCAGGCTAAATTTAAGGAACGGGGCTATTCCAATACCCAAATCAACAATGCCTCACACAAGATTGATCTAAAACCTAGGTCTCAATTATTTCAGAGACGGTCAAAAAATAAAGAACAATCCACCATCTTCTCAACTGGCTACTCTAAAGTAGCTGAACAGTTCAAGCAGATTATCCATAAACACTGGCATATCCTGAGATCTGACACACAGCTAAACAATACCTTTTCCAAGCCTCCATTAATTGTATTTTCCCGTGGTCAGAATCTCAGAAACCATTTGGTCAAGTCTGATTTACCCCCTGTTGTACCCCCCACTCAACGTTTATTGACACCCATTCCTAATGGCAATTATAAATGCGGCTCCTGTGCACAATGTAATAGTACTTACAAATGCCACAAGTTTAAGCACCCACATTCAGGTAAAAGTATCCCTATCAGAGGTGTAATTACGTGTACCACAAAAGCCGTCATTTACCTACTCACATGCCCGTGTGGCAAAGCATATGTGGGAATGACTACACGAGAACTTAAGGCTCGTATAGCAGAGCACCGCAGCACCATTAGATGTAAGAACATGAATTACCCTGTTGCCGCTCACTTTGTGGAATCCAACCACTCTGTCGCTTCTTTACACTACATTGGAATAGAAAAAGTCCCGGTACCAAGAAGAGGGGGAGAGATGGACCAATTACTTTTAAAACGCGAGGCCTTTTGGATTCAGACCCTTAAAACCCTTACCCCGTTTGGTCTAAATATAGATTTTGATCTTAAATCATTTTTATAAAAATTAAAACATTTTTGTATAATACCCTTTTAACCCTATGACTTCTTTTCCCCCCTCTGATCCGCAGGTGACCTATTCTCACATCAGAGGCTCAGAATTATATAGGGGACATGAATAAAATTTAGGACATGTTATTTGTTTATTTCTTTAACTTTTTTTGACTGTATCTAATTCCCACATTAATGTGTACTGCATAGTTTGTTTTTGTATTATATTGATTTTCTTCTCTGTAATTTGCTATTTTCTTTATTACATATATGCATTTGCTAAACAAAACCTCATAATTATTTGTCAAAATGGGCAAGGAACTAAAACTTCCAGACATTCACCAGTAGAGTTGTTAGTCATGTGGTATAATCCCTACTTAATTATTCAGGAATGTGAAATCGCACCTGATCCTGATGGCCCATCGCTGGGACTTGGCCCATTCGAACCCGTGTCCCTCAAGTTCAAATGTGATTGGTTGTATGACTCTTAGGCTCCATATTTAAATGTCACTTGAATGTTGCTCTGCATATACCCTGATGAAGGCACTTGTGCCGAAACGTTGGTAATTTTTTACTCTGCGTCCTATAATAAATTGGCACTTTGGTTATAACGGTGTGTGCGGCCACTTTTTTGTCTTTTGACAAATTCACCTTTAGATTTTTCTGCCGTGAGCCAGCACCACTATAAGGATTTGGTGTGCGTAGTACCTTTTTGCACAGTGTTTGATTCCTGTCTACAGCACCCTCACCATATAACCTTTAAGATGCCATCGGACGAAACCAGCAGAGATAATAGCAGAGAAGAACCAAACCTCAACTGCTTTGAATTCAGTCAACGGGACCGCGAGAGAATCATCGGCACCGAGTCCCTCTTTGACCTACCAAGCGGTGAACTAGATCTTTCCAAAGAACTTTTAAATCTTTCAAAAAAGAAAATAAGAACGCACTTACATATATTGACACTCAGTGATTACGTACGACAAGGCGTCATTCCCAAGGGCCTGAGATGGCAGATAGAACCCTCCTTGGGTAAACGCACTGAGGACTTCTGTGAACGCTGGTGTGCCATTCTTAATAAATGCTCTATTGATCTGATGACCGCAGTGATCGATCAGCTAAAAAAAGATTACTCAGAACTTGAACAAACCATGACCGAGACTCGGATTGAGCTACAAAGAGCAATCAATGATGATTTAAAATTCAACAATGTCTTGAAAATACACCAGGAGGTGGCCGATAAACTATCTGTTGAAATCAAAGACAGAAAAATAAAAAAGTTTAACAAAGATAAAAAAGACAAGACGGAAGAAGCAGTCTACTTCTGGAGGGTGGCAGAATCCCAAGATGCAGCTGTACCCGCCCCAGCACCACACCGATCCAGACAAGCTGCAAGACCTCCTCAGCATGTCCAACGCCGCAAGCAGTTCTCCGACCAGATGTCCGATAGCAGCGCCTCCTCATCCAACGCCAGCACTCCTTTTTTATACAACAGAACCAGCAATCACCGCGGACGCGGCGACTACGGCCGAAACGACGGACTAGGCGGGGCCAGAAACACGGACGGGTTCTCCCGCCGGAGACCAGCTCAGACCCGCTCATACAGCAGGTCCCTACAGGACTGAATGTCGTAAATCTGTCAAGTAAGGAGTTGAGCCACGCTCACTTGTCATTACTTAGCAAAGGCTTAAGTTATGTACCTACCACTCAATCAAATGACTTTGATGTGAAAGTAGATTTGTTTAAATTCTTCAGACAAATACGTCTAAGGGAATTCTTTATGCCTAATGCTAATTCCGATGTGGTTTCTCCTGATTCTAATGTAACTCCCACGTCTACTCCTTTTAGAAATAAAAGCACATTTATCCCTGCTATCAATCGTAATTCGTCTATAGAAACCTATTGTAGATTGGTTGAACAAGAGGTGATGTCAGCTTTGCTTGATAAAGATAAACATAAATCTCATTGTAATCTCAACAAAGACGAGAAGCAAGCCTTGCTTGATCTCAAGTCTGATAATTCTATTGTCATTAAGGAGGCTGATAAAGGTGGCGCTGTTGTTTTACTAAATAAATCTGATTATGTCACTGAATGCCATAGACAATTACTGGATGATACTTCCTATGCTAAACTTCCCAGTAACCCAATTGGTAACTTTAAGGCTACAGTAAATGACACACTAAAAACCTTTCTTCTGTCCGATAATATTACGAAAAAAGAGTTTGATTTCCTCAATAACCAGCACCCTAAGACACCTGTGTTTTACATTTTACCCAAACTTCACAAAAACTTTGAAAAACCCCCAGGTCGACCTATTATATCGGGCATTGACTCAGTCACATCTCCTCTTTCTTCATTTGTAGATTTCTTTATTAAGCCTTTCAATGAACGTCTTCCCTCTTATGTGAAAGACACAGGGCATATGATATCCATTGTTGAAACCCTCGAACCATTAGCAAGCGATACTTTTCTTGTCACACTGGATGTAGAGTCGCTGTACACTAATGTACCTCATGAAGGCGGCATCCAGTCCCTGGAACATTTTTTATTAGAGCGCCCTACCACGGCAAGACCCTCTAATGAATGTATTGTCACAATGGCTGAACTAGTGCTTACGCACAATTATTTTTTGTTCCAAGACGACTATTTTCTACAGAAGAGGGGAGTAGCCATGGGTTCCCCTATGGCTCCTAATTATGCAGGCCTGTATGTTGGGTTCCTAGAGAAAACCAAAATTCTAAATTCTATCCACAACCCCTTTTGGTCCAATATTGTTCTTTGGAAAAGATACATTGATGACGTTTTTCTTTTATTTCGTGGCACAAGAGAACAACTCAATAACTTTTTCTTGTTTGTCAATTCATGTTCAGATCATTTGAAATTTACCATGTCCTTTGATTTTCACTCTTTGAACTTTCTGGATTTGCTGATCACCAGGGGAGAAGATGATGTTCTTTATACTGACCTCTATAAAAAACCCACAGATCGAAATAGTCTACTAAGGGCAGATAGCTGTCATCCTCTGCCTCTAAAAAACAGTTTACCTTATAGCCAATTTTGCAGAGTTAAGCGTATTTGCAGCAAACCCGCTGATTTAGATCGCCACCTGACAGATATGCAGGCTAAATTTAAGGAACGGGGCTATTCCAATACCCAAATCAACAATGCCTCACACAAGATTGATCTAAAACCTAGGTCTCAATTATTTCAGAGACGGTCAAAAAATAAAGAACAATCCACCATCTTCTCAACTGGCTACTCTAAAGTAGCTGAACAGTTCAAGCAGATTATCCATAAACACTGGCATATCCTGAGATCTGACACACAGCTAAACAATACCTTTTCCAAGCCTCCATTAATTGTATTTTCCCGTGGTCAGAATCTCAGAAACCATTTGGTCAAGTCTGATTTACCCCCTGTTGTACCCCCCACTCAACGTTTATTGACACCCATTCCTAATGGCAATTATAAATGCGGCTCCTGTGCACAATGTAATAGTACTTACAAATGCCACAAGTTTAAGCACCCACATTCAGGTAAAAGTATCCCTATCAGAGGTGTAATTACGTGTACCACAAAAGCCGTCATTTACCTACTCACATGCCCGTGTGGCAAAGCATATGTGGGAATGACTACACGAGAACTTAAGGCTCGTATAGCAGAGCACCGCAGCACCATTAGATGTAAGAACATGAATTACCCTGTTGCCGCTCACTTTGTGGAATCCAACCACTCTGTCGCTTCTTTACACTACATTGGAATAGAAAAAGTCCCGGTACCAAGAAGAGGGGGAGAGATGGACCAATTACTTTTAAAACGCGAGGCCTTTTGGATTCAGACCCTTAAAACCCTTACCCCGTTTGGTCTAAATATAGATTTTGATCTTAAATCATTTTTATAAAAATTAAAACATTTTTGTATAATACCCTTTTAACCCTATGACTTCTTTTCCCCCCTCTGATCCGCAGGTGACCTATTCTCACATCAGAGGCTCAGAATTATATAGGGGACATGAATAAAATTTAGGACATGTTATTTGTTTATTTCTTTAACTTTTTTTGACTGTATCTAATTCCCACATTAATGTGTACTGCATAGTTTGTTTTTGTATTATATTGATTTTCTTCTCTGTAATTTGCTATTTTCTTTATTACATATATGCATTTGCTAAACAAAACCTCATAATTATTTGTCAAAATGGGCAAGGAACTAAAACTTCCAGACATTCACCAGTAGAGTTGTTAGTCATGTGGTATAATCCCTACTTAATTATTCAGGAATGTGAAATCGCACCTGATCCTGATGGCCCATCGCTGGGACTTGGCCCATTCGAACCCGTGTCCCTCAAGTTCAAATGTGATTGGTTGTATGACTCTTAGGCTCCATATTTAAATGTCACTTGAATGTTGCTCTGCATATACCCTGATGAAGGCACTTGTGCCGAAACGTTGGTAATTTTTTACTCTGCGTCCTATAATAAATTGGCACTTTGGTTATAACGGTGTGTGCGGCCACTTTTTTGTCTTTTGACAAATTCACCTTTAAGTAATCAGATAAACACAATTTCTGGTGTTGTATGTGATGTTCTGTCTTAGGCTAATAATGTTTTTGTTTGTCCTGTTTTTAACCGTTTGTTTCGGGCTAAAGTAGTTAGGCCTTGCCCGTGCTACTTGGTTCCATGGCTTCAATTTGCTGTGGATCAAGTAGTCTTTCAGATTTTTGTTTTTCCTATAGGCCGAAATTATCTTAAAGTTCTGTAGGAGGTTTCCCCCCCTGTTTTCAAAATTGTTTTTGATGGCTCTGTTTGCCAATAAACTTTGGCTGGAAAATGTGGTTACTAAGGCTAGTGTGGGTTTCTCATTCCTTACTTTCACTTCCTGGAATGTGTTGTATGATTTCCTGAGGAATGTTCTTGTATATCCACGTTTCCTTAATGCTGTGAATAGAGTTTTGCAGGCATTTTCAAAATCTGCTGTTTGTGTGCAGATTCTTTTGAAACGTAGGAGTTGAGACTTGACTATTCCTGCGAAACAATGGGTTGGATGGAAGGATGTCTTGTGGAGCAGTGCATGTGTATCAGTCTCCTTAAAAAACACCTTTGAGTCCAGTTTGCCGGTGGTGTTAAAATCTTTCCCTTTGAAGACTGTAACATCCAAGAAGTCAATGTGTTCTTTGTTTGTGACATATTTCACTGTTATTGAGGCATGATGTGTGTTTAAGACTCGTATGAATTGCTCAAATTCCTCTGTGGAGTGCTCAAATACTCCAAAAATATCATCTAGAAACCTAAAATAATGTGTGGGTTTGAATCTGCATTTTTTAAGGGCGGTTTCTTCCCATAAAGCCAAATATATATTTGCGTACGATGGTGCAAATTTCTTTCCCATAGCTGTTCCACTGATCTGAAGGAAGGTTTTCCCATCAAATGAAAAGTCGTTTTTGGTCAAATTTAATTCTAGTAGTTCCAATAATTCTGCGTCTGGTCTTTGTCTGTCAGGATACTTTCTAAAGATATCTCTGATTGCTTTCATTCCCGCTAATGTATTTATGTTGGTATAAAGGCTATCAACATCTATTGAAAACAAGAAGGCACCCTGAGGAACCGTGATGTTTTTTATTTTGTCAATAAAGTCATATGTATCCTTAATATAGCTTGGGTGTTTTACAGATAGTGGGTTTAAGTAGAACTCAATATATTCTGCTGTGGCATATGTTTCTGAGTTACAATCCGAGACAATTGGGCGTGCAGGTGGAATTTCATAAGGAATAGTCCAGCTGTTTGGATCCTTGTGGATTTTGGGTAGAAGATAAAGGACTCTAGCCCTGGGGGAATTTTCGCCCCGTAGGTATTTTTCTTGTTTATGGTCTATAAACTTTTTCTCCCTTAACTTTGTAATGATTCCCCTCACCTCTATTGCTGTTTGTTCAAAAATGGGTGCTTCCAATTCCACATAGTGATTTGAGTTATTCAACTGTCTTAAACCCTCAAAAACATATTGTTGTCTGTCCAGAATGACTATACGACTCCCTTTGTCCGCAGGCTTAATTACAATGTCCCGGTTGTTAGCTAATGATCTTAGAGCTCTCACCTGATCCGTTGTGATGTTATTCTTTTCTTTCAGGTGTCCTGGTACATTTTGTACTGTGGCTCTGTCCATCTGGATCAATTGCTTTAGGCTGTCCGGTAGTTTGTCATTGTCTGGTTCCCAGTAGGATGGAAGATGGAAGCGCGGAATTTCCGTGTCATTTCCAGCTCCAAAATGTGTGGCTAATTTGAGTCTGCGATGGTATTTCGACACATCTGTTCTCAAGTTTTGTGATTGTTGCTTGTAGAGGTCTAATGTGGGGACGAATGATAAACCTTTTTCCAGAAGTGTTTTCTGGTGTTCGTTTGGTTGGAAATAATGAGACAGATTGATTATATCCGACTCCATAAGGCCCTGCCGGTTTGAGCTGTTGGGCCTTATTAGTTTAAAGAGTTTATCCAATGCTGTAACATGGATTCGGCTGTGCCCCTGAGCCAGTGGACGTTTTCGTTGTCTGTTTTGAAGCTGTTTGCAGGCAATTTTGGGAGGTGGGGCTCTTTCTTTATCTCCTCATTTATGTATGTCAGAATCTCCTTTTGGTCAGTACTCAGGCCATCTGAGTAGTTGATTAGTGCTATGCGTCTCTCTGCTTTGGGGAATTTTGCTGCGGCTGCAGTGCGGAGTTTCTTCAGGGCTGTGTAGCTTGTTTTTCTTGATTTTTGGTTCTTGTTGTTAATTCCTACTGAGATGATGAGGTGTGTGACGTCCAGATTTTTCTCCGCTTTTTCTTTTCAAATGCATAGACTTGCAGAAAAAAACAATCATCTGTTTTTCAATGATTATTTAATGTTCCGGAAGTGCTTTGTATCCTCTCTTGAACAAGCACTATATCTGTTGTATGTATTTGTTCCAAATTTATTTATTGAACAAATTAATTAATGTATGTTTAACGATTATGTAAAATGTTCTTTTTTCCCCTCCTTTTAATTAAAAAAAAGAAAATCCAGCATCCATATTCTGGGGATAACATTAGCCAAAAATAGCAGATCTACAAGCTCACAACGTGTCACAATGCGGCGCGATGTGAGCTTGTAGATCGGCTATTTTTATGAGAGAGAATTCGTGTAAAGGAAAGTACAGTTGCAACTCAGGTCTATTTGTCTTAGAATAGAGAGTGTAAGTAGTTAAAGTAAACTGTTCCTTTCCAATGTACAGACTTGCATACATACAGAAAAAACAAACATCTGTGGTTTAATTATAAATTCTTTTTATTTAAATTGTTCTAAAAAAATATCAGTTCTCGCATTTGCACTATACTTATTTATGTATTTATTACATTATTTAGAGAATGAATTTATGTATGTTCATGTTGGACCCATTGGTAAATTATTGTTTTCTTAGATTAATGTTTAATCTACCTGTTCCCAATGCATTTCAGTGGCAAATTTACATTTTATTGCACATTTGTTATTTGAATTGAATATGTACTAAAGAATGTTCATGAAGGAGTGAATTAGTATTGAATAAAAAATGACAAAATCAAAGGTTTGACTAATGGATCTTACTTTGTGGTACTTTAAGATTTATTTAGCATGTTTAGGGTTGTTATTCTTGCTCCAAACACATTGATTATAGTACTGGATAACTGTCTAAAACCTTAAAAAGTCACCCCGCAGAATCCCACAGATTTTCCTCCTGAATCACCACTGAAAAACAGAAAAAAAACTGCAGATTCCGTTTGGGTTTACTGATCAGATCTTCAGGAGTCAGCAGGTGGCGTGTCCACAGCGAACAGTGGCTGAGAGAATGCGATAATGGTGTCATTTTTCAGTACAGTGTAATATATATATGTATAGTTATACATTGAGTACTGTTACGGCCCTATGTGGCCTCATATTGTGTTTTTAATCCTCTGAGTGTTTTCAGTGCCCTACTTGGTAATGGAGGGTGGAGTAGAGATTGGAGGAGTGGCGTGGTGTCTGGAGACACACCTGGGCCTCATTCCTCATCATCATCATAACCTTTATTTCAGCTCGGAGTATAGTTGAGGGGCAGGCCCTCATTTTCAATGTAGCCGAGAAACAGAACACAGTAATCAACAACAGGAATAGACATTCACATACAGCAACATAAGATGCATGAATCAGAATACAGAAATCACAAAAAAAAACTAAAATACTCAAAGAACTAGAACAGATCTACCAAAATTAAATTAAATAAAGCAGTTACAATCCTGAACAAAATTGTTGGAAGTCATTTCCCTGAAATGACCTAAAGATGGAAGTGATTTGATTTTCAAGGGTCTCTGGAGCTCATTCCAGGCAGATGGAGCACTGACAGAAAATGCTGTCTTGCCTAACTCTGTCTGTGCAAAAAGAACCTTGAGTGTCAGGAGATCAGTTGAGCGGGTCTGGTATGTAATAGGGTTCTGATCCAACATAGAACAAATATAAGGGGGCAGCATTCCTGAGATGGCTTTAGAAATAAATACATACTGTACCAGTGCTTATCACGCCTCTCAGATAGAGAGGATAAGCCTGCGTTCCCATAGAGTGTACAATGATGGGTACCATAGCTGTCACCAGTGACCCATCTTAGGGCAGAATGGTACACAGTGTCGAGGCGCTTTAAAATTGATGGAGTAGCAGTTCTATAGATAATGTCTCCATACTAATTGTTTTCCTACTGGATGCAGGAAAGCAAGATTTATTTCTATAGAGACAAGGTTTTCAATGTGAAATTTAAAACACAATTTCTCATCTAGCCAGATGCCAAGGTAATTGTATTCCGTGGCCCTTTCTATTGTAGCACCACTTGAAGAGGTTATGACTATATTACTAAGGTTGGTGGTTTTAGCCCTAGTGAACAGCATGAATTTAGTTTTGCTTGCATTTAAAACCAGTCTAAGCTCAACCAGGGCAACCTGAAGAGCATTAAAAGCAAGCTGCAGCTTCCTCAATCAGCCCAGACAGCATAAAAGCCTGGGAGAAGCTCCTCATCAGCCTTTTTACCATCCGTCACCTCCATGTGCTGAACCCTTTCTGTTAGTTAGCTGGTGTTTGCTACTGTAGGTCTATAGGCTGTGTGCCATACCTTTTTCCTGCTTAGTGCGTAAGTAGGTAACTTTATTTACTTAGTGTTTAAAGTATAGACTATTCTTAGATAGGAAACGTAATCATATTCCAAACCTTTTTCCTGAGTATAATAGAGAAGGGAAGCTTGTAGGGATGTGCCGCCATTTATTTTGTTCCCCCTTTTGACCCTGTTTTGTTTAGTTAGGGAGCCTATACTGTAACTTTGTTTTGGTGGAGTTTAGGTTGTTTTCTTTTCAGGTAGGGTTGGGGTATTTTGGCTTTGGCCACCCTGAAGTTTGTTGCTTTCCCTGATCTGCTTAATTATCCATTGTAAACTTAAGGTTGATCCTAATATTAATGTACACTTTTTCGTTACCTGTGTATGTGTTACTCCTTAGCCTCTAGACACCTTATAAGGTCGTAACAAGTACACAGTAGCTAGGCACACATCTGTTTCTGGATCGCTGGAAGAGGAATCGGGTATAGGAAGGGTACAGGATATTCACACCAACTGGGTTTAAATGGTTGAGAATGCGATAATCATGATTTATGTGTCATGCCATGAGTATTACAGTATAATAGTACATGATGTATTCTAAATTATATAACGAACAAATAAAGGGTTGGAATTAAAGAGCTAAGATACAGTATTATGAACAGTATAAACTGGTAGAAATGTGTTAATATGTATTGTAGGCCTATACTGTTTGGACTAGTATGGATGGTGCCATAGTGAAATATAAATGCCAAGACATACAGTAGGCTAGGACGCCTGAAGGTACAATATTAATAATGTACACATTCTAGACAGCAATATCTATAGTGTTAATGTCTTTGTTTGTACAACATATACCCAGTGGTGGAAAAAGTACTCAAATGTTTTACTTAAGTAAAAGTATCAATACTGCAATGTAGAAATACTCTGTTACAAGTAAAGGTCCGCAATTCAAAAGTATAAAAGTATTGGCATCAAAATGTACTTAAAATACCAAAAGTAAAAGTACTGGAATGTCCCATTTCAAGTTTTCAAATGTATAAACATCTTTTGAAAATAGCAGATCTACAAGCTCACAATGCGTCACATCGGAAGCATTGTAAGCTTGTAGATCGGCTATTTTCAAATGGCCAAAATGTATATAGGGCTGAAGTGGTTAATGTATGTTCAGTAATAATAATCAAAATCTACAAAGTACTAGTAACTAAAGTTTTCAAATAATTGTAGTGGAGTAAAAGTACACTATTTACCTCTGAGATGTAGTGGAGTAGAAGTAAAAGTATTGGAAATTGGAAATACTCAAGTAAAGTACAAATACCTCAAAAGTGCACTTAATTACAGTACTTGAGTACATGTACTTAGTTACTTTCCATCAATTCAAGTCTCCATGGGGTGACTAATCCATAGAAAAGGTCATTTTGGGGGTGAAATATCCCAAACACACAAAGTGAATGTTACAGATTAACAGCTGTAGGTATATGTACACACTGTATACCTCCGACTGTACAATACATAACATTTACAGTACACCAGTTTAGTGTTCATACTGTTCTGTATATGTCACATTCATACCTACGCTTACAGTTCATTCTATTTATATATTATACCAGGGGTCTTCAAGGTGTTTCAGACGAAGGACCCCATAGCTGAGAGATGATCAGAGATCCCCACTACATATTGTATACAATTGTGTGGCAGATTCAAACTTTTCATAGATTTCATAGTTAGCTTCATAGGTTTGACAGCACTATATTGGATCCATGTTCATTTGTATTTTCAGACATTTAATCACTTAAACCATAAACTTGACCTTTCACTTGGTCTGCCCCCCCCCCCCATCTACACCAAACCTCATTGCCTATAAATAGCAGATCTACAAGCTTGTAGATCGGCTATTTTCCCTAAAGTTCCCTCCAGAATACACAAAGATTAGGCGGCCCCCTGTAACTCTGAGGATCCCTAGGGGTCCCTGACCCCCTGTTGAAGAGCCCTGTATTATACATACACTAATTGTTCTCAACGTGGGGTTCAGGGACCCTCCAGGGGTCCTTAATATATACGTAGCATCAACATCTGTTTTAAGCACCTCCCTGTACATTGGCTATTTGAAATATAACCAAACTCCATGCTCCTCGTCTGAGTCGTCTCAATGTGATGTGTTGTGAGCTTGTAGATCGGCTATTTTCAGAAGAATTTGAATGTTTTTGAAACATTTTACAACACAAACATAGTATGGGGGTCCCTGGGACAAAATATTTTCAGATGGGGCTAATACATATTAATTTGGGGGTCCTTGACATGGAAAAGTATGAGAACCATTGCATTGATTATAGTGATAACACATGATTCTCTTGTTCTCAGCCACTTTCTCAGTAAGAAGAATCTCCTGCAGTTTCTTCCTCCTTGGACATGACACACTGTAACTCAGCTGTAGATGCGAAACTGCATTTTGTTGTCTCAGTAGTGCTTGTACTCTGTGCAGAGACAATAAAGTTGAAACTAAATCTAATCTAAACATCACTCATAAAAACAACTGCTTAATTTAAGCCAAGTAGGACATTTATCAATAGTAGGCTACAGATTAAAGAATATGCAAGGCAAATAATGGCATTCAATAAAACATTTTATTCACAATTTAAGTGCAAGCTCTTGAAGTCATCTCTTTTAAGAGCTTGAATCCTCTTCACGAGGCTACTACTGCACAAAGATTAGTACATTTTTCGTTTTGGTGAAGCACATTAAAATAGTAGATATGTAGAGATATACAGTATGTATGTATAGAGAGTTCACAATATAGTAGTATAATATAGCATATAGTAAAGTATAATATTAGTTTAGATTAATATAGCTGTTTTTCCCCCTTTTGTAAAGGCTAGTGTGACTAATCATGCCATGACAGATCCTACACTATCTGCAATGTTGAATCCTCTGCCAACCAGTACAGTACACAGTCTCCAGGAAAATCTGATGGACGCTGGTGGTGACGCTGATCAAACTGCTGGGCTTTTGAGCAGTAGGCACGGCTCTGTTGGTGGCCAGCGTCATGCTGCCTTGCCTGGAGTGACTCTTCTTGTAGCGAGGGTCCTGCTGCTACACGCTGTGTTGGGAGCTGCCTGGAGTGCAGATGGTCTTAATTAGACTCCTTGGAGGTGTTTCAGGTTATTACTTGCAGATGGGTCAAAAACACCTGAGAATAAAATAAACAGGGAATATTACTGTGATAGTACAGACCGGTAGGATATCATTTAACTTTTAGATCATTTTCTTCTGCTTAAATAAGAGAACACTGCATGCTTCAATCAAATAATACATAAAGCATTGTCATTATCTAGTTAAAATGCTGTGGTTTCACTGACCCTGGTTCTAATGAATTAGAACAATATGCTCAATTTAAAATACACAACTCACGTTACCACGCTTTGACTCAGTCGCTGAAGTGGGCCACAAGCACCTAGAGTAAGGTTCTACTGTGTCTTTCCTCTGGACTCTTGCAGCGCAGCACCTACACGGGACCAGACCTCACACAGTCCAGACTTGCAGTCACAGTGTGCGTCAAGCACCGCCCCAGTGTGCTGTGCTCTGGGGCCATGATCCAGGGAGAGGTTGGCTTCTCCCTCGGTTGCTGAGTGCAGCACCTGAGAATAGAGTAAACAGTGATATTACTGTGATAGAACAGACCGCTAGGGTATTATTGTCTTCAGCTTACATAGGACAACACTGCATGCGTGCAACAAAAAAATCAAATAATATCTAAAGCAGAGGTCTTCAACAGGGGGTCCGGGACCCCTAGGGGGTCCTCAGAGTTACTACAGGGGGTCCGCCAAATCTTTGTGTGATTTTTACATAAACCACTTCAACCAAGTATCCCTATTCTGAGAGGAACTTTAGCCAAAGGCGTTGTGCGTTTGTAGATCTGCTATCTTCGGCAAAGTGGTTTAGTATAGCGGGGAAAAAGAGCAGGCTAAGTACAGAGTGAAAGGTCAGGTATAAGTGTTGTTTAAGTGCATGATTAAATGTTTGGAAATACACATTAACATGAATCCAACATGATAGTGCTGTGGAACAAGTCTATGAAGCTGCCTATGAAATCTATGAAAAAAGAAATATTCTATACAATATAATGGGGGTCCCTGCTTTATCTCGCTCTCAGCCAAGGGGTCCTTGGCCTGAAAACGTTGAAGACCCCTGATCGTAATTGTAATTATATCTAGTTAGAATGCTGTGGTGTTACCGACCCTGGTTGTGGTACATTTTGACCCAGTCTTGTAAGACCCTGCTTGTAAGACCAGCCACTGACTGTATGAAAAGTGCTGGGTAACCAGGCTAGTACTTTTTACTTGTGTTTTTCCCCCTATGAAACTCTCAAAGAACAAAGCTTGACTATCTGCATGCCAGCCACAATGGACAGACTCGACTTTCATGAATTATTTTGGGTCATTAATAAGGCCCATATTTGGGCTTTGTTTACGTCTGACTTCTTTTGGGCACACAGTAGCTTAGTCCAGCGTTAGAGTTCTCTCTAAGTTAGAGAGAACTCACTAACGCCAGGGCTAAAAAAAGCTTAGCCTTGGATCAAGACTATATATTAGTTGTATTTGATCAAGTCTGACTCAGATAAAATAAATCTACGATAGTCTTGATCCAAGGCTAACAGTAGCCACGCTAACACACAGACTTGCACAGCACTTCTACAGTTCACCAACATTACCTGTCAAACGATAAAACAAAATAATAAAAACAAACTTACTTACCCTTGCACAAATAAGATTGAGCCTCAAGGCTGTTGTAGGCCATCAACTGGTCCATAGTGTAGTAGGCACTGCGTGTAAACACTAAATAATAATCATACAATATCCGGATAATGTATGGCCCGGCGGATAAAGATCCTTATTGACACTAAACTCACTCGTAACAAGCTTATACGGATCGATACCGATAAATGTAATCTTCTCCTCGTATTGTTTCCTCTTAATCTGCGTAAAATGTTCTAGCAGTGACTAGCTAAAGTAGCTGCTATGTGTTTGTTTACAGTGTTACACTTAGCCGGAGCTAACACGGTGCTGCTGGACCGAACCGGACCTCACCAAGATGGCGCGTAGGGAGGGGGTGGAGTCTCGCCTCCGCCCCCTCCCTATCCGTAACTTTGTATAATAATGCATATGAATGATCGATAATTAAAAAACAGGTAATTTTCCGTTTTCCATTCATGTAGATGAAAGGCTAAAATTGAAAATCAAGCCAATTTTCGATTTTTGATTTTTGATTTAACATTGAATAATAGACTGAACGCAAGATACGGGCTTGTAAAGTAATACTTGATATCTTGGCAAAAATTGTGTTTAACAAAAAAATTAAATTAAAAAACGGGTCAATTTCCGTTTTCCATTCATGAGATGAAGCCAATTTCTTATTTTCGATTTTGGGACTTAAGAACGGATATAAACTGAACGGACAATTTCCGATTTTCGATTTTGGGATTTGAGAACGGATATCAATTGAACGCTACGTACACGGATTGTGCTCCAAACAGAGCCATCTGTGAAAGATCTCTGCAAGTCCCCACCCCTTGTTGCATTTAGGAGAGCACCCACAATCAAAGGTACAGTCATGTACAAAAATATGGTTCAAAAGAAGACCACATGGCTGACAACAATTGGAATGTATAGATGTGGCAACTGTGCCTGTTGCAACAATACAACAGACAAGAAATCATTCAATCATCCCCACACTGGAAGGAAGATTCCTATTCGTGAATTTATCAACTGCAAATCGACACATGTGATTTACATGCTGTTATGTCCCTGTGGTCTAGCATACGTAGGACAAACTAAAAGACCCCTTAAACAAAGAATATCAGAGCACAAAACTGCAATCCGTACAGGAAATATGGATTATGCAATTGCAAAACATTATGCTGAAGCAAATCATGGTTCACCCTCTTCACTAAAATTCTGTGGGATTGAAAAAATTGTGATGCCCATCAGAGGAGGTGATATTCTAAAGAAACTGGCCCAGAGAGAAATGCAGTGGATATACACACTCAACACTATGACACCCAATGGACTTAATGACGATTATAGCTTAAAATGCTTTTTGGGTTAAGACTATCTTTGATACCCATTCACTGTGTATTGGATGTGTTACTTTATGATATATGCCACAAATTACCTGTAATTGCCTGTGTTCTTGCATACTAGTGATTGGACCTTGGTGATTGACTTGAGATTTCAGCTGTTGGTGAACTCTGACCTTGTGTATAAAGTGAGTTGAATTGATGTGATATGAATGCTCTGAGGAAGGCTCATAGCCGAAACGCGTAAGCGTTCACTTTATTGGTGTGCCAATAAAAAAGTGGAAATGTGAGTAATTTGTCCTCCATTTAATTGACATTTTAGAATGTGCTACCTTTTTGGATTTTTTTTTTAATTCCTTTTTTGATATGTATACTGACTTTGGGTCTAGCACTCCACTGAGGACCCATTGTTGATGCGCAACCTCTTTTTCTTATTTAGAAACCCTAAACCTGTTTAATGTTATCAGATCTCCAGTTGTTGCTTGTGATGGGAACATTGTGCAATACAGGTGGAGACAGGGGAAATGCCTTTAAAAATTAGAAGGAGGCACCTTATGAGTAATTATTGGACGCACATAAAGGGACATGATAATTCACATCCAGTTAAGGAGGTCCTCCGGCCATGCTGGGAATATGGAGGGATC
This sequence comes from Gymnoscopelus microlampas, assembly GCF_963454915.1. Taxonomy (NCBI): domain Eukaryota; kingdom Metazoa; phylum Chordata; class Actinopteri; order Myctophiformes; family Myctophidae; genus Gymnoscopelus; species Gymnoscopelus microlampas. Next base: position 27,573,348 of record NC_139958.1, read on the forward strand.
CAGAATTCCAGTTTTGGATGGGTGGGGAATAAGTTAGCGGAATGCATGGGACTTAATACAACAGAATTTAGTAAAACAGTTGTAATTCCTGAGGTGGCACCTTGGTTGCTTAAGACACCAAAGATAGACTTTCATGTGCTAGAGGTTAAAAGACAAGAAAGAGGAGAAGTTGACTTGATCTATGTTTTTAATAATCGAGTAGAGGCAGAGTACAGTGATTATGTACAAATCTACACTGATGGATCCGTAGACCCAGAGATGGAAAGAGCAGGGGCAGCCTTTGTGGTGCCGGGAGTCAAGTATACAGTTTTTAAACGTGCAACAGATAAACTTGGTGTATACACTATGGAGATATATGCAGTGCTAATGGCGTTACGATGGGTAGAGGAGGTAAAACCTGATAAAGTAGTGATATGTGTAGATTCTTCTTCGGTACTCAAAAGCCTGCAGTCATTTAGATCTAAGTGCAGAGAAGATTTGATGTATCAGGTGTTACAGACACACAATAATCTAATTCAAATGGGGATTGAAATACAATTTATGTGGGTCCCAGCACATGTTGGCATAGAAGGTAATGAAGAAGTAGATGTGTTGGCCAAGAAGGCTCTGTTAAATAATGACATCCAGCTGAATATAAGTCTTAGTAAGTCAGAGGCAAAATTAATTATATGGAAGAAAGTTGTGACAGAATGGCAACAATCATGGGAAGAAGAAGAAAAGGGAAGACAATATTTTAGATTCCACAACAGAGTGAATGCAGGAAGAAAGAGGAGAAACGGAAGTAGGAGAGAGGAGGTTATTATAACAAGACTAAAAATTGGACACAGCACATTAAATAGGACCCTGCATTTGATGGGGAAACACCCCACAGGTTTATGTGATAATTGTCAAGAGGAAGAGACTGTCGAACATGCTATGATGCATTGTAGGTTATATCAAGACAAAAGAGAGGCCATGATTGAAGAGCTGAGGGAGGTGGGAATTGAAGAAATAACGTTTGAAAGGATAGTGGGGGCAGCAGAGGACAACTCAGGCAGAGGCACAGTCGTGAAATTTATTAAAGAAACAGGACTGTGGGATAGAATTTAGTTAATCATGGATGAACAGAAGAGGGCGGTAATGCAACTATAAGGATGCCAACCGCCACAAAACACCATAAAGAAGAAGACTGCCTGCCCTGGCTGGTATGATGATCCTATGGTATGATCCAAGGGTCATTCCGAGCTGGAGACAGACGCGAGTATGGCAAGCCGTTTTCTCTCTACCGAGGTTGACCCGGGTGAATCACATATAGCGTACTACAGCATAGTACCACTAAACAACAAAGCGCACCTGCACAATCGGATATTCGTTATGCACTATTAATGTACTGTGGCCCATAGATATATCTATGCTGTGTCCAGCCAGAGCAGAGGAACCAACCAGAGGCTCTGAGAGGAACTACACATACATGTTGCTGTTATCCCAGTCAAGGTGTAGGCTACAGCAGTTAAAACCGTATTTATTGGACGGTTTCCACAAATAACTACATTCTACATGTGTTTAATAGAAGCATAATTGACGGAGGTCTGGTCGCTGTCTGCTGATATGTTGTTGTAGTTGTTGCCATAGTTAAAAACGTGTTGTTGCCATAGAGCATAGCTACCGCATTGCATTGTGGGAGTGTCCCTAGCACATACGAGATGACGGCAAAGGATAATACAATGACGTCACGGTATTCATGTCCGAATACACATCCTAGTGCGTTCGGAAATACAGCACTGAGTGAGTGCACTGGCCAATACAAATGAATAAGCGGGTGCGCTCCGACATTATAACTCTATAGTGCGCTCCGGTGGGAAATTTCCGAACGCACCCCATATCAATATCATCACACACACCATTCTTGTGTTTCGCTCAGTGGGCGTGTAACTGAAATATGAACTCGATTAAACCATGTGTACCCTGTCTGCAGCTAAATCATCATATAAACCTGATCTGACCTGAACTTCTGATATTAACATATACATATCTATCATTATCATGACAAAGAAATACAAGGTTGTTTCCTTTGTCTGTCTGCTATTTATCTATAAAGAACATTCAAGTAAGCCACATTTTAGTCCTTATGGGCATATAAGACTTATATGCCCACAAGGACTAAAATATGGCTTACTTGAATGACTTGCATTTATTTAGCAAGATAAAAATAAAAACGTATAAAACATAACTTTTCTGCTGGTTCCATATTCAACACCACAGTGCGAAATCTAAATATATTTTGTGGAAATGTAACATCTATATCCCTTTTTCTGTGGTGGCAATCTTCATTGATGGTGGCAAGTTCATCTTCTGAGATGGAAGGTCTTGCAGATATCTCACTACTCCCCATGGACTTTTCAACTCTTCCTGGTCACTGTTTTTTATTTATTTAACCTTTATTTCACCAGAGAAATCACATTGAGACTAGTGTCTCTTTTACAAGTGTGCCCTGGCCAAGAGAAGAGGCAAATAAAATGTTACACAGCTCTGCCAGTAACGACAATACAGGACATAACAAAACAAAGACAAACATGACATGTTTTACAGCAGCAATTATTAATAATAAATTATTGGCAAGGTAAATACACAACCCAAACCTCTACCAAAGTGGTCTTGCCCTTTAAATACAATTTAAAATACTTGTTTTCATTGAGGTTCTTAGTATTCAATTCATAGCCGTCAAATGGTTTTCATTTAGTCTGTAAGATATGAATTCATACACAGTAAAAGTCTTAGTGTTAATATAATTCAAATGAGTGTACAATGAGGATTTTACAATGTAGGCTGCAGAAAAGAGAAAAAAAACAACTACTAATGTTGAAAATGCAAAGTCAGACTTTTGGGGAGAAAGGATGCAATTACTGGGGGCGAGAAAAAAAAAAGTAACTAAAGTAATAAGTAACTAAGTACTTTTGGCAGGGAGTAATAAGTAAAGTAACTACATTACTTTTTAAACAAGTAATATGTAATAAGTAATATATTACTATGTTTTAGTAACTATCCCAACACTGATTATCAATAGGCTATGTTTTACAGCAGCAATTATTAATAATAAATTATTGAAATATTACAGAATCCCATCCATTTCAATGTAATCTTTAGAAAAATCATAAGAAATCCAAAAAACATGGTTATCACCCAACAACTATATATTAATGTGTCCCATGGTCTCTTGTAAAGCTGTGATGATTATCAATATGTTTTACAGCAGCAATTATTAATAATAAATTATTGAAATATTACAGAATCCCATCCATTTCAATGTAATCTTTAGAAAAATCATAAGAAATCCAAAAAACATGGTTATCACCCAACAACTATATATTAATGTGTCCCATGGTCTCTTGTAAAGCTGTGATGATTATCAATATGTTTTACAGCAGCAATTATTAATAATAAATTATTGAAATATTACAGAATCCCATCCATTTCAATGTAATTTTTCAAAAAATCATAAAAAATTCAAAAAACATAGTTATTGTAACGGACCCGAAGGGGGGTTACTTGAGCACAAATATGTTGTCCCTGAGACTTTTATTTTGAAGGGCTTCCTGCCAAAACATCAGGTCTGCAAGGCTTTTATTTGTAGTGTTTCCTGCCCACAGGGACATGCCAGCTGCAATTACAATAATCATGTTCACCTGGTGCTGATGGCCAGTATGGGGCTACAGGTGCCTGGCAGCAAACATTAAGATAGGCTCGGTGGTAGAGGAGCAGAAAGGACTGCACAGTGTTGCAAATGTTTGTAAACTAATAGACCCTGGAAGGATGGGTTAAGGACGGACAAATGGACCCTGGAAGGATGGGTGACGGACGGACGGAAGGTTAAAATGACAAACTTGGAACGAATGGAAGCCACACACCATGCCACTGTCTACCACAATTAGCACCTAGCTGGAAGGGGAACAAGGTATATGTCTCTGTTTGATGGTTTTGTTGCACTGTTTATATGATCTTATTGTTATCTGAGTGATCTTATTGTTGGCTTTTATTATCTGAGGGTTATTGCTATAGTTTGTACCTTTTTCATGTATTTACCTTTTTCATGTATTTTTCTATAAGAAGGTTTATGCATTCTGTAAGTTAATTTTGTGATATAGGCCCATAGATTTGATGGGAAAATGTATTGTGCCATTTGAGATTTGATGACATTAATGGATTATTGTATTGATTTATGTTATGTATTTTGTGTTTTCTTCGCCAGTTTCTACGTTGATTTAATAAAGAACCACCAAAAAATCATCAGTGAGACTTCACCCTTTTAATGACCAGCCGGGACCGCTACACCTGTCTCTGATTAAAATTCTTAAATCAGGGACAGGGGCTACTGAAGCCAAATACATTCGAGAACCAGTGCTGTAGGCCTTGCTCTCCACCTCTCCTCACCTGCTCGGTGTCAGTGAAGGCCTCCACAGCTCTGAGGACCAGGCCCCCCTCTTCTGACAGCACGTCCTGGATGCCCTGCTCCAAATGCTCCCCAGGCTGGAGGAAAAAGGAACACTTGCCCTGAAACACAGGAAGACAGCAGAGGAGGAGGGGGGGAGAGGAAGAGATTTAGGCTTCAAAGTGAATGAGATATGAGACTGGCCGAGTTCAAACACGGGGGAAGCTTCTATTATAATAATGATGATAATAATAATAATCATTTTGAACAATTTTTATTCAATTGCCTTCTGTAGCACTTTGAGATTTCTTGTAAATGTAAAGTGCGTTATAAATAAAATCCATTATTATTATTATTATTATTATTATTATTCACTAACCTTTAAGTTATATGAAGAAAATAAACCAAAATAAACTCTACATTAATAATATATTCATAAATCAAAAAAATAATATTTTTCATAAATTAAAGAATATATAGCAGTAATGTAAAATATATAGCAGTAAACAACACACACACCCACCATTTCAGACCGGCACGTTGGCAGGTGCTTCCGCATGGTGTCCTTCCTCCGGTACTTGACCCCGCAAAAGGGGCAATGGCCCCTTGGCCATTAAGTCCAAATCGCAATCCAAATGGCAACAGTTGACGTACTGTACAAGTCTATAAAGAGACAAAAGCATCATGTCCATTGTATGGTTTCCCTATGAAATTAAACTAAACTAACTAGTGTTACAGACTAGACAGGTCTTGGGATTGAAGTGCTCATTGTGTCAATCAAGTCCTAACTTGGAGTGTGTAGATAGAGGTGGAAACCAAGGAAATTAACAAAAGGAGATGGACTGGCCTTAAAAAAACAGATATTGTTTGGAGGTGGGTCAGTCCAAATGTTTAAGGAAAGGAAAACAACTAAAAGAAAGGAAGTATACACCCTATATACTCCTAATACTGGTATGTGACATTATTATGGGTAAGCTTACTTAGCAGCAGTACAAACAAGTGATAATGGAATAGCACAAAGCTAATGGAGGGTAACTAACCATTCACTTTTAAGGCATTCTTTTTATGGACCTTGAGGTGGTGAGACATGCCTTCCTTTGCATTGAATATTTTTGTACAAATAAAGCAATGGAATTTTTCACAGCAGCTTGTACATTTTATTGTTCTGGGTGTGTGGCTTCGCCTAAACACACTGCTATGGACCTGAAGGACCTGAAGGAACAATATAGGAAAAAAAAATGTTAATAGCTCAGGTGGCACTAATTGCATCTCTTTCACTCCATTTCTTATTTGCAATGTTATAGTCCTCAAAAGATGGGTTATCATCCATTCATAGCGTCATATACTAGCTAGTAGCTATGGTTTTCTCTTGCAGTTTTCTAAGCAAAATGTTGTAGTTGTGCAAGGGGTCTGAAGGGGTACCTGTCTCTGATTAAAATTCTTAAATCAGGGACAGGGGCTACTGAAGCCAAATACATTCGAGAACCAGTGCTGTAGGCCTTGCTCTCCACCTCTCCTCACCTGCTCGGTGTCAGTAATGGCCTCCGCAGCTCCGAGGACCAGGCCCCCCTCTTCTGACAGCACGTCCTGGATGCCCTGCTCCAAATGCTCCCCAGGCTGGAGGAAAAAGGAACACTTGCCCTGAAACACAGGAAGACAGCAGAGGAGGAGGAGGGGGGGAGAGGAAGAGATTTACTAGGCTTCAAAGTGAATGAGATATGAGACTGGCCGAGTTCAAACGGGGGAAGCTTCTATTATAATATGGTTCGTCTAAAAAACAGTCATGTGCGGATGTTTCATTTAATTTCATGGATGGTAGTATCACTTTGACGCAGGCATTGTAGAAATATCAAAGTGTACCAGTGTTTATATGTACGATAATAATTCCATCAGTCCTGATTAAGGCAAAAAGAGTGGAAACGGCCACCTTATCCTGATTACCTTATCATGTTCAAGCCCCCTACTGAAACCAAATGGACCCTTTGAGTGTACAAGTGGAAACTTGACGTTCGTTTGGTGGAAACTTAGACGCATGGATGGATTAAAGCTAAATAAAATCTCACGACTGAAAAATGTTGTATGGCCAAGTCCTAATGTGCGATTTGTGAAACCGTGTGAAAGGAGCCCCCACCCACACCAGCGCTGTTCCCTAAACAATTACCACAATATGTAAAATTATGATATGTTAGTAATATTGTTCCTGCCGTTCTACATACTGCCAACCAGGTGAAGAAATCACAGATTGAGGCTTTAACCTCATTTGCTATTAATGAACCTTTATCGCAGACTATTAAGATTTTATGGAAGATGCTTCTGAACATATTGCTAGTTTTACCCCTTCAAATGCTCTAATCTTAAAATAATAACCGAAAATAGCTTATCTACAAGCTCTCAATGCGTCTGCGACGCATTGAGAGCATGTAGATTAGGCTATTTTCGCTGAGCAACATGCTTCCGTAGACTGCTATGGAATCCAAATTACATCAGCCGTGCCGACTGAGAACTTTAATCCATGTAGATGTCCAATACCTTCACCACTCTCTTCTGGCCCAGCTGGGGCTTCCCGTCTGCGCCCACCACAGGGTCCATGATGACGCAGTACTGCCTCATGGTGGCTCAGCGTGGTCACGTTGACCACGCCCACCTTCGCCGCCACCGAGTGAATCGTTTTAATTTTATTTTTGTTTAATTTCTTTTTATTTTGTTATTTTTTTCTTATATGGGCATATAAGACTTATATGCCCACAAGGACTAAAATATGGCTTACTTGAATGACTTGCATTTATTTAGTAAGATAAAAATAAAAACGTATAAAACATAACTTTTCTGCTGGTTCCATATTCAACACCACAGTGCGAAATCTAAATATATTTTGTGGAAATGTAACATGTATATCCCTTTTTCTGTGGTGGCAATCTTCATTGATGGTGGCAAGTTCATCTTCTGAGATGGAAGGTCTTGCAGATATCTCACTACTCCCCATGGTCTTTTCAACTCTTCCTGGTCACTGTATGAAATCGATATAACATTTTGTACTTACATGCAAAAGTTTGTGAAGTTAGTATTTGTTAAAATACTAACATTAAAATAATGTTGCCTGATAATATATATCAGGCAACAGACAAATGCATGAATGAAACATGAAAGGCAATGAATAGTACTTGTCATAACAGCATTCAGAAATCTGCATGTAGCAACTATAGGTTTATGAATATGCATTCTTGTCAATAAATATGTCAATCATTTAAAAAGCAGCCATTTGACATTGCCTCATTGAGTTGACGTTTCTGTAGTCTGTAACAAACGATGTCTTGTTTCTGATTTGGCATATAGGCCTACAAATAGTCCCAAGTGGACATTCTAGCTTTCAGTGTAAAAACTAGCACATACGCTTATAAATGCATCATACAGTTCCAATGTTGTCATAATGCCTAGGAGTCTATCCTCCGTGTTGTTGTTGATTTTTTTTGCACCTAACAGTAACATTTAAATTGCAAATACTGAATGGAGATTGTTATTTTTAATGGATGGTCTCGCAAGCGATTGGTTAGTTCATTGTCAAGGAGACCAAGCAGCTATTAATTAATAACTTCAAAAGTTTTGAATGTATTAATCTTATTAACCTCGTTCCCAGCCCCTTTCTCATTGTCAATGGCAAAATATAAATAAAGGCACGTGTACACAGAGCTCAGCTACGTCACATTGCAACAACAACACTGTGTCGCTTGATTGATTAAATACTTTATTAATTGTTTCCATTGGGGTCCTGTGTACTCAAATTCATCGAAGCATTTAATGACAGACATATATATGTATTATTAATATAGGAGCGTTATGTCTATAAAGCATTTGCGTTTGTCTCTGGGTGTATTTTACTAGGTGTAGTATCTTGTAGTTAGACTATAACTAACTTATGTACATAGTTCTTCTATTCTATCTATTTACACAAATGGGCTTTTCAATCCTATTTAGTTGACCTTGTATTTAAACTGTACTTTCATGTGCTTTTTTTCTGCAAACTTCTATATAAAGTATTCAATCAATCAATATATGCACGCTTAATTTCATAGTCTAGACCCCTTAACAGACGACGTCACACTGGCTCCAAATTAAACCATTCTGTCAGGTCCATAGAGTCAGGTCTCGCTAAACACTGGTACACTTTGATATTTCTACAATGCCTGCATCAAAGTGATACTATCATCCATGAAATTAAATGAAACATCCGCACATGACTGTTTTTTAGACGAACCATATTATAATAGAAGCTTCCCCCGTGTTTGAACTCGGCCAGTCTCATATCTCATTCACTTTGAAGCCTAGTAAATCTCTTCCTCTCCCCCCCTCCTCCTCTGCTGTCTTCCTGTGTTTCAGGGCGAGTGTTCGTTTTTCCTCCAGCCTGGGGAGCATTTGGAGCAGGGCATCCAGGACGTGCTGTCAGAAGAGGGGGGCCTGGTCCTCAGAGCTGTGGAGGCCTTCACTGACACCGAGCAGGTGAGGAGAGGTGGAGAGCAAGGCCTACAGCACTGGTTCTCGAATGTATTTGGCTTCAGTAGCCCCTGTCCCTGATTTAAGAATTTTAATCAGAGACAGGTACCCCTTCAGACCCCTTGCACAACTACAACATTTTGCTTAGAAAACTGCAATAGAAACTAGATGGTTCAACTGAATCAACTGGCTTCTCATATAAGCAGATAATATTGACTGATATAAGCGCTCCGTTCACATGATAGTTTAATAGCTGTAGAAACAAGTCAATGATGTTGGTAGTCCCACCATGAACCACAAACTCTTGGGTGAAGTCTGACAAGTGCATAATAGCCTATCATCTTAATAATCTTAGTTATGTTTTCATAACAAACGCTGTTAAACTAGGCTGTGCACTGCAGAGCGTAGAACAGCACCATCTGCTGTAGGTCCTATGTTAAGACAGCAGCACCACCAGTTCAAATGGTAGCCTATTATTATAGTGATATTATTAGTGATATATATTATATCACAATGCATGTATCAAATAAATATCAAGCCCATTAACCTGGACTCTACACACCTCTACAGCGATTTATGGACCTATTTGACATACATAGATAATAGCATAATCGCTGTTGTCTCATTTGCACACATAAATTGCTGATGTTCCAAACAAAAGAGCAAGTGATGATCAGATTGTGCGAAAATGTCATTTTATTTTATTTAACCTTTATTTAACCAGTAAAATCACATTGAGACCATAGTCTCTTTTACGAGTGTGCACTGGCCAAGAAAAGAGGCAAATACATGTTACACAGCTCTGCCAGTAACAACAAATACATGACATGACAAAGACAAACAAATAACATTCGTAATACCAAGAAAAAACTACTACCAGGGAGGCTCAGAGAGAATCTAAATAGCTAACCATTAACAGACTAATGAAAAACTAATAAGAACATATATCATAATGATAATTATGACCATAATGGCCACATGGATGGAAATAGGAAGTACAAGGAGGACAAATAAGCTCCGATAGTCATTTGTTTATTAAGGGTTGTTACATCCTCAATATACTATGCTAAATAGCACAATCAAAATCAGCTATTCAACAAGCATGTACAGTGTACACATACAAGGAGACAGTCTTCAAACATTGTTCTCTTGCAGTAGGCTACACAACAATCAAATGGAAGAAACCAAAAAACAAACCTGAGTGCCACACAGGCTGTATATGGGACAAGTGCATGGAAGCATATTGCACATATCTGAATATTGCACATTTCAGTAGACCATGCAGATTTTGCTAGCTAGCACCATTACTACAAGGCCATTTAGCAAACAATTTATCAGCACTCAGCTTGTTTAGTGGCTGAATTAAGTACTAGCCATGGAAACCAACGGAGCAGGAGGCTCCTGTTGTTGTTGCGTGAGGCAGCTTGATGTACAAGTGGGATCAGCACAGCTGAATGGATAGAGAGGCTGCTTGTTTGGGTCGCAGTAGGTACTAGTTTCAATTCTTGGCTTTGGCTGTGTTTTTGTGTTCCATGAGCAAAACCTTAACACATCCAACCCTTGATGTTTGCTGCCAAGCAAGGCACTGGGGGGTACCATTTTTATAGTCTTTGGCATGACTGATGATGGATTGGATCCTGACATGACCTCCCAATCTCAGGGCAGACACTCTAGAAAGTAAAAGAACATAATAAGGGTATTATTATTACAAGGGTAAATGAGTGCAAAGAAAAACAACTGAGTGCTCCAAATGATCCAGGTAAACATCAAACCTGTAGCATCTGTATGCATGATGAGGTGGTGAGGCTAGCTAGAAATCCTCCTCAATGGGCGGATTGCCTACACAGCCCATGTGAAACCAGAGGCTACATGTTGTGCATTCAATCTGAAAGAAATCATGAACTTCATTTAACAAAACATTATCACAACACAGTTAAAATGGAAAGACCTTTTCATAAAAGTATGTTTTTGGAATGTAACGCATGTTTCCATGAAAGATGATGTGCTCCCCATGTAAAACATTCAAAATCCTCATACCCAATGGTCTCCTTCCTCTCCTCCTCCTTCCTTCTCGCCAGCCACGGCACAGCTCTGACATGTCATCTATTGAAGATATGTCTATTTAATACAGTACATTTAATTGTTTGGTTAGGCTGATACAAAGTGGCATTGCAGCCTACCAGAGCTGTTGATAAGAAAATCCCCAATTTCCCATCTCATGATGTTGATCCCTAGGCTGTCTGTTGGGAAGTTGAGGGTTTCTGTGTTCCCCTTCAGTAGTATCAGCTCTGCTGCCTTGAACAAAGAACTTATAGGTGAATCTATCCCAATAAGGTTACTTTTTGGTATTTAGATGTGTTGTTCTTCAGCACAAGTTCTAAGAATGTTTAGATAGTAGGTTGTGTAGACAGATATATAGGCTTGATGTTGATTACCAGCTACAATTTCTTTGAACTACATTGTTCTCTTTAACTACTACAGTATATTATATGTTTGTTGACTATAGGGTTCATGACATGTACACAAGTTGCTCTGGGTGAGAGCATCTGCTAAATGCCTGAATTGGAAATTGTAATCTTACTTTGCATACGAGTACCCCACAGGATGAGGTGTCACGCTGGGCAGGATGTTGGGGCGTTGTGCATATCCAACGTGATATCTTTCCCCTTTTCTGCCTCATGAAGGCTCTAAAGCATAAGGATAAATCAAAATCATCATGTGTTGATCTACTTTTCACCAAGGCCTAGATTTGTTTTGCAACTAAATCCATATCACTGGAAAACATGAGCAAACCATTCCTAGCATTTAAAATCATTGCTTTAAATACACATAAGAAGTGTTGGATTTGCTTACCTGGTGGAATCCTGGCACATTTTAATTTGTGCTGTAGAGGCACCAAAAGGGTCGTAAAAAATGACCTTGTTGGCCTTTGGATACATCACCTTTAAGAACAAATAGGATTAAGGTTGTGTCATGTAGCCTACGCAAAGCTTAAGTGGTGGTAAATATAATGCTGTGTATTTGGACAAAATACATACAACTAGGGTCCAGTGACCATTTAAGCCAACGGCTCCCACAATGCTGTTAAAGTCCATCACCTCCACCTGCATATAATCATTCCATGTGTTAAGTTAAGCCTATAAGCAATGGCATTAAGCATAACTATGGTGATCCTTACCTTTTTGACAATATTTTTTTTTTTGCCTAAATATATATCCGTCATTGCAAAGGTGTCCACCATGAGGCAAGCATGACTTGCAGTGGAGAGCTTATAAATATAGGCATTCAGGACCTGCACATAAAAATTACTTGGGCCAACTCCAATCATTCATTATACTGTATTTCATATGAGGGAACAGCTGAGGTCCTTTAATGAAAATGAAGGGAGTTATACCTCACTCTCCAACCATTGCAGAGGTCGAAGCCTCTTTAGGTCCATAGTGTAGAGTTTGTACCTATGTATTTTGGCCCAAATGATCTCCCCTGTCTTCGACCATACGTCATCAATGACTGGAAATACACAGAATTTCAGTCATTTGTACAGAGCAGAATCTGACAACAGAATATTTTATGTCACATACTGGAAGGTAAATACCGCTGGTCTGGATGGGGCAAGGCAGGACTGGGGCCTCAGAGGAGTGGATGGTCGGAAGGAGGTGGTGTGGTGAGGGGACTGGTGAGGGAGCAGGGGAAGGGGATTTGGCACGAAGGGAAGGTGAAGGTGAACGGGTAGAAGGGGAACACGAAGCCAGAGGAAAAGGGCAACCAAGCTTCTGCAGCTTGGCTGGAATCCTTTCCTCTGGCTCAATGTATTGTGTTATCTGGTCAAAGTTGTCAACTCTGATGCCCAGTTTGTGGACCAGGGTAACACACTTCCCTTCAATTGAGCTTATTTTCATAGGACCCAGCATGTCACTCTCCATCTTCCCTCCCTTGCGCTGCTCCTGCCGTATGTTTTTCACAAGTACCAAATCCCCAACCCTGAAAAGGTCATCCACACCATGCAAAAGTTTCCTCTTACGGATCTTGTCCTGGGACTTTTGCATGTTGTGGATGACCTTTTCATACACCTCCCCCTGCTCCTTCAGTCCCTCACTCACCACCTCCTTCTCAGCCACTCCTTCCACCCTCTCATGAGTTATCTGAAAGTACAGAAATGCAAGTGTTCATTACAATTTATTAAGTTAGGCAAATGATGACCACCACATCTAACCACCTGCAAGAATTAGAGCCTCTAACCTCAAATGTGTCGGCCACCTGGGACGGGTATTTTGCCTCCCTCCGCGATTTTTTCGTGCAAATAATGCGTTTTTTTTTTAAACCTTATAAAGTCAATGGCTCCGTACATGGAGCGACCGGTATGTAAGGACCTTTATTGTTGCATCTAGCTGGCTCTGAAGTACAGGACATTTTCTCCACGTTAGATGATACGGGAGACAGAGATTATGATGTAGCTGTGGACAAGCTGGATGCACATTTTACACCACAGAGGAATATTCCCTATGAAAGACACATGTTCAGGCAAGTGGAACAGTCACAAGGGGAATCTGTGGACAGTTTTGTGTGCAGATTAAAGAAGTTGGCCGCTACATGTGAATTTGGAGATAACCGAGACGATTTCGTACGTGACCAAGTGATTGACAAGTGCCATTCCAATGCGCTGCGGAGACGGCTGCTGCGTGAAAAAAACTTGACTAACTAATCTACAAGAAATCGCTAGAGCAATGGAAGCAGCTGATCTACAAGCGGCCAGGATGGAAAGATTGTCCGTCAACACAGTGGATAGCAGGCCAAAGAGAGGCACACAGAACAGAATGGATAGAGGAGGACAAAAGTTTTCTTCATCCACGGACAGGTCTGGAAACAAGGACCGCACAGCAACATGCTTCAGGTGCTGACGAGAGGGACACACAGGCCGTGAATGCACCATTACACAAGGTAAACAATGCAACAAGTGTGGAAAAGAGGGGCATTTTGCTAAAGTGTGCAAAACGAAAATGTTAAAAGTGAATCAAGTCACAACACAGCGCCCAGAAATGATTGACAGGCAAGATGATCAAAGTGAAGAGGATGATCGCGTTTTCACAGTTACTGCCATAAAGACTGAGATATGTGACAGTAATGGACAGGAGTACAGTAACTAGCCACTCTGATGATGGAGAATGGCCTATGTTAATTAATGGCCAGCCTGTTAGAATGCTAATTGATTCTGGGGCTTCATGCAATGTTGTGAATATGCAAATTTACAGTGGCATACAATCTAGGTCAGACATAAATGTCGATCTGAAACCATGTGTGAAAAAAAAGTGTACCCATATGGTTCTACAACACCACTGGCAGTTGAAGGTGTGTATTTTTTACAGAAGCAAGCTATGCAGAATCAACTTCTACACAAACTACACGATTGGAACCTCGCAGATAAATCTATTCTGTGATGACATCAAGGAAACCACAAGTCACAGAGGGAAGGAGCAGAGCATGCGTTTTCCACAGCAGAGCGTGCAAGGTCACCAGCCATGAGAGCAGCACCAACAATGTCACCATGTAACAGCGGAGGTGACGAAATCGACACCTGGTCAAACACCAAGAGAATCTGCCACAGCAGGAGGACTAAGCCACAGAAAGACATGCTGCATTTGAGAGCCACTGAATAGTGGAACCACTAGCCGAGTGGAGCTCGCTGTCAGACACATAACCAAATGGACCCGTACGCCAAGTGAAGATGGAGGAAAGAGCCATGAAGACTGGAAAACTATATTACTAACTAACTAATGTGTAAAATATTTGTTCGTACTGCCTAATCTCTGGCATATCAACGTCTAGAAGGGTGAGATACAAGTAATCGGTGTGAGACCATCCAGGAAACTGGAAAATAACTGTGCTTAATTGTACAAGGTGGTGTGAGACCATCCAGGAAACTGGAAAATAACTGTGCTTAAATGTACAAGGTGGTGTGAGAAAATGACCACCAGTACCCTCGCACCTTATGTGGACATTGGCCCTGTTTACTCATACGTTTATGTGCTATATAAATAACACTGGCAGAGGGAAGGCTAAAGTGAAAGTGCTTGAGTATGAGGGCTGGATTGTTCTTTTCCCTAAAGCAAAGGGTGGGCAGTGATAGGACCCATCCATCCGTCGTCCCAAGAGTGTATGCATGCAGGCTGGAATATCACGTCTCATTCCACCACTGTCATTCCTCCATGGCTGGAACAGTTGAAGCCACGCCCCCCAGCCTCGACATTTCAGAATAAAAGCTCAAGGCTTTGTTCTAAAGACGCACTGCAGTCACATTTTCGGTCATTTTATTTTGAAGGTTCAGTCTGAAACGCCGGTTCAACCGACTCTCAACCAATCAGAAGGTCCCATCCCTTCAGGCTATGGGACGTTGGATCTCAATCACTTCAGCCGTGCGCAACACGGCTAGTGTTTGTTTACAAGTGAGCGAGAGACAGCCAGTGAAGCACGTTTGCTACTACCTGGCTTATTTCTAACCTATAATGTTTTCAGATACATATTTTAGTGTGCATATGAAGTTTAAAATGAGTAATACACTCATCTTCAATGAGATTCAAAACGGAGTATCTCTGTAATTAAAATCAGCTGTGTTTGAAGAACGTGCAGCTATGGGAATCAAACAGGTGCATGTAATCAAGATTCATTTATATTCATGAAGGCTGCGTTATGTCATCACGCAGCACGTTTTCGTTTACAGGAAGTAATTAAGATTGGCTTTTTAGGGACTTTAGATATAAAAATACACAAAAAATGTTTTTTTTTCATTTTTTTTGTCATCTATTGTTAGGTATGCCCATATGATGACCACGGATATGCTCTAAAAGTGTGAAAAACATATTTTTCATTTCACTAACCTTTAAGTTATATGAAGAAAATAAACCAAAATAAACTCTACATTAATAATATATTCATAAATCAAAAAAATCATATTTTTCATAAATTAAAGAATATATAGCAGTAATGTAAAATATATAGCAGTAAACAACACACACACCCACCATTTCAGACCGGCACGTTGGCAGGTGCTTCCGCATGGTGTCCTTCCTCCTGTACTTGACCCCGCAAAAGGGGCAATGGAAATGGGGCCCCTTGGCCATTAAGTCCAAATCGCAATCCAAATGGCAACAGTTGACGTACAAGTCTATAAAGAGACAAAAGCATCATGTCCATTGTATGGTTTCCCTATGAAATTAAACTAAACTAACTAGTGTTACAGACTAGACAGGTCTTGGGATTGAAGTGCTCATTGTGTCAATCAAGTCCTAACTTGGAGTGTGTAGATAGAGGTGGAAACCAAGGAAATTAACAAAAGGAGATGGACTGGCCTTAAAAAACAGATATTGTTTGGAGGTGGGTCAGTCCAAATGTTTAAGGAAAGGAAAACAACTAAAAGAAAGGAAGTATAAACCCTATATACTCCTAATACTGGTATGTGACATTATTATGGGTAAGCTTACTTAGCAGCAGTACAAACAAGTGATAATGGAATAGCACAAAGCTAATGGAGGGTAACTAACCATTCACTTTTAAGGCATTCTTTTTATGGACCTTGAGGTGGTGAGACACGCTTTCCTTTGTTTTGAATATTTTTGTGCAAATTGGGCAATGGAAGTTTTCACAGCAGCTTGTACATTTTATTGTTGTGGGTGTGTGGCTTCGCCTAAACACACTGCTATGGACCTGAAGGACCTGAAGGAACAATATAGGAAAAAAAAATGTTAATAGCTCAGGTGGCACTAATTGCATCTCTTTCACTCCATTTCTTATTTGCAATGTTATAGTCCTCAAAAGATGGGTTATCTCATCCATTCATAGCGTCATATACTAGCTAGTAGCTATGGTTTTCTCTTGCAGTTTTCTAAGCAAAATGTTGTAGTTGTGCAAGGCGTCTGAAGGGGTACCTGTCTCTGATTAAAATTCTTAAATCAGGGACAGGGGCTACTGAAGCCAAATACATTCGAGAACCAGTGCTGTAGGCCTTGCTCTCCACCTCTCCTCACCTGCTCGGTGTCAGTAAAGGCCTCCGCAGCTCTGAGGACCAGGCCCCCCTCTTCTGACAGCACGTCCTGGATGCCCTGCTCCAAATGCTCCCCAGGCTGGAGGAAAAAGGAACACTTGCCCTGAAACACAGGAAGACACCAGAGAGGAGGAGGGGGGGAGAGGAAGAGATTTACTAGGCTTCAAAGTGAATGAGATATGAGACTGGCCGAGTTCAAACACGGGGGAAGCTTCTATTATAATATGGTTCGTCTAAAAAACAGTCATGTGCGGATGTTTCATTTAATTTCATGGATGGTAGTATCACTTTGATGCAGGCATTGTAGAAATATCAAAGTGTACCAGTGTTTATATGTACGATAATAATTCCATCAGTCCTGATTAAGGCAAAAAGAGTGGAAACGGCCACCTTATCCTGATTACCTTATCATGTTCAAGCCCCTTACTGAAACCAAATGGACCCTTAGAGGTCTGTTACTCTGAAAGTGTCTAAATCAAACCAAATGGACCCTTTGAGTGTACAAGTGGAAACTTGACGTTCATTTGGTGGAAACTTAGACGCATGGATGGATTAAAGCTACATAAAATCTCACAACTGAAAAATGTTGTATGGCCAAGTCCTAATGTGCGATTTGTGAAACCGTGTGAAAGGAGCCCCCACCCACACCAGCGCTGTTCCCTAAACAATTACCACAATATGTAAAATTATGATATGTTAGTAATATTGTTCCTGCCGTTCTACATACTGCCAACCAGGTGAAGAAATCACAGATTGAGGCTTTAACCTCATTTGCTATTAATGAACCTTTATCGCAGACTATTAAGATTTTATGGAAGATGCTTCTGAACATATTGCTAGTTTTTACCCCCTTCAAATGCTCTAATCTTAAAATAATAACCGAAAATAGCTTATCTACAAGCTCTCAATGCATGTAGATTAGGCTATTTTCGCTGAGCAACATGCTTCCGTAGACTGCTATGGAATCCAAATTACATCAGCCGTGCCGACTGAGAACTTCAATCCATGTAGACGTCCAATACCTTCACTACTCTCTTCTGGCCCAGCTGGGGCTTCCCGTCTGCGCCCACAGGGTCAATGATCACGCAGTACTGCTTGCTGGTCAGCGTGGTCACGTTGACCACGCCCACCTTCTCCGCCACCGAGGGGATGTGAGCCTCCCTGTCCGTAATGGTGACCAGCCACTCCTCCCCCGTATGGCTGTCGCGCCCGCCCGCATCCCGGAAGGGGCGCAGAGCGCGCATGTGAAGCGCTTTCTAAAGGACGGACGGAGAAAGAGACAGTTTTCATAAAGCATAGATCTCAGAGAGAGAGAGACAGACACACACACAGAGAGACAGACAGACACGCTGTGGTTACCTTGTCAGTGATGATTAAAGGAAGAAAATTGACAATGTCAACAACGTCTTCATGGGCTCCAGGTAAGTATGCTCCTACCTTCCTCACCAGCCATTCCTCACCTAGCGCACACATTTCGGGAAGAGTTTCCAACACAGTTAAACATTTTCAAAAATAGCAGAAATAGCGATCTAGAAGCTCACAATGTGTCACGATGTTACACGTTGTGAGCTTGCACATGTGCTTTTTTTGTAGCAGATAAGTACATGGAGCTTAAGAACGATTACAGTCTTCAAACAATGATAGCAGTATTTCCCGTTACTAGTTGGCAGGTGGTGAAGGAATGTTGTCTTCCGTTTGGAATTCTAGAGTATGTTATTATAAAACTCAGAATGACCGTGGTACTTACAGATTGTTGTTTTAAACCTTTCACAGCCTTCCATTACAACACACATGCTAGCCAGTTTCACTGTGGCAAGTAACCAGGGGCGCCGTTGTTTGTGCGCGACCCTGGGGGCTGAACTTGACCTAGACCAGCCCCGTCCCCAAGTTGTTGCCATGTGAGGTATTAGAGGATGGATTGCACAGTCGTATCTACAGTTGTGTGATGTTAAATCTGGGAGCTCATTCGGTGACTAAAATAAAAAATAAAAAATACAATTTTTCCTCTGGGGGCACAACTTCCTTTTTTTTCAGCAGACTCAGTCTTAAGGGATTAGGTATTAGAGGATGGATCGTGGCAGAGTCGTATCTAGAGCTGGGTGACACAAATGCAAAGTGCTTCTGGTATACTTGCCAGGAACACTGGGGACATCCCCGGAACCTCCTCAAGGACCCTTGGGGGTCCCCGGACACTACTTTGAGAACCACCGTTCTACTTACCAGGACCTTCCAAGAGCCACTCGTCTCCTGCCACCCTCTTCTCTCCTCCCTCCTTAAAGTCCAGCAGAGCCTGCAGCCTCAGTGCAGTGTCAGGATGCACTATCTGCAGAGGGGTTACGTCCTGAAAGAGACAAGCGTTCACGTCACACACCATCACAGAGCCCAATATGTGAAGCCTGGTTTATGCTTTGCTGTACGATGGCATCTTCCACTCACAATGCGCCACGAGCGTGTAGATCTGCCGTTTTTGGTGCGGGACACTGGCGTGCAACGAAGTATAAATCAGGCTAAAACTTTGTATTGTTTGAGTTAGAGTTATCAGCTTGCCCAGTGTTGCCAGGCGTATGTCTCAGCTCATCCACAATGATCTTGCCCCCCAGGTCCTGAACAACAGCAGACAGAAGGCATGATGAGGAATAAAAACAAACAAACACAAAAACATGTCTTCCAAGCAGTCTCACTGCATGGCTGAGAGAAACATAGCACATTTCACACACATTTATGAAAATCTCTCAAATGAGAGCAACCGGTTCAGAGCTCAGAAACAGCATCTTTATCATCACAAGAAATACAGCTGGCATTGGAGTAAACTTACCTTAAACAGATTATGGGGGGGAAAAACATAGGCTCAGTTTGCATCAAAACAAATTGAATCCATTGTATTTGAAGGCCTTAAAAAAGGCACATGAAACCCTAAACCAAAATTCCAGCCTTGGGCATGGAGGACCCTGAGTTCATGAAGAGGTGGGAGCAGATCTTGAACAAATGTTCATTAGATTTGGAAGTATTGATCATTGAAAAACGTAAATCTGAGCGTACGGAGAAACTTGAAACTGTTAAGATGCTTGAAACTAAAGTGCACAATCTTGAAAAGTCAGATGAAGTCACCCAATAGGAGGAGAAAATGATTAAATCATTAGAATCATTCAAGATACAACTGAAACAATTCAAATTGAAAAAATACCAACCTGATGTGGATGATTATAAAGAAGGAAAGGTCTATGTGTGGAACAAGCCAACCTTGTTCCACACATTGAAACAAAGAACCAGGGCCAGAACAGGTGGTCACCATTAGTTTGATTACTCATCTGACACTGGCAAGTCAAGCACACAGAGTGAGGACATTCCAACCAGCCAAGGAGTGACTTTTTTGGACATACCCCGCCCACACCACCATGGAAGAGGTGGAAAGGGAAAACGAGGCGGGGCAAAAGAGGAAAGGGGACAGCCCAGGAGGTCCCCAAGACAATTCAATCACCGGTAGTAAATCTGTCCAAAGTCCCCCTCACCACCTCCCAAACCTCAGTTCTAAGCAAAGGCCTCTCATTTTCAGTGACTAATAAAGTCAATGCTTTCAACTTAAAGGTGGACACATATAAGTTCATGAGGCAACTCCATTTGAAACATTTCTTTTCTCCCCACCATAAGAGTGCACCATATTTCACTGAACAGATATCACCAATTGAGGAGACTGAAAGCGGTGCAAAAAATCCCTCTCCGTTTTATCCAAAGTCATCATTTTGCCCCTCAACTAACTTAAGTCCTGTAATTGTGACATTCAACAAACTTGTCGAACATGACCTTGAAGAAATGTTAAAGAAGGACAAAGGCCCCAAGTATGCAAACTTAACCTATGAGGAGCGCTGTGCACTAAAGGAATTGGAAAATAATACAGAAATCATTATTCGTTCTGCTGACAAAGGAGGTGCAGTTGTTGTCTTAGATACTGAATATTATAATCAGAAAATGCTTGAAAACCTGAACAGCCCCACCTACAGGCAGCTTGTGAAATCCTCTGAATGAGTACAAATCTGAAATTGACAATCTATTGAAAGCTGCATTTGAATCAGACTGGATCACAAAAAAAGAGCATGCCTACCTGACTAATCAGAATCCTGTCACTCCCATCATCTACAGCCTCCCAAAAATCCACAAACATCCCACAGAACCCCCTCTCAGACCAATTGTCTCAGGAAGAGGCTCCCTCACTGAACCATTATCTAAATATGTTGATTTCTTTTTGAAAGACTTTGTGAAGGATCTGCCCGCCTACCTTGGAGACACAAAAGATGTGCTTAACTGTCTGAGTAATTGCACTTTGAATCAGAACACAATATTGGTCTCTCTTGATGTTGAAAATGTATATGGTTGCATTCCTCATGAAGATGCTTTGAATGCGGCTGCCTATTACTTGTCTAAGAGAGAAATGACACAAAACCCCCCAAATAAGTTTCTATTAGAACTATTACACCTTGTTCTCAGTCGCAATTACATGCAATATGGATCCAACTGGTACCTACAACAGGCTGGGACTGCAATGGGGACAGCGACAGCGCCTTCTGTGGCTGGATTGGTTGTGGGACAATGGGAAGAAAAAGTTGTACATGACTCCAATAATAACCCCTATCATTCAAAGATAAGGTTATACAAACGGTACATTGATGATATCCTGTTATTTTGGGAGGGAACACAGACTGAACTAATGGACTTTGTAATATATCTCAACAACTCAAGTTTCCTGAAATTCACTTGTGAACAGAGCATTGACAAGATTAACTATTTGGATCTAACTATATCCAAGGATGAAACTGGAATGATTCATACATCTATTTTCAGAAAAGACATGGAACGCAATACGATTTTGCATTCTACCAGTAACCATCCTGGACACCTAAAGGACAACATCCCAGTAGGTCAATTTTTGAGGCTTAAACGTAACTGTTCAGATCTTGATGACTTTCACTCAAAAGAAACCATTATGAGTACTCGGTTTAAGGACTAAAAACAAAAAATCCAAGTCGGGCTTGTTTTTGTACTGAATATAACCACTGTGCTTCAGAAATCAAAAAGATACTCAACAGACACTGGCATGTGCTCCAAACAGAGCCATCTGTGAAAGATCTCTGCAAGTCCCCACCCCTTGTTGCATTTAGGAGAGCACCCACAATCAAAGGTACAGTCATGTACAAAAATATGGTTCAAAAGAAGACCACATGGCTGACAACAATTGGAATGTATAGATGTGGCAACTGTGCCTGTTGCAACAATACAACAGACAAGAAATCATTCAATCATCCCCACACTGGAAGGAAGATTCCTATTCGTGAATTTATCAACTGCAAATCGACACATGTGATTTACATGCTGTTATGTCCCTGTGGTCTAGCATACGTAGGACAAACTAAAAGACCCCTTAAACAAAGAATATCAGAGCACAAAACTGCAATCCGTACAGGAAATATGGATTATGCAATTGCAAAACATTATGCTGAAGCAAATCATGGTTCACCCTCTTCACTAAAATTCTGTGGGATTGAAAAAATTGTGATGCCCATCAGAGGAGGTGATATTCTAAAGAAACTGGCCCAGAGAGAAATGCAGTGGATATACACACTCAACACTATGACACCCAATGGACTTAATGACGATTATAGCTTAAAATGCTTTTTGGGTTAAGACTATCTTTGATACCCATTCACTGTGTATTGGATGTGTTACTTTATGATATATGCCACAAATTACCTGTAATTGCCTGTGTTCTTGCATACTAGTGATTGGACCTTGGTGATTGACTTGAGATTTCAGCTGTTGGTGAACTCTGACCTTGTGTATAAAGTGAGTTGAATTGATGTGATATGAATGCTCTGAGGAAGGCTCATAGCCGAAACGCGTAAGCGTTCACTTTATTGGTGTGCCAATAAAAAAGTGGAAATGTGAGTAATTTGTCCTCCATTTAATTGACATTTTAGAATGTGCTACCTTTTTGGATTTTTTTTTTAATTCCTTTTTTGATATGTATACTGACTTTGGGTCTAGCACTCCACTGAGGACCCATTGTTGATGCGCAACCTCTTTTTCTTATTTAGAAACCCTAAACCTGTTTAATGTTATCAGATCTCCAGTTGTTGCTTGTGATGGGAACATTGTGCAATACAGGTGGAGACAGGGGAAATGCCTTTAAAAATTAGAAGGAGGCACCTTATGAGTAATTATTGGACGCACATAAAGGGACATGATAATTCACATCCAGTTAAGGAGGTCCTCCGGCCATGCTGGGAATATGGAGGGATCCAGAATTCCAGTTTTGGATGGGTGGGGAATAAGTTAGCGGAATGCATGGGACTTAATACAACAGAATTTAGTAAAACAGTTGTAATTCCTGAGGTGGCACCTTGGTTGCTTAAGACACCAAAGATAGACTTTCATGTGCTAGAGGTTAAAAGACAAGAAAGAGGAGAAGTTGACTTGATCTATGTTTTTAATAATCGAGTAGAGGCAGAGTACAGTGATTATGTACAAATCTACACTGATGGATCCGTAGACCCAGAGATGGAAAGAGCAGGGGCAGCCTTTGTGGTGCCGGGAGTCAAGTATACAGTTTTTAAACGTGCAACAGATAAACTTGGTGTATACACTATGGAGATATATGCAGTGCTAATGGCGTTACGATGGGTAGAGGAGGTAAAACCTGATAAAGTAGTGATATGTGTAGATTCTTCTTCGGTACTCAAAAGCCTGCAGTCATTTAGATCTAAGTGCAGAGAAGATTTGATGTATCAGGTGTTACAGACACACAATAATCTAATTCAAATGGGGATTGAAATACAATTTATGTGGGTCCCAGCACATGTTGGCATAGAAGGTAATGAAGAAGTAGATGTGTTGGCCAAGAAGGCTCTGTTAAATAATGACATCCAGCTGAATATAAGTCTTAGTAAGT
This sequence comes from Gymnoscopelus microlampas, assembly GCF_963454915.1. Taxonomy (NCBI): domain Eukaryota; kingdom Metazoa; phylum Chordata; class Actinopteri; order Myctophiformes; family Myctophidae; genus Gymnoscopelus; species Gymnoscopelus microlampas. Next base: position 27,597,216 of record NC_139958.1, read on the forward strand.
CAGAGGCAAAATCAATTATATGGAAGAAAGTTGTGACAGAATGGCAACAATCATGGGAAGAAGAAGAAAAGGGAAGACAATATTTTAGATTCCACAACAGAGTGAATGCAGGAAGAAAGAGGAGAAACGGAAGTAGGAGAGAGGAGGTTATTATAACAAGACTAAAAATTGGACACAGCACATTAAATAGGACCCTGCATTTGATGGGGAAACACCCCACAGGTTTATGTGATAATTGTCAAGAGGAAGAGACTGTCGAACATGCTATGATGCATTGTAGGTTATATCAAGACAAAAGAGAGGCCATGATTGAAGAGCTGAGGGAGGTGGGAATTGAAGAAATAACGTTTGAAAGGATAGTGGGGGCAGCAGAGGACAACTCAGGCAGAGGCACAGTCGTGAAATTTATTAAAGAAACAGGACTGTGGGATAGAATTTAGTTAATCATGGATGAACAGAAGAGGGCGGTAATGCAACTATAAGGATGCCAACCGCCACAAAACACCATAAAGAAGAAGACTGCCTGCCCTGGCTGGTATGATGATCCTATGGTATGATCCAAGGGTCATTCCGAGCTGGAGACAGACGCGAGTATGGCAAGCCGTTTTCTCTCTACCGAGGTTGACCCGGGTGAATCACATATAGCGTACTACAGCATAGTACCACTAAACAACAAAGCGCACCTGCACAATCGGATATTCGTTATGCACTACTAATGTACTGTGGCCCATAGATATATCTATGCTGTGTCCAGCCAGAGCAGAGGAACCAACCAGAGGCTCTGAGAGGAACTACACATACATGTTGCTGTTATCCCAGTCAAGGTGTAGGCTACAGCAGTTAAAACCGTATTTATTGGACGGTTTCCACAAATAACTACATTCTACATGTGTTTAATAGAAGCATAATTGACGGAGGTCTGGTCGCTGTCTGCTGATATGTTGTTGTAGTTGTTGCCATAGTTAAAAACGTGTTGTTGCCATAGAGCATAGCTACCGCATTGCATTGTGGGAGTGTCCCTAGCACATACGAGATGACGGCAAAGGATAATACAATGACGTCACGGTATTCATGTCCGAATACACATCCTAGTGCGTTCGGAAATACAGCACTGAGTGAGTGCACTGGCCAATACAAATGAATAAGCGGGTGCGCTCCGACATTATAACTCTATAGTGCGCTCCGGTGGGAAATTTCCGAACGCACCCCATATCAATATCATCACACACACCATTCTTGTGTTTCGCTCAGTGGGCGTGTAACTGAAATATGAACTCGATTAAACCATGTGTACCCTGTCTGCAGCTAAATCATCATATAAACCTGATCTGACCTGAACTTCTGATATTAACATATACATATCTATCATTATCATGACAAAGAAATACAAGGTTGTTTCCTTTGTCTGTCTGCTATTTATCTATAAAGAACATTCAAGTAAGCCACATTTTAGTCCTTATGGGCATATAAGACTTATATGCCCACAAGGACTAAAATATGGCTTACTTGAATGACTTGCATTTATTTAGCAAGATAAAAATAAAAACGTATAAAACATAACTTTTCTGCTGGTTCCATATTCAACACCACAGTGCGAAATCTAAATATATTTTGTGGAAATGTAACATGTATATCCCTTTTTCTGTGGTGGCAATCTTCATTGATGGTGGCAAGTTCATCTTCTGAGATGGAAGGTCTTGCAGATATCTCACTACTCCCCATGGACTTTTCAACTCTTCCTGGTCACTGTTTTTTATTTATTTAACCTTTATTTCACCAGAGAAATCACATTGAGACTAGTGTCTCTTTTACAAGTGTGCCCTGGCCAAGAGAAGAGGCAAATAAAATGTTACACAGCTCTGCCAGTAACGACAATACAGGACATAACAAAACAAAGACAAACATGACATGTTTTACAGCAGCAATTATTAATAATAAATTATTGGCAAGGTAAATACACAACCCAAACCTCTACCAAAGTGGTCTTGCCCTTTAAATACAATTTAAAATACTTGTTTTCATTGAGGTTCTTAGTATTCAATTCATAGCCGTCAAATGGTTTTCATTTAGTCTGTAAGATATGAATTCATACACAGTAAAAGTCTTAGTGTTAATATAATTCAAATGAGTGTACAATGAGGATTTTACAATGTAGGCTGCAGAAAAGAGAAAAAAAACAACTACTAATGTTGAAAATGCAAAGTCAGACTTTTGGGGAGAAAGGATGCAATTACTGGGGGCGAGAAAAAAAAAAGTAACTAAAGTAATAAGTAACTAAGTACTTTTGGCAGGGAGTAATAAGTAAAGTAACTACATTACTTTTTAAACAAGTAATATGTAATAAGTAATATATTACTATGTTTTAGTAACTATCCCAACACTGATTATCAATAGGCTATGTTTTACAGCAGCAATTATTAATAATAAATTATTGAAATATTACAGAATCCCATCCATTTCAATGTAATCTTTAGAAAAATCATAAGAAATCCAAAAAACATGGTTATCACCCAACAACTATATATTAATGTGTCCCATGGTCTCTTGTAAAGCTGTGATGATTATCAATATGTTTTACAGCAGCAATTATTAATAATAAATTATTGAAATATTACAGAATCCCATCCATTTCAATGTAATCTTTAGAAAAATCATAAGAAATCCAAAAAACATGGTTATCACCCAACAACTATATATTAATGTGTCCCATGGTCTCTTGTAAAGCTGTGATGATTATCAATATGTTTTACAGCAGCAATTATTAATAATAAATTATTGAAATATTACAGAATCCCATCCATTTCAATGTAATTTTTCAAAAAATCATAAAAAATTCAAAAAACATAGTTATTGTAACGGACCCGAAGGGGGGTTACTTGAGCACAAATATGTTGTCCCTGAGACTTTTATTTTGAAGGGCTTCCTGCCAAAACATCAGGTCTGCAAGGCTTTTATTTGTAGTGTTTCCTGCCCACAGGGACATGCCAGCTGCAATTACAATAATCATGTTCACCTGGTGCTGATGGCCAGTATGGGGCTACAGGTGCCTGGCAGCAAACATTAAGATAGGCTCGGTGGTAGAGGAGCAGAAAGGACTGCACAGTGTTGCAAATGTTTGTAAACTAATAGACCCTGGAAGGATGGGTTAAGGACGGACAAATGGACCCTGGAAGGATGGGTGACGGACGGACGGAAGGTTAAAATGACAAACTTGGAACGAATGGAAGCCACACACCATGCCACTGTCTACCACAATTAGCACCTAGCTGGAAGGGGAACAAGGTATATGTCTCTGTTTGATGGTTTTGTTGCACTGTTTATATGATCTTATTGTTATCTGAGTGATCTTATTGTTGGCTTTTATTATCTGAGGGTTATTGCTATAGTTTGTACCTTTTTCATGTATTTACCTTTTTCATGTATTTTTCTATAAGAAGGTTTATGCATTCTGTAAGTTAATTTTGTGATATAGGCCCATAGATTTGATGGGAAAATGTATTGTGCCATTTGAGATTTGATGACATTAATGGATTATTGTATTGATTTATGTTATGTATTTTGTGTTTTCTTCGCCAGTTTCTACGTTGATTTAATAAAGAACCACCAAAAAATCATCAGTGAGACTTCACCCTTTTAATGACCAGCCGGGACCGCTACACCTGTCTCTGATTAAAATTCTTAAATCAGGGACAGGGGCTACTGAAGCCAAATACATTCGAGAACCAGTGCTGTAGGCCTTGCTCTCCACCTCTCCTCACCTGCTCGGTGTCAGTGAAGGCCTCCACAGCTCTGAGGACCAGGCCCCCCTCTTCTGACAGCACGTCCTGGATGCCCTGCTCCAAATGCTCCCCAGGCTGGAGGAAAAAGGAACACTTGCCCTGAAACACAGGAAGACAGCAGAGGAGGAGGGGGGGAGAGGAAGAGATTTAGGCTTCAAAGTGAATGAGATATGAGACTGGCCGAGTTCAAACACGGGGGAAGCTTCTATTATAATAATGATGATAATAATAATAATCATTTTGAACAATTTTTATTCAATTGCCTTCTGTAGCACTTTGAGATTTCTTGTAAATGTAAAGTGCGTTATAAATAAAATCCATTATTATTATTATTATTATTATTATTATTCACTAACCTTTAAGTTATATGAAGAAAATAAACCAAAATAAACTCTACATTAATAATATATTCATAAATCAAAAAAATAATATTTTTCATAAATTAAAGAATATATAGCAGTAATGTAAAATATATAGCAGTAAACAACACACACACCCACCATTTCAGACCGGCACGTTGGCAGGTGCTTCCGCATGGTGTCTTCCTCCGGTACTTGACCCCGCAAAAGGGGCAATGGCCCCTTGGCCATTAAGTCCAAATCGCAATCCAAATGGCAACAGTTGACGTACTGTACAAGTCTATAAAGAGACAAAAGCATCATGTCCATTGTATGGTTTCCCTATGAAATTAAACTAAACTAACTAGTGTTACAGACTAGACAGGTCTTGGGATTGAAGTGCTCATTGTGTCAATCAAGTCCTAACTTGGAGTGTGTAGATAGAGGTGGAAACCAAGGAAATTAACAAAAGGAGATGGACTGGCCTTAAAAAAACAGATATTGTTTGGAGGTGGGTCAGTCCAAATGTTTAAGGAAAGGAAAACAACTAAAAGAAAGGAAGTATACACCCTATATACTCCTAATACTGGTATGTGACATTATTATGGGTAAGCTTACTTAGCAGCAGTACAAACAAGTGATAATGGAATAGCACAAAGCTAATGGAGGGTAACTAACCATTCACTTTTAAGGCATTCTTTTTATGGACCTTGAGGTGGTGAGACATGCCTTCCTTTGCATTGAATATTTTTGTACAAATAAAGCAATGGAATTTTTCACAGCAGCTTGTACATTTTATTGTTCTGGGTGTGTGGCTTCGCCTAAACACACTGCTATGGACCTGAAGGACCTGAAGGAACAATATAGGAAAAAAAAATGTTAATAGCTCAGGTGGCACTAATTGCATCTCTTTCACTCCATTTCTTATTTGCAATGTTATAGTCCTCAAAAGATGGGTTATCATCCATTCATAGCGTCATATACTAGCTAGTAGCTATGGTTTTCTCTTGCAGTTTTCTAAGCAAAATGTTGTAGTTGTGCAAGGGGTCTGAAGGGGTACCTGTCTCTGATTAAAATTCTTAAATCAGGGACAGGGGCTACTGAAGCCAAATACATTCGAGAACCAGTGCTGTAGGCCTTGCTCTCCACCTCTCCTCACCTGCTCGGTGTCAGTAATGGCCTCCGCAGCTCCGAGGACCAGGCCCCCCTCTTCTGACAGCACGTCCTGGATGCCCTGCTCCAAATGCTCCCCAGGCTGGAGGAAAAAGGAACACTTGCCCTGAAACACAGGAAGACAGCAGAGGAGGAGGAGGGGGGGAGAGGAAGAGATTTACTAGGCTTCAAAGTGAATGAGATATGAGACTGGCCGAGTTCAAACGGGGGAAGCTTCTATTATAATATGGTTCGTCTAAAAAACAGTCATGTGCGGATGTTTCATTTAATTTCATGGATGGTAGTATCACTTTGACGCAGGCATTGTAGAAATATCAAAGTGTACCAGTGTTTATATGTACGATAATAATTCCATCAGTCCTGATTAAGGCAAAAAGAGTGGAAACGGCCACCTTATCCTGATTACCTTATCATGTTCAAGCCCCCTACTGAAACCAAATGGACCCTTTGAGTGTACAAGTGGAAACTTGACGTTCGTTTGGTGGAAACTTAGACGCATGGATGGATTAAAGCTAAATAAAATCTCACGACTGAAAAATGTTGTATGGCCAAGTCCTAATGTGCGATTTGTGAAACCGTGTGAAAGGAGCCCCCACCCACACCAGCGCTGTTCCCTAAACAATTACCACAATATGTAAAATTATGATATGTTAGTAATATTGTTCCTGCCGTTCTACATACTGCCAACCAGGTGAAGAAATCACAGATTGAGGCTTTAACCTCATTTGCTATTAATGAACCTTTATCGCAGACTATTAAGATTTTATGGAAGATGCTTCTGAACATATTGCTAGTTTTACCCCTTCAAATGCTCTAATCTTAAAATAATAACCGAAAATAGCTTATCTACAAGCTCTCAATGCGTCTGCGACGCATTGAGAGCATGTAGATTAGGCTATTTTCGCTGAGCAACATGCTTCCGTAGACTGCTATGGAATCCAAATTACATCAGCCGTGCCGACTGAGAACTTTAATCCATGTAGATGTCCAATACCTTCACCACTCTCTTCTGGCCCAGCTGGGGCTTCCCGTCTGCGCCCACCACAGGGTCCATGATGACGCAGTACTGCCTCATGGTGGCTCAGCGTGGTCACGTTGACCACGCCCACCTTCGCCGCCACCGAGTGAATCGTTTTAATTTTATTTTTGTTTAATTTCTTTTTATTTTGTTATTTTTTTCTTATATGGGCATATAAGACTTATATGCCCACAAGGACTAAAATATGGCTTACTTGAATGACTTGCATTTATTTAGTAAGATAAAAATAAAAACGTATAAAACATAACTTTTCTGCTGGTTCCATATTCAACACCACAGTGCGAAATCTAAATATATTTTGTGGAAATGTAACATGTATATCCCTTTTTCTGTGGTGGCAATCTTCATTGATGGTGGCAAGTTCATCTTCTGAGATGGAAGGTCTTGCAGATATCTCACTACTCCCCATGGTCTTTTCAACTCTTCCTGGTCACTGTATGAAATCGATATAACATTTTGTACTTACATGCAAAAGTTTGTGAAGTTAGTATTTGTTAAAATACTAACATTAAAATAATGTTGCCTGATAATATATATCAGGCAACAGACAAATGCATGAATGAAACATGAAAGGCAATGAATAGTACTTGTCATAACAGCATTCAGAAATCTGCATGTAGCAACTATAGGTTTATGAATATGCATTCTTGTCAATAAATATGTCAATCATTTAAAAAGCAGCCATTTGACATTGCCTCATTGAGTTGACGTTTCTGTAGTCTGTAACAAACGATGTCTTGTTTCTGATTTGGCATATAGGCCTACAAATAGTCCCAAGTGGACATTCTAGCTTTCAGTGTAAAAACTAGCACATACGCTTATAAATGCATCATACAGTTCCAATGTTGTCATAATGCCTAGGAGTCTATCCTCCGTGTTGTTGTTGATTTTTTTTGCACCTAACAGTAACATTTAAATTGCAAATACTGAATGGAGATTGTTATTTTTAATGGATGGTCTCGCAAGCGATTGGTTAGTTCATTGTCAAGGAGACCAAGCAGCTATTAATTAATAACTTCAAAAGTTTTGAATGTATTAATCTTATTAACCTCGTTCCCAGCCCCTTTCTCATTGTCAATGGCAAAATATAAATAAAGGCACGTGTACACAGAGCTCAGCTACGTCACATTGCAACAACAACACTGTGTCGCTTGATTGATTAAATACTTTATTAATTGTTTCCATTGGGGTCCTGTGTACTCAAATTCATCGAAGCATTTAATGACAGACATATATATGTATTATTAATATAGGAGCGTTATGTCTATAAAGCATTTGCGTTTGTCTCTGGGTGTATTTTACTAGGTGTAGTATCTTGTAGTTAGACTATAACTAACTTATGTACATAGTTCTTCTATTCTATCTATTTACACAAATGGGCTTTTCAATCCTATTTAGTTGACCTTGTATTTAAACTGTACTTTCATGTGCTTTTTTTCTGCAAACTTCTATATAAAGTATTCAATCAATCAATATATGCACGCTTAATTTCATAGTCTAGACCCCTTAACAGACGACGTCACACTGGCTCCAAATTAAACCATTCTGTCAGGTCCATAGAGTCAGGTCTCGCTAAACACTGGTACACTTTGATATTTCTACAATGCCTGCATCAAAGTGATACTATCATCCATGAAATTAAATGAAACATCCGCACATGACTGTTTTTTAGACGAACCATATTATAATAGAAGCTTCCCCCGTGTTTGAACTCGGCCAGTCTCATATCTCATTCACTTTGAAGCCTAGTAAATCTCTTCCTCTCCCCCCCTCCTCCTCTGCTGTCTTCCTGTGTTTCAGGGCGAGTGTTCGTTTTTCCTCCAGCCTGGGGAGCATTTGGAGCAGGGCATCCAGGACGTGCTGTCAGAAGAGGGGGGCCTGGTCCTCAGAGCTGTGGAGGCCTTCACTGACACCGAGCAGGTGAGGAGAGGTGGAGAGCAAGGCCTACAGCACTGGTTCTCGAATGTATTTGGCTTCAGTAGCCCCTGTCCCTGATTTAAGAATTTTAATCAGAGACAGGTACCCCTTCAGACCCCTTGCACAACTACAACATTTTGCTTAGAAAACTGCAATAGAAACTAGATGGTTCAACTGAATCAACTGGCTTCTCATATAAGCAGATAATATTGACTGATATAAGCGCTCCGTTCACATGATAGTTTAATAGCTGTAGAAACAAGTCAATGATGTTGGTAGTCCCACCATGAACCACAAACTCTTGGGTGAAGTCTGACAAGTGCATAATAGCCTATCATCTTAATAATCTTAGTTATGTTTTCATAACAAACGCTGTTAAACTAGGCTGTGCACTGCAGAGCGTAGAACAGCACCATCTGCTGTAGGTCCTATGTTAAGACAGCAGCACCACCAGTTCAAATGGTAGCCTATTATTATAGTGATATTATTAGTGATATATATTATATCACAATGCATGTATCAAATAAATATCAAGCCCATTAACCTGGACTCTACACACCTCTACAGCGATTTATGGACCTATTTGACATAGACATAGATAATAGCATAATCGCTGTTGTCTCATTTGCACACATAAATTGCTGATGTTCCAAACAAAAGAGCAAGTGATGATCAGATTGTGCGAAAATGTCATTTTATTTTATTTAACCTTTATTTAACCAGTAAAATCACATTGAGACCATAGTCTCTTTTACGAGTGTGCACTGGCCAAGAAAAGAGGCAAATACATGTTACACAGCTCTGCCAGTAACAACAAATACATGACATGACAAAGACAAACAAATAACATTCGTAATACCAAGAAAAAACTACTACCAGGGAGGCTCAGAGAGAATCTAAATAGCTAACCATTAACAGACTAATGAAAAACTAATAAGAACATATATCATAATGATAATTATGACCATAATGGCCACATGGATGGAAATAGGAAGTACAAGGAGGACAAATAAGCTCCGATAGTCATTTGTTTATTAAGGGTTGTTACATCCTCAATATACTATGCTAAATAGCACAATCAAAATCAGCTATTCAACAAGCATGTACAGTGTACACATACAAGGAGACAGTCTTCAAACATTGTTCTCTTGCAGTAGGCTACACAACAATCAAATGGAAGAAACCAAAAAACAAACCTGAGTGCCACACAGGCTGTATATGGGACAAGTGCATGGAAGCATATTGCACATATCTGAATATTGCACATTTCAGTAGACCATGCAGATTTTGCTAGCTAGCACCATTACTACAAGGCCATTTAGCAAACAATTTATCAGCACTCAGCTTGTTTAGTGGCTGAATTAAGTACTAGCCATGGAAACCAACGGAGCAGGAGGCTCCTGTTGTTGTTGCGTGAGGCAGCTTGATGTACAAGTGGGATCAGCACAGCTGAATGGATAGAGAGGCTGCTTGTTTGGGTCGCAGTAGGTACTAGTTTCAATTCTTGGCTTTGGCTGTGTTTTTGTGTTCCATGAGCAAAACCTTAACACATCCAACCCTTGATGTTTGCTGCCAAGCAAGGCACTGGGGGGTACCATTTTTATAGTCTTTGGCATGACTGATGATGGATTGGATCCTGACATGACCTCCCAATCTCAGGGCAGACACTCTAGAAAGTAAAAGAACATAATAAGGGTATTATTATTACAAGGGTAAATGAGTGCAAAGAAAAACAACTGAGTGCTCCAAATGATCCAGGTAAACATCAAACCTGTAGCATCTGTATGCATGATGAGGTGGTGAGGCTAGCTAGAAATCCTCCTCAATGGGCGGATTGCCTACACAGCCCATGTGAAACCAGAGGCTACATGTTGTGCATTCAATCTGAAAGAAATCATGAACTTCATTTAACAAAACATTATCACAACACAGTTAAAATGGAAAGACCTTTTCATAAAAGTATGTTTTTGGAATGTAACGCATGTTTCCATGAAAGATGATGTGCTCCCCATGTAAAACATTCAAAATCCTCATACCCAATGGTCTCCTTCCTCTCCTCCTCCTTCCTTCTCGCCAGCCACGGCACAGCTCTGACATGTCATCTATTGAAGATATGTCTATTTAATACAGTACATTTAATTGTTTGGTTAGGCTGATACAAAGTGGCATTGCAGCCTACCAGAGCTGTTGATAAGAAAATCCCCAATTTCCCATCTCATGATGTTGATCCCTAGGCTGTCTGTTGGGAAGTTGAGGGTTTCTGTGTTCCCCTTCAGTAGTATCAGCTCTGCTGCCTTGAACAAAGAACTTATAGGTGAATCTATCCCAATAAGGTTACTTTTTGGTATTTAGATGTGTTGTTCTTCAGCACAAGTTCTAAGAATGTTTAGATAGTAGGTTGTGTAGACAGATATATAGGCTTGATGTTGATTACCAGCTACAATTTCTTTGAACTACATTGTTCTCTTTAACTACTACAGTATATTATATGTTTGTTGACTATAGGGTTCATGACATGTACACAAGTTGCTCTGGGTGAGAGCATCTGCTAAATGCCTGAATTGGAAATTGTAATCTTACTTTGCATACGAGTACCCCACAGGATGAGGTGTCACGCTGGGCAGGATGTTGGGGCGTTGTGCATATCCAACGTGATATCTTTCCCCTTTTCTGCCTCATGAAGGCTCTAAAGCATAAGGATAAATCAAAATCATCATGTGTTGATCTACTTTTCACCAAGGCCTAGATTTGTTTTGCAACTAAATCCATATCACTGGAAAACATGAGCAAACCATTCCTAGCATTTAAAATCATTGCTTTAAATACACATAAGAAGTGTTGGATTTGCTTACCTGGTGGAATCCTGGCACATTTTAATTTGTGCTGTAGAGGCACCAAAAGGGTCGTAAAAAATGACCTTGTTGGCCTTTGGATACATCACCTTTAAGAACAAATAGGATTAAGGTTGTGTCATGTAGCCTACGCAAAGCTTAAGTGGTGGTAAATATAATGCTGTGTATTTGGACAAAATACATACAACTAGGGTCCAGTGACCATTTAAGCCAACGGCTCCCACAATGCTGTTAAAGTCCATCACCTCCACCTGCATATAATCATTCCATGTGTTAAGTTAAGCCTATAAGCAATGGCATTAAGCATAACTATGGTGATCCTTACCTTTTTGACAATATTTTTTTTTTTGCCTAAATATATATCCGTCATTGCAAAGGTGTCCACCATGAGGCAAGCATGACTTGCAGTGGAGAGCTTATAAATATAGGCATTCAGGACCTGCACATAAAAATTACTTGGGCCAACTCCAATCATTCATTATACTGTATTTCATATGAGGGAACAGCTGAGGTCCTTTAATGAAAATGAAGGGAGTTATACCTCACTCTCCAACCATTGCAGAGGTCGAAGCCTCTTTAGGTCCATAGTGTAGAGTTTGTACCTATGTATTTTGGCCCAAATGATCTCCCCTGTCTTCGACCATACGTCATCAATGACTGGAAATACACAGAATTTCAGTCATTTGTACAGAGCAGAATCTGACAACAGAATATTTTATGTCACATACTGGAAGGTAAATACCGCTGGTCTGGATGGGGCAAGGCAGGACTGGGGCCTCAGAGGAGTGGATGGTCGGAAGGAGGTGGTGTGGTGAGGGGACTGGTGAGGGAGCAGGGGAAGGGGATTTGGCACGAAGGGAAGGTGAAGGTGAACGGGTAGAAGGGGAACACGAAGCCAGAGGAAAAGGGCAACCAAGCTTCTGCAGCTTGGCTGGAATCCTTTCCTCTGGCTCAATGTATTGTGTTATCTGGTCAAAGTTGTCAACTCTGATGCCCAGTTTGTGGACCAGGGTAACACACTTCCCTTCAATTGAGCTTATTTTCATAGGACCCAGCATGTCACTCTCCATCTTCCCTCCCTTGCGCTGCTCCTGCCGTATGTTTTTCACAAGTACCAAATCCCCAACCCTGAAAAGGTCATCCACACCATGCAAAAGTTTCCTCTTACGGATCTTGTCCTGGGACTTTTGCATGTTGTGGATGACCTTTTCATACACCTCCCCCTGCTCCTTCAGTCCCTCACTCACCACCTCCTTCTCAGCCACTCCTTCCACCCTCTCATGAGTTATCTGAAAGTACAGAAATGCAAGTGTTCATTACAATTTATTAAGTTAGGCAAATGATGACCACCACATCTAACCACCTGCAAGAATTAGAGCCTCTAACCTCAAATGTGTCGGCCACCTGGGACGGGTATTTTGCCTCCCTCCGCGATTTTTTCGTGCAAATAATGCGTTTTTTTTTTAAACCTTATAAAGTCAATGGCTCCGTACATGGAGCGACCGGTATGTAAGGACCTTTATTGTTGCATCTAGCTGGCTCTGAAGTACAGGACATTTTCTCCACGTTAGATGATACGGGAGACAGAGATTATGATGTAGCTGTGGACAAGCTGGATGCACATTTTACACCACAGAGGAATATTCCCTATGAAAGACACATGTTCAGGCAAGTGGAACAGTCACAAGGGGAATCTGTGGACAGTTTTGTGTGCAGATTAAAGAAGTTGGCCGCTACATGTGAATTTGGAGATAACCGAGACGATTTCGTACGTGACCAAGTGATTGACAAGTGCCATTCCAATGCGCTGCGGAGACGGCTGCTGCGTGAAAAAAACTTGACTAACTAATCTACAAGAAATCGCTAGAGCAATGGAAGCAGCTGATCTACAAGCGGCCAGGATGGAAAGATTGTCCGTCAACACAGTGGATAGCAGGCCAAAGAGAGGCACACAGAACAGAATGGATAGAGGAGGACAAAAGTTTTCTTCATCCACGGACAGGTCTGGAAACAAGGACCGCACAGCAACATGCTTCAGGTGCTGACGAGAGGGACACACAGGCCGTGAATGCACCATTACACAAGGTAAACAATGCAACAAGTGTGGAAAAGAGGGGCATTTTGCTAAAGTGTGCAAAACGAAAATGTTAAAAGTGAATCAAGTCACAACACAGCGCCCAGAAATGATTGACAGGCAAGATGATCAAAGTGAAGAGGATGATCGCGTTTTCACAGTTACTGCCATAAAGACTGAGATATGTGACAGTAATGGACAGGAGTACAGTAACTAGCCACTCTGATGATGGAGAATGGCCTATGTTAATTAATGGCCAGCCTGTTAGAATGCTAATTGATTCTGGGGCTTCATGCAATGTTGTGAATATGCAAATTTACAGTGGCATACAATCTAGGTCAGACATAAATGTCGATCTGAAACCATGTGTGAAAAAAAAGTGTACCCATATGGTTCTACAACACCACTGGCAGTTGAAGGTGTGTATTTTTTACAGAAGCAAGCTATGCAGAATCAACTTCTACACAAACTACACGATTGGAACCTCGCAGATAAATCTATTCTGTGATGACATCAAGGAAACCACAAGTCACAGAGGGAAGGAGCAGAGCATGCGTTTTCCACAGCAGAGCGTGCAAGGTCACCAGCCATGAGAGCAGCACCAACAATGTCACCATGTAACAGCGGAGGTGACGAAATCGACACCTGGTCAAACACCAAGAGAATCTGCCACAGCAGGAGGACTAAGCCACAGAAAGACATGCTGCATTTGAGAGCCACTGAATAGTGGAACCACTAGCCGAGTGGAGCTCGCTGTCAGAGACATAACCAAATGGACCCGTACGCCAAGTGAAGATTCAGTCTGAAACGCCGGTTCAACCGACTCTCAACCAATCAGAAGGTCCCATCCCTTCAGGCTATGGGACGTTGGATCTCAATCACTTCAGCCGTGCGCAACACGGCTAGTGTTTGTTTACAAGTGAGCGAGAGACAGCCAGTGAAGCACGTTTGCTACTACCTGGCTTATTTCTAACCTATAATGTTTTCAGATACATATTTTAGTGTGCATATGAAGTTTAAAATGAGTAATACACTCATCTTCAATGAGATTCAAAACGGAGTATCTCTGTAATTAAAATCAGCTGTGTTTGAAGAACGTGCAGCTATGGGAATCAAACAGGTGCATGTAATCAAGATTCATTTATATTCATGAAGGCTGCGTTATGTCATCACGCAGCACGTTTTCGTTTACAGGAAGTAATTAAGATTGGCTTTTTAGGGACTTTAGATATAAAAATACACAAAAAATGTTTTTTTTTCATTTTTTTTGGCATCTATTGTTAGGTATGCCCATATGATGACCACGGATATGCTCTAAAAGTGTGAAAAACATATTTTTCATTTCACTAACCTTTAAGTTATATGAAGAAAATAAACCAAAATAAACTCTACATTAATAATATATTCATAAATCAAAAAAATCATATTTTTCATAAATTAAAGAATATATAGCAGTAATGTAAAATATATAGCAGTAAACAACACACACACCCACCATTTCAGACCGGCACGTTGGCAGGTGCTTCCGCATGGTGTCCTTCCTCCTGTACTTGACCCCGCAAAAGGGGCAATGGAAATGGGGCCCCTTGGCCATTAAGTCCAAATCGCAATCCAAATGGCAACAGTTGACGTACAAGTCTATAAAGAGACAAAAGCATCATGTCCATTGTATGGTTTCCCTATGAAATTAAACTAAACTAACTAGTGTTACAGACTAGACAGGTCTTGGGATTGAAGTGCTCATTGTGTCAATCAAGTCCTAACTTGGAGTGTGTAGATAGAGGTGGAAACCAAGGAAATTAACAAAAGGAGATGGACTGGCCTTAAAAAACAGATATTGTTTGGAGGTGGGTCAGTCCAAATGTTTAAGGAAAGGAAAACAACTAAAAGAAAGGAAGTATAAACCCTATATACTCCTAATACTGGTATGTGACATTATTATGGGTAAGCTTACTTAGCAGCAGTACAAACAAGTGATAATGGAATAGCACAAAGCTAATGGAGGGTAACTAACCATTCACTTTTAAGGCATTCTTTTTATGGACCTTGAGGTGGTGAGACACGCTTTCCTTTGTTTTGAATATTTTTGTGCAAATTGGGCAATGGAAGTTTTCACAGCAGCTTGTACATTTTATTGTTCTGGGTGTGTGGCTTCGCCTAAACACACTGCTATGGACCTGAAGGACCTGAAGGAACAATATAGGAAAAAAAAATGTTAATAGCTCAGGTGGCACTAATTGCATCTCTTTCACTCCATTTCTTATTTGCAATGTTATAGTCCTCAAAAGATGGGTTATCTCATCCATTCATAGCGTCATATACTAGCTAGTAGCTATGGTTTTCTCTTGCAGTTTTCTAAGCAAAATGTTGTAGTTGTGCAAGGCGTCTGAAGGGGTACCTGTCTCTGATTAAAATTCTTAAATCAGGGACAGGGGCTACTGAAGCCAAATACATTCGAGAACCAGTGCTGTAGGCCTTGCTCTCCACCTCTCCTCACCTGCTCGGTGTCAGTAAAGGCCTCCGCAGCTCTGAGGACCAGGCCCCCCTCTTCTGACAGCACGTCCTGGATGCCCTGCTCCAAATGCTCCCCAGGCTGGAGGAAAAAGGAACACTTGCCCTGAAACACAGGAAGACAGCAGAGAGGAGGAGGGGGGGAGAGGAAGAGATTTACTAGGCTTCAAAGTGAATGAGATATGAGACTGGCCGAGTTCAAACACGGGGGAAGCTTCTATTATAATATGGTTCGTCTAAAAAACAGTCATGTGCGGATGTTTCATTTAATTTCATGGATGGTAGTATCACTTTGATGCAGGCATTGTAGAAATATCAAAGTGTACCAGTGTTTATATGTACGATAATAATTCCATCAGTCCTGATTAAGGCAAAAAGAGTGGAAACGGCCACCTTATCCTGATTACCTTATCATGTTCAAGCCCCCTACTGAAACCAAATGGACCCTTAGAGGTCTGTTACTCTGAAAGTGTCTAAATCAAACCAAATGGACCCTTTGAGTGTACAAGTGGAAACTTGACGTTCATTTGGTGGAAACTTAGACGCATGGATGGATTAAAGCTACATAAAATCTCACGACTGAAAAATGTTGTATGGCCAAGTCCTAATGTGCGATTTGTGAAACCGTGTGAAAGGAGCCCCCACCCACACCAGCGCTGTTCCCTAAACAATTACCACAATATGTAAAATTATGATATGTTAGTAATATTGTTCCTGCCGTTCTACATACTGCCAACCAGGTGAAGAAATCACAGATTGAGGCTTTAACCTCATTTGCTATTAATGAACCTTTATCGCAGACTATTAAGATTTTATGGAAGATGCTTCTGAACATATTGCTAGTTTTTACCCCCTTCAAATGCTCTAATCTTAAAATAATAACCGAAAATAGCTTATCTACAAGCTCTCAATGCATGTAGATTAGGCTATTTTCGCTGAGCAACATGCTTCCGTAGACTGCTATGGAATCCAAATTACATCAGCCGTGCCGACTGAGAACTTCAATCCATGTAGACGTCCAATACCTTCACTACTCTCTTCTGGCCCAGCTGGGGCTTCCCGTCTGCGCCCACAGGGTCAATGATCACGCAGTACTGCTTGCTGGTCAGCGTGGTCACGTTGACCACGCCCACCTTCTCCGCCACCGAGGGGATGTGAGCCTCCCTGTCCGTAATGGTGACCAGCCACTCCTCCCCCGTATGGCTGTCGCGCCCGCCCGCATCCCGGAAGGGGCGCAGAGCGCGCATGTGAAGCGCTTTCTAAAGGACGGACGGAGAAAGAGACAGTTTTCATAAAGCATAGATCTCAGAGAGAGAGAGACAGACACACACACAGAGAGACAGACAGACACGCTGTGGTTACCTTGTCAGTGATGATTAAAGGAAGAAAATTGACAATGTCAACAACGTCTTCATGGGCTCCAGGTAAGTATGCTCCTACCTTCCTCACCAGCCATTCCTCACCTAGCGCACACATTTCGGGAAGAGTTTCCAACACAGTTAAACATTTTCAAAAATAGCAGAAATAGCGATCTAGAAGCTCACAATGTGTCACGATGTTACACGTTGTGAGCTTGCACATGTGCTTTTTTTGTAGCAGATAAGTACATGGAGCTTAAGAACGATTACAGTCTTCAAACAATGATAGCAGTATTTCCCGTTACTAGTTGGCAGGTGGTGAAGGAATGTTGTCTTCCGTTTGGAATTCTAGAGTATGTTATTATAAAACTCAGAATGACCGTGGTACTTACAGATTGTTGTTTTAAACCTTTCACAGCCTTCCATTACAACACACATGCTAGCCAGTTTCACTGTGGCAAGTAACCAGGGGCGCCGTTGTTTGTGCGCGACCCTGGGGGCTGAACTTGACCTAGACCAGCCCCGTCCCCAAGTTGTTGCCATGTGAGGTATTAGAGGATGGATTGCACAGTCGTATCTACAGTTGTGTGATGTTAAATCTGGGAGCTCATTCGGTGACTAAAATAAAAAATAAAAAATACAATTTTTCCTCTGGGGGCACAACTTCCTTTTTTTTCAGCAGACTCAGTCTTAAGGGATTAGGTATTAGAGGATGGATCGTGGCAGAGTCGTATCTAGAGCTGGGTGACACAAATGCAAAGTGCTTCTGGTATACTTGCCAGGAACACTGGGGACATCCCCGGAACCTCCTCAAGGACCCTTGGGGGTCCCCGGACACTACTTTGAGAACCACCGTTCTACTTACCAGGACCTTCCAAGAGCCACTCGTCTCCTGCCACCCTCTTCTCTCCTCCCTCCTTAAAGTCCAGCAGAGCCTGCAGCCTCAGTGCAGTGTCAGGATGCACTATCTGCAGAGGGGTTACGTCCTGAAAGAGACAAGCGTTCACGTCACACACCATCACAGAGCCCAATATGTGAAGCCTGGTTTATGCTTTGCTGTACGATGGCATCTTCCACTCACAATGCGCCACGAGCGTGTAGATCTGCCGTTTTTGGTGCGGGACACTGGCGTGCAACGAAGTATAAATCAGGCTAAAACTTTGTATTGTTTGAGTTAGAGTTATCAGCTTGCCCAGTGTTGCCAGGCGTATGTCTCAGCTCATCCACAATGATCTTGCCCCCCAGGTCCTGAACAACAGCAGACAGAAGGCATGATGAGGAATAAAAACAAACAAACACAAAAACATGTCTTCCAAGCAGTCTCACTGCATGGCTGAGAGAAACATAGCACATTTCACACACATTTATGAAAATCTCTCAAATGAGAGCAACCGGTTCAGAGCTCAGAAACAGCATCTTTATCATCACAAGAAATACAGCTGGCATTGGAGTAAACTTACCTTAAACAGATTATGGGGGGGAAAAACATAGGCTCAGTTTGCATCAAAACAAATTGAATCCATTGTATTTGAAGGCCTTAAAAAAGGCACATGAAACCCTAAACCAAAATTCCAGCCTTGGGCATGGAGGACCCTGAGTTCATGAAGAGGTGGGAGCAGATCTTGAACAAATGTTCATTAGATTTGGAAGTATTGATCATTGAAAAACGTAAATCTGAGCGTACGGAGAAACTTGAAACTGTTAAGATGCTTGAAACTAAAGTGCACAATCTTGAAAAGTCAGATGAAGTCACCCAATAGGAGGAGAAAATGATTAAATCATTAGAATCATTCAAGATACAACTGAAACAATTCAAATTGAAAAAATACCAACCTGATGTGGATGATTATAAAGAAGGAAAGGTCTATGTGTGGAACAAGCCAACCTTGTTCCACACATTGAAACAAAGAACCAGGGCCAGAACAGGTGGTCACCATTAGTTTGATTACTCATCTGACACTGGCAAGTCAAGCACACAGAGTGAGGACATTCCAACCAGCCAAGGAGTGACTTTTTTGGACATACCCCGCCCACACCACCATGGAAGAGGTGGAAAGGGAAAACGAGGCGGGGCAAAAGAGGAAAGGGGACAGCCCAGGAGGTCCCCAAGACAATTCAATCACCGGTAGTAAATCTGTCCAAAGTCCCCCTCACCACCTCCCAAACCTCAGTTCTAAGCAAAGGCCTCTCATTTTCAGTGACTAATAAAGTCAATGCTTTCAACTTAAAGGTGGACACATATAAGTTCATGAGGCAACTCCATTTGAAACATTTCTTTTCTCCCCACCATAAGAGTGCACCATATTTCACTGAACAGATATCACCAATTGAGGAGACTGAAAGCGGTGCAAAAAATCCCTCTCCGTTTTATCCAAAGTCATCATTTTGCCCCTCAACTAACTTAAGTCCTGTAATTGTGACATTCAACAAACTTGTCGAACATGACCTTGAAGAAATGTTAAAGAAGGACAAAGGCCCCAAGTATGCAAACTTAACCTATGAGGAGCGCTGTGCACTAAAGGAATTGGAAAATAATACAGAAATCATTATTCGTTCTGCTGACAAAGGAGGTGCAGTTGTTGTCTTAGATACTGAATATTATAATCAGAAAATGCTTGAAAACCTGAACAGCCCCACCTACAGGCAGCTTGTGAAATCCTCTGAATGAGTACAAATCTGAAATTGACAATCTATTGAAAGCTGCATTTGAATCAGACTGGATCACAAAAAAAGAGCATGCCTACCTGACTAATCAGAATCCTGTCACTCCCATCATCTACAGCCTCCCAAAAATCCACAAACATCCCACAGAACCCCCTCTCAGACCAATTGTCTCAGGAAGAGGCTCCCTCACTGAACCATTATCTAAATATGTTGATTTCTTTTTGAAAGACTTTGTGAAGGATCTGCCCGCCTACCTTGGAGACACAAAAGATGTGCTTAACTGTCTGAGTAATTGCACTTTGAATCAGAACACAATATTGGTCTCTCTTGATGTTGAAAATGTATATGGTTGCATTCCTCATGAAGATGCTTTGAATGCGGCTGCCTATTACTTGTCTAAGAGAGAAATGACACAAAACCCCCCAAATAAGTTTCTATTAGAACTATTACACCTTGTTCTCAGTCGCAATTACATGCAATATGGATCCAACTGGTACCTACAACAGGCTGGGACTGCAATGGGGACAGCGACAGCGCCTTCTGTGGCTGGATTGGTTGTGGGACAATGGGAAGAAAAAGTTGTACATGACTCCAATAATAACCCCTATCATTCAAAGATAAGGTTATACAAACGGTACATTGATGATATCCTGTTATTTTGGGAGGGAACACAGACTGAACTAATGGACTTTGTAATATATCTCAACAACTCAAGTTTCCTGAAATTCACTTGTGAACAGAGCATTGACAAGATTAACTATTTGGATCTAACTATATCCAAGGATGAAACTGGAATGATTCATACATCTATTTTCAGAAAAGACATGGAACGCAATACGATTTTGCATTCTACCAGTAACCATCCTGGACACCTAAAGGACAACATCCCAGTAGGTCAATTTTTGAGGCTTAAACGTAACTGTTCAGATCTTGATGACTTTCACTCAAAAGAAACCATTATGAGTACTCGGTTTAAGGACTAAAAACAAAAAATCCAAGTCGGGCTTGTTTTTGTACTGAATATAACCACTGTGCTTCAGAAATCAAAAAGATACTCAACAGACACTGGCATGTGCTCCAAACAGAGCCATCTGTGAAAGATCTCTGCAAGTCCCCACCCCTTGTTGCATTTAGGAGAGCACCCACAATCAAAGGTACAGTCATGTACAAAAATATGGTTCAAAAGAAGACCACATGGCTGACAACAATTGGAATGTATAGATGTGGCAACTGTGCCTGTTGCAACAATACAACAGAAAAGAAATCATTCAATCATCCCCACACTGGAAGGAAGATTCCTATTCGTGAATTTATCAACTGCAAATCGACACATGTGATTTACATGCTGTTATGTCCCTGTGGTCTAGCATACGTAGGACAAACTAAAAGACCCCTTAAACAAAGAATATCAGAGCACAAAACTGCAATCCGTACAGGAAATATGGATTATGCAATTGCAAAACATTATGCTGAAGCAAATCATGGTTCACCCTCTTCACTAAAATTCTGTGGGATTGAAAAAATTGTGATGCCCATCAGAGGAGGTGATATTCTAAAGAAACTGGCCCAGAGAGAAATGCAGTGGATATACACACTCAACACTATGACACCCAATGGACTTAATGACGATTATAGCTTAAAATGCTTTTTGGGTTAAGACTATCTTTGATACCCATTCACTGTGTATTGGATGTGTTACTTTATGATATATGCCACAAATTACCTGTAATTGCCTGTGTTCTTGCATACTAGTGATTGGACCTTGGTGATTGACTTGAGATTTCAGCTGTTGGTGAACTCTGACCTTGTGTATAAAGTGAGTTGAATTGATGTGATATGAATGCTCTGAGGAAGGCTCATAGCCGAAACGCGTAAGCGTTCACTTTATTGGTGTGCCAATAAAAAAGTGGAAATGTGAGTAATTTGTCCTCCATTTAATTGACATTTTTGGATGTGCTACCTTTTTGGATTTTTTTTTTAAATTCCTTTTTTGATATGTATACTGACTTTGGGTCTAGCACTCCACTGAGAACCCATTGTTGATGCGCAACCTCTTTTTCTTATGTAGAAACCCTAAACCTGTTTAATGTTATCAGATCTCCAGTTGTTGCTTGTGATGGGAACATTGTGCAATACAGGTGGAGACAGGGGAAATGCCTTTAAAAATTAGAAGGAGGCACCTTATGAGTAATTATTGGACGCACATAAAGGGACATGATAATTCACATCCAGTTAAGGAGGTCCTCCGGCCATGCTGGGAATATGGAGGGATCCAGAATTCCAGTTTTGGATGGGTGGGGAATAAGTTAGCGGAATGCATGGGACTTAATACAACAGAATTTAGTAATTCCTGAGGTGGCACCTTGGTTGCTTAAGACACCAAAGATAGACTTTCATGTGCTAGAGGTTAAAAGACAAGAAAGAGGAGAAGTTGACTTGATCTATGTTTTTAATAATCGAGTAGAGGCAGAGTACAGTGATTATGTACAAATCTACACTGATGGATCCGTAGACCCAGAGATGGAAAGAGCAGGGGCAGCCTTTGTGGTGCCGGGAGTCAAGTATACAGTTTTTAAACGTGCAACAGATAAACTTGGTGTATACACTATGGAGATATATGCAGTGCTAATGGCGTTACGATGGGTAGAGGAGGTAAAACCTGATAAAGTAGTGATATGTGTAGATTCTTCTTCGGTACTCAAAAGCCTGCAGTCATTTAGATCTAAGTGCAGAGAAGATTTGATGTATCAGGTGTTACAGACACACAATAATCTAATTCAAATGGGGATTGAAATACAATTTATGTGGGTCCCAGCACATGTTGGCATAGAAGGTAATGAAGAAGTAGATGTGTTGGCCAAGAAGGCTCTGTTAAATAATGACATCCAGCTGAATATAAGTCTTAGTAAGTCAGACGCAAAATCAATTATATGGAAGAAAGTTGTGACAGAATGGCAACAATCATGGGAAGAAGAAGAAAAGGGAAGACAATATTTTAGATTCCACAACAGAGTGAATGCAGGAAGAAAGAGGAGAAACGGAAGTAGGAGAGAGGAGGTTATTATAACAAGACTAAAAATTGGACACAGCACATTAAATAGGACCTTGCATTTGATGGGGAAACACCCCACAGGTTTATGTGATAATTGTCAAGAGGAAGAGACTGTCGAACATGCTATGATGCATTGTAGGTTATATCAAGACAAAAGAGAGGCCATGATTGAAGAGCTGAGGGAGGTGGGAATTGAAGAAATAACGTTTGAAAGGATAGTGGGGGCAGCAGAGGACAACTCAGGCAGAGGCACAGTCGTGAAATTTATTAAAGAAACAGGACTGTGGGATAGAATTTAGTTAATCATGGATGAACAGAAGAGGGCGGTAATGCAACTATAAGGATGCCAACCGCCACAAAACACCATAAAGAAGAAGAAGAAGAAGACTGCCTGCCCTGGCTGGTATGATGATCCTATGGTATGATCCAAGCGTCATTCCGAGCTGGAGACAGACGCGAGTATGGCAAGCCGTTTTCTCTCTACCGAGGTTGACCCGGGTGAATCACATATAGCGTACTACAGCATAGTACCACTAAACAACAAAGCGCACCTGCACAATCGGATATTCGTTATGCACTACTAATTATGTACTGTGGCCCATAGATATATCTATGCTGTGTCCAGCCAGAGCAGAGGAACCAACCAGAGGCTCTGAGAGGAACTACACATACATGTTGCTGTTATCCCAGTCAAGGTGTAGGCTACAGCAGTTAAAACCGTATTTATTGGACGGTTTCCACAAATAACTACATTCTACATGTGTTTAATAGAAGCATAATTGACGGAGGTCTGGTCGCTGTCTGCTGATATGTTGTTGTAGTTGTTGCCATAGTTAAAAGCGTGTTGTTGCCATAGAGCATAGCTACCGCATTGCATTGTGGGAGTGTCCCTAGCACATACGAGATGACGGCAAAGACGTCACGGTAATCATGTCCGAATACACATCCTAGTGCGTTCGGAAATACAGCACTGAGTGAGTGCACTGGCCAATACAAATGAATAAGCGGGTGCGCTCCGACATTATAACTCTATGGTGCGCTCCGGTGGGAAATTTCCGAACGCACCCCATATCAATATCATCACACACACCATTCTTGTGTTTCGCTCAGTGGGCGTGTAACTGAAATATGAACTCGATTAAACCATGTGTACCCTGTCTGCAGCTAAATCATCATATAAACCTGATCTGACCTGAACTTCTGATATTAACATATACATATCTATCATTATCGAGCTCCGACGGAACCTCTCCCTCCGCCGTATAGCTCGGCGTACAGCGGAGGGAGAGGTTCCGTAGGGGCTAATCATTATCATGACAAAGAAATACAAGGTTGTTTCCTTTGTCTGTCTGCTATTTATCTATAAAGAACATTCAAGTAAGCCACATTTTAGTCCTTATGGGCATATAAGACTTATATGCCCACAAGGACTAAAATATGGCTTACTTGAATGACTTGCATTTATTTAGCAAGATAAAAATAAAAACGTATAAAACATAACTTTTCTGCTGGTTCCATATTCAACACCACAGTGCGAAATCTAAATATATTTTGTGGAAATGTAACATGTACTGTATATCCCTTTTTCTGTGGTGGCAATCTTCATTGATGGTGGCAAGTTCATCTTCTGAGATGGAAGGTCTTGCAGATATCTCACTACTCCCCATGGTCTTTTCAACTCTTCCTGGTCACTGTATGAAATCGATATAACATTTTGTACTTACATGCAAAAAAAATTGAAGTTAGTATTTGTTAAAATACTAACATTAAAATAATGTTGCCTGATAATATATATCAGGCAACAGACAAATGCATGAATGAAACATGAAAGGCAATGAATAGTACTTGTCATAACAGCATTCAGAAATCTGCATGTAGCAACTATAGGTTTATGAATATGCATTCTTGTCAATAAATATGTCAATCATTTAAAAAGCAGCCATTTGACATTGCCTCATTGAGTTGACGTTTCTGTAGTCTGTAACAAACGATGTCTTGTTTCTGATTTGGCATATAGGCCTACAAATAGTCCCAAGTGGACATTCTAGCTTTCAGTGTAAAAACTAGCACATACGCTTATAAATGCATCATACAGTTCCAATGTAATGGAATGCCTAGGAGTCTATCCTCCGTGTTGTTGTTGATGTTTTTTGCACCTAACAGTAACATTTAAATTGCAAATACTGAATGGAGATTGTTATTTTTAATGGATGGTCTCGCAAGCGATTGGTTAGTTCATTGTCAAGGAGACCAAGCACCTATTAATTAATAACTTCAAAAGTTTTGAATGTATTAATCTTATTAACCTCGTTCCCAGCCCCTTTCTCATTGTCAATCGCAACATATAAATAAAGGCACGTGTAAACAGAGCTCAGCTACGTCACATTGCAACAACAACACTGTGTCGCTTGATTGATTAAATACTTTATTAATTGTTTCCATTGGGGTCCTGTGTACTCAAATTCATCGAAGCATTTAATGACAGACATATATATGCATTATTAATATAGGAGCGTTATGTCTATAAAGCATTTGCGTTTGTCTCTGGGTGTATTTTACTAGGTGTAGTATCTTGTAGTTAGACTATAACTAACTTATGTACATAGTTCTTCTATTCTATCTATTTACACAAATTGAGTACATGTGGACCCCATTTGAAACAAGCCAGGCCAGGGCCCCAGCAGAGACCGAGATGGGACCATTAGCAGAGGCCGTGCTGGGACCTCCGCGCCCCATCCCCCCCCAACCCCCCATCCCCCCCCAACCCCCACTGCTGGCTGCCCACGACGGAACAATGGCTTTGATGGACACTACACCCCCCTCCCCCCCCGAGACTGCTCCTAAACACCTCTCAGTGGATAAACACCTATCCATTGAAAAAATGATCAAATCGTTTGGCGTTGGCTTGCACATGATACATCTTAATGTGAATTCTCTTGCAGGAGACAAGCTAACACAAATCAAGCAGATGTTTTATGATGGTAAGGTTGACATTTTAACTTTCTCTGAAACAAAACTTGATCAAGCGATAACTGATTCTGTGATTGAGATTGAAAACTACAAACTCTTCAGAAAAGATAGGAACAGAAACGGGGGTGGTGTTTGCATGTATGTTCATACTGACAATGTCTGCATCCTTCGGGAAGACCTGATGGATGAAAACATTGAAGCTGTGTGGGTCGAGATCATTTTTAAACATTCCAAACCTGTGCTAGTCGGTACCATATACAGACCTCCTAACCAGACTGATTTCTATGATAGACTTGATGAATGCTTAGCTAAAGTGGACCATGCGGAGACGATTCTTCTTGGTGATTTTAACACTGACACGCTCCGCAAGGAAGCGTCAATGTATAAGTCATTCAAGGCGTTTTGTGATCGGCATTCACTCCACCAGCTGATCACTCAGCCCACAAGGCTGTGTGTTTCCTCTCAAACTACCATAGATCTCATTCTAACAACGGACAAGGAAAAAATCCTAAATAGTGGTGTTTCTACCTGTGGCATATCTGATCATAACATGATCTTCTGCACCAGAAAGAAACGTAAACCTAAGACCGGTTACCACAAAACAGTCACAATCAGAGACCTCAAAAATTATAAGAGTGAGGACAGAGTGAGGACAGACTGGAGGAACAGGATTGGTCCGACGTTCTAAACAGCACACAGGCAGACGAATCCTGGCTTAGTTTCAAAACCAAATTCATTCAAATTTTGGACAGTGTGGCTCCCTTGAAATCCATCAGGGTCAAAACCCGCTCGGTACCATGGATGAATTCGGACATCCTTACTGCCATGAAAGCCAGAGACAAAAAGTGTTCTGAGCTTCATAAAAGTAGGATCAAACTAGCCAAATGTTTTAACAAAGGTCTCGAATCCCACGTAGCCAAACTTGAAAAGGAAAAAAACAAGCTAAGAAACTGGGTAAATAAAATGCTCCAGTTAGCAGAAAAAAGCTACCTCGATGACAAGATTGAGGAAAATCAAAAAAAAACACGAGAGCTTTGGAAGCTACTCAAGAACCTCCTAGGCTGCAGCAAAAAATTGAAAACCAGGCTTTCAAACTTAAGCCTCAAGGTGAATGACACTCTCATTTCATCCAAACATGAAGTGAGTAAAATCCTCAACATATTCTTCACGACCGTAGCCTCAGATTTGGTTGAAAAACTTCCTCCACACTCTGGGAGATATGGTGAGGAGTATGTTGTCTCATTTTACGAAAAACAGGGTGTTTGCAAAGATGACTTTAAACTCTCCCCTGTGAAAACAGAAGAGGTGTTTAAAAAATTGAGTGCTCTTCATCAACACAGAGCCACAGGCCTCGACAATATCCCCCCCAAATTTCTAAAAGACTCAGCCGCCTCCATTGCTCCAATCATTACCCACATAGTAAACCTCTCCACCTCACAGGGACAGGTCCCTAACGACTTCAAAAAAGCAAGGGTGACCCCTCTGTTCAAAAAAGGAAACCAATTAGACCCTGGCAACTACCGCCCTATTTCTATTCTAAGCTCCATCTCGAAAGTCATGGAAAAAATAGTCTATGAACAGGTCGACAAGTATCTTGCCGAGAAAAATCTAATCTACAAATTCCAATCTGGCTTCAGAACAAACCACTCCACTGACACATGCCTTCTCTATTTGAACGACTCTATCAAACAAGAGATCGAAAAGGGCAAATATTGCGGCATGGTCATGCTGGACCTCCAGAAGGCTTTTGACACCGTTAATCACCCAATTATGATCAATAAGCTCAAAGCAATAGGTTTTGATGACACGTCAGTGAACTGGATGAGATCCTACCTGGAAGGGAGGGAGCAAGTGGTGGAAGTAAACGGCACCCAGTCCCCCCCCCTCCCAGTGACTTGTGGTGTTCCCCAAGGAAGTATACTAGGGCCCTTACTGTTCCTGATATATGTGAATGACATGTCGTCAGCCTGCGACTGCAACCTGTTCCTGTTCGCAGATGACTCGGCCCTGCTAGTCTCGGACAGGGACAGGCTGCAGGTTGAGAAGACTCTCAGCTCTGAACTCAACAAGATCTGTATCTGGCTCTCCGACAACAAGCTCTCATTACACCTGGGCAAAACGGAATGCATCCTCTTTGGGTCCACTCCTAACCTCAGAAAGGCAGAGAGCTTCACGATCAAAGCGGGTGATGATATCATCAAAAGAAAAAACGAAATTACCTACCTGGGCTCTATCTTGGAGGCTGACCTCTCTGGTGACAAAAATGCTGAAAAAACGATCAAAACGGTCCACAAAAAAACACGCTATTTGCGGAGTATTGATCGTAAAGTCAGTAAGAAGACTCTGAAGACTCTTGCAGTGGCCCTCATACAAGGTCATTACGATTATGCATGTACTTCGTGGTATCACAACACCTCCAAGGCCTTAAAAAGAAGGCTCCAAACATCCCAAAACAAACTTGTAAGGCTACTTCTTGGCCTCAATTACAAAACCCATCTAACCCCTGATCATTTTGATAGGATTGGATGGCTTAGGGTTGCGGACAGAGTACAGCAACTTGCTATGGGCCTGGTCTTCAAGATATACTATAACATTGGAATCCCCCTGTATTTGTCAAAATACTTCCAAAATGTTAATGATGTCCATGATCACAATACCAGAGGAAGCTCCACAAACCTTGTCCAACCCTTTTTTGGCTCAACAAAGGGAAGTAACTTGTTCTCATGCTATTCATCAAAAATGTGGAACGCCCTACCAAAAGGAGTAAAGGAGTGTAAAACCCTACTCTCTTTCAAAACAGCCCTAAAGATACACCTTCAGGAGGCTGCAATTGGAAAATGGCCCCTGTCTAAGTCCTAACCTAACCTACCCCCCTACCCCCCCCCTCTCTCCTTCTCCTTTTGTACATATTTCTCACTCTTCATACCAGTAACCTGTAAACTGATTGTATGACATTCTATAGTAGTTGTGTATATCTGTCTGTCTCTTATATGTATCATGATTTGTGTGCATGGGGAACTCATTTGAAACAAGCTCAGTGCTTTTATGAGTCTTCCAGTTTAGTAGACCTTGTATTGTGAATTTGTACTTCCATGTACTGTTGTTCTCATGTCTTACTAAATAAAGTACATCAATCAATCAATCATGGGCTTTTCAATCTTATTTAGTTGACCTTGTATTTAAACTGTACTTTCATGTGCAAACTTCTAAATAAAGTATTCAATCAATCAATATATGCACGCTTAATTTCATAGTCTAGACCCCTTAAGAGACGACGTCACACTGGCTCCAAATTAAACCATTCTGTCAGGTCCATAGAGTCAGGTCTCGCTAAGACACTGCGGTCACGCTGGCCGCTCTTCAGAGAGAGTCAGTCGCACTAGCCGTGCTTCAAAAATGATTGCGCAGCTACGTGGCTTTTTACGGTTAGGCGAACTGATGGTGCGTTCAATGAAATCGTAAATCCCAGTTACTTCAATATATACATGTAAAAATGTAATAAAACAAACTAAAAACATTGTTTGTGTCTAATGTTCTCGTCTGTGATTATTACCGAAATGTTTTACTGCACAAATTATTAATAATAAAATATTGTAATATTACAGAATCCCATACAGTTTAATGTAATTTTTTGGAAAATCGAAAAAAATCTAAAAACATAGTTATCACCCAACAACTATATATTAATGTGCCCCATGGTCTCTTGTACACCTGTGATGATTACCAATATGTTTTACAGTAGCAATTATTAATAATAAAATATTGAAATATTACAGAATCCCCATCCATTTCAATGTAATTTTTCAAAAGATCATAAAAAATTCAAAAAACATAGTTATCACCCAACAACTATATATTAATGTGCCCCATGGTCTCTTGTAAAGCTGTGAGGATTATCAATATGTTTTACAGCAGCAATTATTAATAATAAATTATTGGCAAGGTAAATACACAACCCAAACCTCTACCAAAGTGGTCTTGCCCTTTAAATACAATTTAAAATACTTGTTTTCATTGAGGTTCTTAGTATTCAATTCATAGTCGTCAAATGGTTTTCATTTAGTCTGTAAGTTATGAATTCATACACAGTAAAAGTCTTAGTGTTAATATAATTCAAATGAGTGTACAATGAGGATTTTACAATGTAGGCTGCAGAAAAGAGAAAAAAAACAACTACTAATGTTGAAAATGCAAAGTCAGACTTTTGGGGAGAAAGGATGCAATTACTGGGGGCGAGAAAAAAAAAAGTAACTAAAGTAATAAGTAACTAAGTACTTTTGGCAGGGAGTAATAAGTAAAGTAACTACATTACTTTTTAAACAAGTAATATGTAATAAGTAATTTATTACTATGTTTTAGTAACTATCCCAACACTGATTATCAATAGGCTATGTTTTACAGCAGCAATTATTAATAATAAATTATTGAAATATTACAGAATCCCATCCATTTCAATGTAATCTTTAGAAAAATCATAAGAAATCCAAAAAACATGGTTATCACCCAACAACTATATATTAATGTGTCCCATGGTCTCTTGTAAAGCTGTGATGATTATCAATATGTTTTACAGCAGCAATTATTAATAATAAATTATTGAAATATTACAGAATCCCATCCATTTCAATGTAATCTTTAGAAAAATCATTAAAAAATCCAAAAAACATAGTTATCACCCAACAACTATATATTAATGTGCCCATTGGTCTCTTGTACACCTGTGATGATTACCAATATGTTTTACATTAGCAATTATTAATAATAAAATATTGAAATATTACAGAATCCCCATCCATTTCAATGTAATTTTTCAAAAAATCATAAAAAAAATCAAAAAACATAGTTATTGTAACGGACCCGAAGGGGGGTTACTTGAGCACAAATATGTTGTCCCTGAGACTTTTATTTTGAAGGGCTTCCTGCCAAAACATCAGGTCTGCAAGGCTTTTATTTGTAGTGTTTCCTGCCCACAGGGACATGCCAGCTGCAATTACAATAATCATGTTCACCTGGTGCTGATGGCCAGTATGGGGCTACAGGTGCCTGGCAGCAAACATTAAGATAGGCTCGGTGGTAGAGGAGCAGAAAGGACTGCACAGTGTTGCAAATGTTTGTAAACTAATAGACCCTGGAAGGATGGGTTAAGGACGGACAAATGGACCCTGGAAGGATGGGTGACGGACGGAAGGTTAAAATGACAAACTTGGAACGATGGAAGCCACACACCATGCCACTGTCTACCACAATTAGCACCTAGCTGGAAGGGGAACAAGGTATATGTCTCTGTTTGATGGTTTTGTTGCACTGTTTATATGATCTTATTGTTATCTGAGTGATCTTATTGTTGGCTTTTATTATCTGAGGGTTATTGCTATAGTTTGTACCTTTTTCATGTATTTACCTTTTTCATGTATTTTTCTATAAGAAGGTTTATGCATTCTGTAAGTTAATTTTGTGATATAGGCCCATAGATTTGATGGGAAAATGTATTGTGCCATTTGAGATTTGATGACATTAATGGATTATTGTATTGATTTATGTTATGTATTTTGTGTTTTCTTCGCCAGTTTCTACGTTGATTTAATAAAGAACCACCAAAAAATCATCAGTCAGACTTCACCCTTTTAATGGCCAGCCGGGACCGCTACACCTGTCTCTGATTAAAATTCTTAAATCAGGGACAGGGGCTACTGAAGCCAAATACATTCGAGAACCAGTGCTGTAGGCCTTGCTCTCCACCTCTCCTCACCTGCTCGGTGTCAGTGAAGGCCTCCACAGCTCTGAGGACCAGGCCCCCCTCTTCTGACAGCACGTCCTGGATGCCCTGCTCCAAATGCTCCCCAGGCTGGAGGAAAAAGGAACACTCGCCCTGAAACACAGGAAGACAGCAGAGGAGGAGGGGGGGAGAGGAAGAGATTTACTAGGCTTCAAAGTGAATGAGATATGAGACTGGCCGAGTTCAAACACGGGGGAAGCTTCTATTATAATAATGATAATAATAATAATAATAATAATAATAATAATAATAATCATTCAATTGAGGTGGTGAGACACGCCTTCCTTTGTATTGAATATTTTTGTACAAATAAAGCAATGGAATTTTTCACAGCAGCTTGTACACTTTATTGTTCTGGGTGTGTGGCTTCGCCTAAACACGCTGCTATGGACCTGAAGGACCTGAAGGAACAATATAGGAAAGAAAATTGTTAATAGCTCAGGTGGCACTAATTGCATCTCTTTCACTCCATTTCTTATTTGCAATGTTATAGTCCTCAAAAGATGGGTTATCATCCATTCATAGCGTCATATACTAGCTAGTAGCTATGGTTTTCTCTTGCAGTTTTCTAAGCAAAATGTTGTAGTTGTGCAAGGGGTCTGAAGGGGTACCTGTCTCTGATTAAAATTCTTAAATCAGGGACAGGGGCTACTGAAGCCAAATACATTCGAGAACCAGTGCTGTAGGCCTTGCTCTCCACCTCTCCTCACCTGCTCGGTGTCAGTGAAGGCCTCCACAGCTCTGAGGACCAGGCCCCCCTCTTCTGACAGCACGTCCTGGATGCCCTGCTCCAAATGCTCCCCAGGCTGGAGGAAAAACGAACACTCGCCCTGAAACACAGGAAGACAGCAGAGGAGGAGGGGGGGAGAGGAAGAGATTTACTAGGCTTCAAAGTGAATGAGATATGAGACTGGCCGAGTTCAAACACGGGGGAAGCTTCTATTATAATAATGATAATAATAATAATAATAATAATCATTTTGAATATTTTGTATTCAATTGCCTTCTGTAGCACTTTGAGATTTCTTGTAAATGTAAAGTGCGTTATAAATAAAATCCATTATTATTATTATTATTATTCACTAACCTTTAAGTTATATGAAGAAAATAAACCAAAATAAACTCTACATTAATAATATATTCATAAATCAAAAAAATAATATTTTTCATAAATTAAAGAATATATAGCAGTAATGTAAAATATATAGCAGTAAACAACACACACACCCACCATTTCAGACCGGCACGTTGGCAGGTGCTTCCGCATGGTGTCCTTCCTCCTGTACTTGACCCCGCAAAAGGGGCAATGGCCCCTTGGCCATTAAGTCCAAATCGCAATCCAAATGGCAACAGTTGACGTACAAGTCTATAAAGAGACAAAAGCATCATGTCCATTGTATGGTTTCCCTATGAAATTAAACTAAACTAACTAGTGTTACAGACTAGACGGGTCTTGGGATTGAAGTGCTCATTGTGTCAATCAAGTCCTAACTTGGAGTGTGTAGATAGAGGTGGAAACCAAGGAAATTAACAAAAGGAGATGGACTGGCCTTAAAAAAACAGATATTGTTTGGAGGTGGGTCAGTCCAAATGTTTAAGGAAAGGAAAACAACTAAAAGAAAGGAAGTATACACCCTATATACTCCTAATACTGGTATGTGACATTATTATGGGTAAGCTTACTTAGCAGCAGTACAAACAAGTGATAATGGAATAGCACAAAGCTAATGGAGGGTAACTAACCATTCACTTTTAAGGCATTCTTTTTATGGACCTTGAGGTGGTGAGACACGCCTTCCTTTGTATTGAATATTTTTGTACAAATAAAGCAATGGAATTTTTCACAGCAGCTTGTACATTTTATTGTTCTGGGTGTGTGGCTTCGCCTAAACACACTGCTATGGACCTGAAGGACCTGAAGGAACAATATAGGGAAAAAAAATGTTAATAGCTCAGGTGGCACTAATTGCATCTCTTTCACTCCATTTCTTATTTGCAATGTTATAGTCCTCAAAAGATGGGTTATCATCCATTCATAGCGTCATATACTAGCTAGTAGCTATGGTTTTCTCTTGCAGTTTTCTAAGCAAAATGTTGTAGTTGTGCAAGGGGTCTGAAGGGGTACCTGTCTCTGATTAAAATTCTTAAATCAGGGACAGGGGCTACTGAAGCCAAATACATTCGAGAACCAGTGCTGTAGGCCTTGCTCTCCACCTCTCCTCACCTGCTCGTTGTCAGTGAAGGCCTCCGCAGCTCCGAGGACCAGGCCCCCCTCTTCTGACAGCACGTCCTGGATGCCCTGCTCCAAATGCTCCCCAGGCTGGAGGAAAAAGGAACACTTGCCCTGAAACACAGGAAGACAGCAGAGAGGAGGAGGGGGGGAGAGGAAGAGATTTACTAGGCTTCAAAGTGAATGAGATATGAGACTGGCCGAGTTCAAACACGGGGGAAGCTTCTATTATAATATGGTTCGTCTAAAAAACAGTCATGTGCGGATGTTTCATTTAATTTCATGGATGGTAGTATCACTTTGATGCAGGCATTGTAGAAATATCAAAGTGTACCAGTGTTTATATGT
This sequence comes from Gymnoscopelus microlampas, assembly GCF_963454915.1. Classification (NCBI taxonomy): domain Eukaryota; kingdom Metazoa; phylum Chordata; class Actinopteri; order Myctophiformes; family Myctophidae; genus Gymnoscopelus; species Gymnoscopelus microlampas. The sequence continues at coordinate 27,631,297 of NC_139958.1, forward strand.
ACGATAATAATTCCATCAGTCCTGATTAAGGCAAAAAGAGTGGAAACGGCCAACTTAGACGCATGGATGGATTAAAGCTAAATAAAATCTCACGACTGAAAAATGTTGTATGGCCAAGTCCTAATGTGCGATTTGTGAAACCGTGTGAAAGGAGCCCCCACCCACACCAGCGCTGTTCCCTAAACAATTACCACAATATGTAAAATTATGATATGTTAGTAATATTGTTCCTGCCGTTCTACATACTGCCAACCAGGTGAAGAAATCACAGATTGAGGCTTTAACCTCATTTGCTATTAATGAACCTTTATCGCAGACTATTAAGATTTTATGGAAGATGCTTCTGAACATATTGCTAGTTTTACCCCTTCAAATGCTCTAATCTTAAAATAATAACCAAAAATAGCTTATCTACAAGCTCTCAATGCGTCTGCGACGCATTGAGAGCATGTAGATTAGGCTATTTTCGCTGAGCAACATGCTTCCGTAGACTGCTATGGAATCCAAATTACATCAGCCGTGCCGACTGAGAACTTTAATCCATGTAGACGTCCAATACCTTCACCACTCTCTTCTGGCCCAGCTGGGGCTTCCCATCTGCGCCCACCACAGGGTCCATGATGACGCAGTACTGCCTCATGGTGGCTCAGCGTGGTCACGTTGACCACGCCCACCTTCGCCGCCACCGAGTGAATCGTTTTAATTTTATTTTTGTTTAATTTCTTTTTATTTTGTTATTTTTTTCTTATATGGGCATATAAGACTTATATGCCCACAAGGACTAAAATATGGCTTACTTGAATGACTTGCATTTATTTAGTAAGATAAAAATAAAAACGTATAAAACATAACTTTTCTGCTGGTTCCATATTCAACACCACAGTGCGAAATCTAAATATATTTTGTGGAAATGTAACATGTATATCCCTTTTTCTGTGGTGGCAATCTTCATTGATGGTGGCAAGTTCATCTTCTGAGATGGAAGGTCTTGCAGATATCTCACTACTCCCCATGGTCTTTTCAACTCTTCCTGGTCACTGTATGAAATCGATATAACATTTTGTACTTACATGCAAAAGTTTGTGAAGTTAGTATTTGTTAAAATACTAACATTAAAATAATGTTGCCTGATAATATATATCAGGCAACAGACAAATGCATGAATGAAACATGAAAGGCAATGAATAGTACTTGTCATAACAGCATTCAGAAATCTGCATGTAGCAACTATAGGTTTATGAATATGCATTCTTGTCAATAAATATGTCAATCATTTAAAAAGCAGCCATTTGACATTGCCTCATTGAGTTGACGTTTCTGTAGTCTGTAACAAACGATGTCTTGTTTCTGATTTGGCATATAGGCCTACAAATAGTCCCAAGTGGACATTCTAGCTTTCAGTGTAAAAACTAGCACATACGCTTATAAATGCATCATACAGTTCCAATGTTGTCATAATGCCTAGGAGTCTATCCTCCGTGTTGTTGTTGATTTTTTTTGCACCTAACATTAACATTTAAATTGCAAATACTGAATGGAGATTGTTATTTTTAATGGATGGTCTCGCAAGCGATTGGTTAGTTCATTGTCAAGGAGACCAAGCAGCTATTAATTAATAACTTCAAAAGTTTTGAATGTATTAATCTTATTAACCTCGTTCCCAGCCCCTTTCTCATTGTCAATGGCAAAATATAAATAAAGGCACGTGTAAACAGAGCTCAGCTACGTCACATTGCAACAACAACACTGTGTCGCTTGATTGATTAAATACTTTATTAATTGTTTCCATTGGGGTCCTGTGTACTCAAATTCATCGAAGCATTTAATGACAGACATATATATGTATTATTAATATAGGAGCGTCATGTCTATAAAGCATTTGCGTTTGTCTCTGGGTGTATTTTACTAGGTGTAGTATCTTGTAGTTAGACTATAACTAACTTATGTACATAGTTCTTCTATTCTATCTATTTACACAAATTGAGTACATGTGGACCCCATTTGAAACAAGCCAGGCTTTCATGGGCTTTTCAATCCTATTTAGTTGACCTTGTATTTAAACTGTACTTTCATGTGCTTTTTTTCTGCAAACTTCTAAATAAAGTATTCAATCAATCAATATATGCACGCTTAATTTCATAGTCTAGACCCCTTAACAGACGACGTCACACTGGCTCCAAATTAAACCATTCTGTCAGGTCCATAGAGTCAGGTCTCGCTAAACACTGGTACACTTTGATATTTCTACAATGCCTGCATCAAAGTGATACTATCATCCATGAAATTAAATGAAACATCCGCACATGACTTTTTTAGACGAACCATATTATAATAGAAGCTTCCCCCGTGTTTGAACTCGGCCAGTCTCATATCTCATTCACTTTGAAGCCTAGTAAATCTCTTCCTCTACCCCCCTCCTCCTCTGCTGTCTTCCTGTGTTTCAGGGCGAGTGTTCGTTTTTCCTCCAGCCTAGGGAGCATTTGGAGCAGGGCATCCAGGACGTGCTGTCAGAAGAGGGGGGCCTGGTCCTCAGAGCTGTGGAGGCCTTCACTGACACCGAGCAGGTGAGGAGAGGTGGAGAGCAAGGCCTACAGCACTGGTTCTCGAATGTATTTGGCTTCAGTAGCCCCTGTCTCTCCCTGATTTAAGAATTTTAATCAGAGACAGGTACCCCTTCAGACCCCTTGCACAACTACAACATTTTGCTTAGAAAACTGCAATAGAAACTAGATGGTTCAACTGAATCAACTGGCTTCTCATATAAGCAGATAATATTGACTGATATAAGCGCTCCGTTCACATGATAGTTTAATAGCTGTAGAAACAAGTCAATGATGTTGGTAGTCCCACCATGAACCACAAACTCTTCTGTGAAGTCTGACAAGTGCATAATAGCCTATCATCTTAATAATCTTAGTTATGTTTTCATTACAAACGCTGTTAAACTAGGCTGTGCACTGCAGAGCGTAGAACAGCACCATCTGCTGTAGGTCCTATGTTAAGACAGCAGCACCACCAGTTCAAATGGTAGCCTATTATTATAGTGATATTATTAGTGATATATATTATATCACAATGCATGTATCAAATAAATATCAAGCCCATTAACCTGGACTCTACACACCTCTACAGCGATTTATGGACCTATTTGACATAGACATAGATAATAGCATAATCGCTGTTGTCTCATTTGCACACATAAATTGCTGATGTTCCAAACAAAAGAGCAAGTGATGATCAGATTGTGCGAAAATGCCATTTTATTTTATTTATTTAACCTTTATTTAACCAGTAAAATCACATTGAGACCATAGTCTCTTTTACGAGTGTGCACTGGCCAAGAAAAGAGGCAAATACATGTTACACAGCTCTGCCAGTAACAACAAATACATGACATGACAAAGACAAACAAATAACATTCGTAATACCAAGAAAAAACTACTACCAGGGAGGCTTAGAGAATCTAAATAGCTAACCATTAACAGACTAATGAAAAACTAATAAGAACATATATCATAATGATAATTATGACCATAATGGCCACATGGAGGACCAGGCCCCCCTCTTCTGACAGCACGTCCTGGATGCCCTGCTCCAAATGCTCCCCAGGCTGGAGGAAAAACGAACACTCGCCCTGAAACACAGGAAGACAGCAGAGGAGGAGGGGGGGAGAGGAAGAGATTTACTAGGCTTCAAAGTGAATGAGATATGAGACTGGCCGAGTTCAAACACGGGGGAAGCTTCTATTATAATAATGATAATAATAATAATAATAATCATTTTGAATATTTTTTATTCAATTGCCTTCTGTAGCACTTTGAGATTTCTTGTAAATGTAAAGTGCGTTATAAATAAAATCCATTATTATTATTATTATTATTATTATTCACTAACCTTTAAGTTATATGAAGAAAATAAACCAAAATAAACTCTACATTAATAATATATTCATAAATCAAAAAAATAATATTTTTCATAAATTAAAGAATATATAGCAGTAATGTAAAATATATAGCAGTAAACAACACACACACCCACCATTTCAGACCGGCACGTTGGCAGGTGCTTCCGCATGGTGTCCTTCCTCCTGTACTTGACCCCGCAAAAGGGGCAATGGCCCCTTGGCCATTAAGTCCAAATCGCAATCCAAATGGCAACAGTTGACGTACAAGTCTATAAAGAGACAAAAGCATCATGTCCATTGTATGGTTTCCCTATGAAATTAAACTAAACTAACTAGTGTTACAGACTAGACAGGTCTTGGGATTGAAGTGCTCATTGTGTCAATCAAGTCCTAACTTGGAGTGTGTAGATAGAGGTGGAAACCAAGGAAATTAACAAAAGGAGATGGACTGGCCTTAAAAAAACAGATATTGTTTGGAGGTGGGTCAGTCCAAATGTTTAAGGAAAGGAAAACAACTAAAAGAAAGGAAGTATACACCCTATATACTCCTAATACTGGTATGTGACATTATTATGGGTAAGCTTACTTAGCAGCAGTACAAACAAGTGATAATGGAATAGCACAAAGCTAATGGAGGGTAACTAACCATTCACTTTTAAGGCATTCTTGTTTATGGACCTTGAGGTGGTGAGACACGCCTTCCTTTGTATTGAATATTTTTGTACAAATAAAGCAATGGAATTTTTCACAGCAGCTTGTACATTTTATTGTTCTGGGTGTGTGGCTTCGCCTAAACACACTGCTATGGACCTGAAGGACCTGAAGGAACAATATAGGGAAAAAAAATGTTAATAGCTCAGGTGGCACTAATTGCATCTCTTTCACTCCATTTCTTATTTGCAATGTTATAGTCCTCAAAAGATGGGTTATCATCCATTCATAGCGTCATATACTAGCTAGTAGCTATGGTTTTCTCTTGCAGTTTTCTAAGCAAAATGTTGTAGTTGTGCAAGGGGTCTGAAGGGGTACCTGTCTCTGATTAAAATTCTTAAATCAGGGACAGGGGCTACTGAAGCCAAATACATTCGAGAACCAGTGCTGTAGGCCTTGCTCTCCACCTCTCCTCACCTGCTCGGTGTCAGTAATGGCCTCCGCAGCTCCGAGGACCAGGCCCCCCTCTTCTGACAGCACGTCCTGGATGCCCTGCTCCAAATGCTCCCCAGGCTGGAGGAAAAAGGAACACTTGCCCTGAAACACAGGAAGACAGCAGAGAGGAGGAGGGGGGGAGAGGAAGAGATTTACTAGGCTTCAAAGTGAATGAGATATGAGACTGGCCGAGTTCAAACACGGGGGAAGCTTCTATTATAATATGGTTCGTCTAAAAAACAGTCATGTGCGGATGTTTCATTTAATTTCATGGATGGTAGTATCACTTTGATGCAGGCATTGTAGAAATATCAAAGTGTACCAGTGTTTATATGTACGATAATAATTCCATCAGTCCTGATTAAGGCAAAAAGAGTGGAAACGGCCACCTTATCCTGATTACCTTATCATGTTCAAGCCCCCTACTGAACCAAATGGACCCTTAGAGGTCTGTTACTCTGAAAGTGTCTAAATCGAACCAAATGGACCCTTTGAGTGTACAAGTGGAAACTTGACGTTCATTTGGTGGAAACTTAGACGCATGGATGGATTAAAGCTAAATAAAATCTCACGACTGAAAAATGTTGTATGGGCAAGTCCTAATGTGCGATTTGTGAAACCGTGTGAAAGGAGCCCCCACCCACACCAGCGCTGTTCCCTAAACAATTACCACAATATGTAAAATTATGATATGTTAGTAATATTGTTCCTGCCGTTCTACATACTACCAACCAGGTGAAGAAATCACAGATTGAGGCTTTAACCTCATTTGCCATTAATGAACCTTTATCGCAGACTATTACGATTTTATGGAAGATGCTTCTGAACATATTGCTAGTTTTACCCCCTTCAAATGCTCTAATCTTAAAATAATAACCGAAAATAGCTTATCTACAAGCTCTCAATGCGTCGTTCTTTTTATGGACATCAATGTGGTGCGAGACCCTTGCTTTGGTTGGGCATATGGGGCAATGGAAGAGTTTACAGCATGTAGTGCATTTTATCATTGTTGGTGTGTGGCACCTCTTAAACACACTGCTATGGACCTGAAGGAACAATATAGGAAAAATAAACATTTTTTAAAATTGTTAATAGCTCAGGTGGCACTAATTGCATCTCTTTCACTCCATTTCTTATTTGCAATGTTATAGTCCTCAAAAGATGGGTTATCATCCATTCATAGCGTCATATACTAGCTAGTAGCTATGGTTTTCTCTTGCAGTTTTCTAAGCAAAATGTTGTAGTTGTGCAAGGGGTACCTGTCTCTGATTAAAATTCTTAAATCAGGGACAGGGGCTACTGAAGCCAAATACATTCGAGAACCAGTGCTGTAGGCCTTGCTCTCCACCTCTCCTCACCTGCTCGGTGTCAGTAATGGCCTCCGCAGCTCCGAGGACCAGGCCCCCCTCTTCTGACAGCACGTCCTGGATGCCCTGCTCCAAATGCTCCCCAGGCTGGAGGAAAAAGGAACACTTGCCCTGAAACACAGGAAGACAGCAGAGAGGAGGAGGGGGGGGAGAGGAAGAGATTTACTAGGCTTCAAAGTGAATGAGATATGAGACTGGCCGAGTTCAAACACGGGGGAAGCTTCTATTATAATATGGTTCGTCTAAAAAACAGTCATGTGCGGATGTTTCATTTAATTTCATGGATGGTAGTATCACTTTGATGCAGGCATTGTAGAAATATCAAAGTGTACCAGTGTTTATATGTACGATAATAATTCCATCAGTCCTGATTAAGGCAAAAAGAGTGGAAACGGCCACCTTATCCTGATTACCTTATCATGTTCAAGCCCCCTACTGAAACCAAATGGACCCTTAGAGGTCTGTTACTCTGAAAGTGTCTAAATCGAACCAAATGGACCCTTTGAGTGTACAAGTGGAAACTTGACGTTCATTTGGTGGAAACTTAGACGCATGGATGGATTAAAGCTAAATAAAATCTCACGACTGAAAAATGTTGTATGGCCAAGTCCTAATGTGCGATTTGTGAAACCGTGTGAAAGGAGCCCCCACCCACACCAGCGCTGTTCCCTAAACAATTACCACAATATGTAAAATTATGATATGTTAGTAATATTGTTCCTGCCGTTCTACATACTGCCAACCAGGTGAAGAAATCACAGATTGAGGCTTTAACCTCATTTGCTATTAATGAACCTTTATCGCAGACTATTAAGATTTTATGGAAGATGCTTCTGAACATATTGCTAGTTTTACCCCCTTCAAATGCTCTAATCTTAAAATAATAATCGAAAATAGCTTATCTGCGACGCATTGAGAGCATGTAGATTAGGCTATTTTCGCTGAGCAACATGCTTCCGTAGACTGCTATGGAATCCAAATTACATCAGCCGTGCCGACTGAGAACTTTAATCCATGTAGACGTCCAATACCTTCACCACTCTCTTCTGGCCCAGCTGGGGCTTCCCGTCTGCGCCCACAGGGTCAATGATCACGCAGTACTGCCTGCTGGTCAGCGTGGTCACGTTGACCACGCCCACCTTCTCCGCCACCGAGGGGATGTGAGCCTCCCTGTCCGTAATGGTGACCAGCCACTCCTCCCCCGTATGGCGGTCGCGCCCGCCCGCATCCCGGAAGGGGCGCAGAGCGCGCATGTGAAGCGCTTTCTAAAGGACGGACGGAGAAAGATACAGTTTTCATAAAGCATAGATCTCAGAGAGAGAGAGACAGACACACAGAGAGACAGACAGACACGCTGTGGTTACCTTATCCGTGATGATTAAAGGAAGAAAATGGACAATGTTAACAACGTCTTCATGGGCTCCAGGTAAGTATGCTCCTACCTTCCTCACCAGCCATTCCTCACCTAGCGCACACATTTCGGGAAGAGTTTCCAACACAGTTAAACATTTTCAAAAATAGCAGAAATAGCGATCTAGAAGCTCACAATGTGTCACGATGTTACACGTTGTGAGCTTGCACATGTGCTTTTTTTGTAGCAGATAAGTACATGGAGCTTAAGAACGATTACAGTCTTCAAACAATGATAGCAGTATTTCCCGTTACTAGTTGGCAGGTGGTGAAGGAATGTTGTCTTCCGTTTGGAATTCTAGAGTATGTTATTATAAAACTCAGAATGACCGTGGTACTTACAGATTGTTGTTTTAAACCTTTCACGGCCTTCCATTACAACACACATGCTAGCCAGTTTCACTGTGGCAAGTAACTATGCTCTTTAAAAAGAGAACGCTGTGTTTAACAAGTGAAAATTTGAGTAGCCTCATCCTGCATTGAGTCACCTACCTTATGCACAAGTAAGACGCGCGAACGCTGGAAGCGAACACAGCTCGAAAATATTTTGTATTTGTATTTGTGTGTGTGTGTGTGTGTGTGTGTGTGTGTGTGTGTGTGTGTGTGTGTGTGTGTGTGTGTGTGTGTGTGTGTGTGTGTGTGTGTGTGTGTGTGTGTGTGTGTGTGTGTGTGTGTGTGTGTGTGTGTGTGTGTGTGTGTGTGTGTGTGTGTGTGTTGACTGTAGCTGCACTCTGGCGCACTCTGTCGGTTGTACACAGGCAGTGCAGGCAGTCGCACACAGGCAGTGCACACACACAGAGCCACAAGCCGAGCAGAGTTTCACAGTAGGCTCCACTTGGGCGGAGGCTTCGCCGCGCCTCCTTATCATATGAGTGCGTTATATCATACTAGTCTTAATTTAACTCTGGGAGGGGTTTTCACATTGGATCAGGTGACGTGCTATTCAGTTCTATCCCATATAGTGTTGGTGTTGTGTAGCACACAGTACCGGTGACCCTGCGGACTCCGCCTCGGTCCACGCCCTCCTTGCGAGCCCTCAGCAAGATGGCCTGGTGCTCTCTGATGACCGTGGCCTTGATGGTCTCCAGCACCGCAACCTCCTTCCTGGGGATGTAGGTCCCTGTGGCAGAGGGAGGGCTCACATCAACTGCGTTCACTTACACCAATTGGACATTAAGCGACAATACTGTGGCAAGTTGTTGCCATGTGAGTTATTAGAGGATGGATTGCACAGTCGTATCTACAGTTGTGTGATGTTAAATCTGGGAGCTCATTCGGTGACTAAAATAAAAAATAAAAAATAAAATTTTTCCTCTGGGGGCACAACTTCCTTTTTTTTCAGCAGACTCAGTCTTAAGGGATTAGGTATTAGAGGATGGATCGTGGCAGAGTCGTATCTAGAGCTGGGTGACACAAATGCAAAGTGCTTCTGGTATACTTGCCAGGAACACTGGGGACATCCCCGGAACCTCCTCAAGGACCCTTGGGGGTCCCCGGACACTACTTTGAGAACCACCGTTCTACTTACCAGGACCTTCCAAGAGCCACTCGTCTCCTGCCACCCTCTTCTCTCCTCCCTCCTTAAAGTCCAGCAGAGCCTGCAGCCTCAGTGCAGTGTCAGGATGCACTATCTGCAGAGGGGTTACGTCCTGAAAGAGACAAGCGTTCACGTCACACACCATCACAGAGCCCAATATGTGAAGCCTGGTTTATGCTTTGCTGTACGATGGCGTCTTCCACTCACAATGCGCCACGAGCGTGTAGATCTGCCGTTTTTGGTGCGGGACACTGGCGTGCAACGAAGTATAAATCAGGCTAAAACTTTGTATTGTTTGAGTTAGAGTTATCAGCTTGCCCAGTGTTGCCAGGCGTATTGCCCTGACAACACTTTGCAAAGTAAGGTATTGTCAGGGCAATAACCCCGGTAACGTGTTCCAATATTTAGTACCCAGCTGTGGCCGGGTTATTGTGTGGGTGAAATAGGCTCTCTGTCCTGCTCTTTATATAGTAGATCATTCAATGGCTTTGTTGCTCAATACCGATTGCTCATTTAGGGTATTCTGTTGGAGCAAGTTCACAAAAGCAATTAGTTGAGCCATGAAACGGTGCTAAAATATTGTATGCGCTTGTGGATATGGGATTATGTCAATTATGCACATCTCTAAACTAAACCAATATTTCATCTCAACCATTCATAGTAATGATTTTAAAGGATCATGCAAGACGGAGCTCGTCTTTGACTTACCTTTCCCTGCTTATCAGTAGGTCAGGTATGGCTTTGTGCCCATACTGGCTACCTCATAAAATGTGTTGTAAATGTCTCTAATCTGTGTGTGTGCTCATGGAAGTTTGCTGGAGACCCCCTGGAAACCCTCAAAGAACACTGGTGGTCCCCGGACCACTGGTTGAGAACCACTGCTCTAGTCTACGGCACTGTTTCTCAGATAGGTTCAGGACTATTTTGCCTACAGGTATTATATACACATTTATATTTATTTATTTGTTACGCTCAAGGAAACCTGTCTACATTCAAATAACAAATCATCAGTTTATATCAGTGTGTAAAGTGAATAAGTATAATCACCAGGGGTGAAAGTAAAGCTTAATTTATTCATCACACGAAGGTATCGCTTGCCAAAAGGTTTTTGGCAATGTTGTTTTGGCAAGAGACACTTTCGTAATAGACTATAAATTAAGACATGCTCAGGTTCATGTATTGTACCTCAGCAGACCAGGCCAGGGAAGTACACTGTGGGGGCTCAGCCTTGCTGTTGGTGCTGATCACTTCCTGTCTCAGCTCACACGAAGGTATCACTTCCTGTCTCAGCTCACACGAAAGTATCACTTCCTGTCTCAGCTCACACGAAGGTATCACTTCCTGTCTCAGCTCACACGAAGGTATCACTTCCTGTCTCAGCTCACACGAAGGTATCACTTCCTGTCTCAGCTCATCCACAATGATCTTGCCCCCCAGGTCCTGAACAACAGCAGACAGAAGGCATGATGAGGAATAAAAAACAAACAAACACAAAAACATGTCTTCCAAGCAGTCTCACTGCATGGCTGAGAGAAACATAGCACATTTCACACACATTTATGAAAATCTCTCAAATGAGAGCAACCGGTTCAGAGCTCAGAAACAGCATCTTTATCATCACAAGAAATACAGCTGGCATTGGAGTAAACTTACCTTAAACAGATTATGGGGGGGAAAAACATAGGCTCAGTTTGCATCAAAACAAATTGAATCCATTGTATTTGAAGGCCTTAAAAAAGGCACATGAAACCCTAAACCAAAATTCCAGCCTTGGGCATGGAGGACCCTGAGTTCATGAAGAGGTGGGAGCAGATCTAGAACAAATGTTAATTAGATTTGGAAGTATTGATCATTGAAAAACGTAAATCTGAGCGTACGGAGAAACTTGAAACTGTTAAGATGCTTGAAACTAAAGTGCACAATCTTGAAAAGTCAGATGAAGTCACCCAATTGGAGGAGAAAATGATGAAATCATTAGAATCATTCAAGATACAACTGAAACAATTCAAATTGAAAAAATACCAACCTGATGTGGATGATTATAAAGAAGGAAAGGTCTATGTGTGGAACAAGCCAACCTTCAAATGGAAACAAAGAACCAGGGCCAGAACAGGTGGTCACCATCAGTTTGATTACTCATCTGACACTGGCAAGTCAAGCACACAGAGTGAGAGTGAGGACATTCCAACCAGCCAAGGAGTGACTTTTTTGGACATACCCCGCCCACACCACCATGGAAGAGGTGGAAAAGGAAAACGAGGCGGGGCAAAAGAGGAAAGGGGACAGCCCAGGAGGTCCCCAAGACAATTCAATCACCGGTAGTAAATCTGTCCAAAGTCCCCCTCACCACCTCCCAAACCTCAGTTCTAAGCAAAGGCCTCTCATTTTCAGTGACTAATAAAGTCAATGCTTTCAACTTAAGGTGGACACATATAGACCCCTTAACAGACGACGTCATACTGGCTGCGTGCAGCCAGTATGCGCGCAACGAAACCCATTATATCAGGTCTCGTTAGGACGCGTCTCACTAGCCAACACACACAAGAGGGGGTTGGGGTGTGCTGAAACCAGTGCACCCCGAAACAGGTTGGGAATTGATTGCGTGAAACAATCACCTGTGCGTCCAGGCTCAATGTTAGTAAACAAATAATTGGTCTATAAGTTCATGAGGCAACTCCATTTGAAACATTTCTTTTCTCCCCACCATAAGAGTGCACCATATTTCACTGAACAGATTATCACCAATTGAGGAGACTGAAAGCGGTGCAAAAAATCCCTCTCCGTTTTATCCAAAGTCATCATTTTGCCCCTCAACTAACTTAAAGGTAGGGTAAGTGATTTGCAATCATTCAAATAATTGCAAAATGGGTCTATGTTCTGATAGTGCTCGTTACTATAGAGTGTCCTGTCCATATAAGGAGTCTCCATGTCTCTCCAGCTCTTTATAAAACAGAAAATGCATTTTCGTTTCAGTTTCAGTTTCATTTCCAATTTTATCCAATCAGGATAGAGAACTCAATCAGGATATAGATTAAACAAGTGAAATTGGAAGTGATGACATTACGAAATGAGCAGGCAAAATTTGAACTGGAACACTATAAAAGTGAAGCTTAAAAATGGGTACTTTCTCCTGATTGGCTGAGATTTTGACACCTACCAGAAAATGTATTTTCTGTTTATCAAAGAGCTGGAGAGACGGGGAGACTCCTGTTACTGAACAAACACTCTATAGCAATGATTACTATCAGAATATAGTGCTTTAACCTTTTAACAAAATCATTTTTGTTTTAACCCAAAAATATCACTTACCCTACCTTTAAGTCCTGTAATTGTGACATTCAACAAACTTGTCGAACATGACCTTGAAGAAATGTTAAAGAAGGACAAAGGCCCCAAGTATGCAAACTTAACCTATGAGGAGCGCTGTGCACTAAATTGGTATTGGAATTGGAAAATAATACAGAAATCATGATTCGTTCTGCTGACAAAGGAGGTGCAGTTGTTGTCTTAGATACTGAATATTATAATCAGAAAATGCTTGAAAACCTGAACAGCCCCACCTACAGGCAGCTTGTGAGAAATCCTCTGAATGAGTACAAATCTGAAATTAACATCTATTGAAAGCTGCATTTGAATCAGACTGGATCACAAAAAAAGAGCATGCCTACCTGACTGTGAGTGGTTGAACTTCAGAGGCACGTTTCTATACTCGTGTATATTCCTTGAGAGAAAAACTTCACACGACTCCGTAGTAAAAATAATCACCAAAAGATTTATTCCAAAACCAAAAAGTGTTCCCTGGTTACAAAGTCATCTAAAAGCAAGTTCTCAAACAAAAAGATATACTACGGTCAAAAAACTGTGTCGCTCTGACCTCCTTTAAGCATCAACTGAAACTGCCCAGCACTACAAACACACACAGGTGATATACATCCAAATCAGCACTGCCCTGGGCACACTCTGGTGTTAGCAAATGTCAATCAGCGCTGCCCTGGGCACACTCAGGTGTTAGCAATTGTCAATTAACTTCTCAGTTACACAATGTGAGCTCTCTTCTTAAAGCTACAGTAACAGCATTGTTTTTAGCTTATTTAACAATCATACACTTTGATAAACATGAATTGTTTAGGCAAAAATACAAATCACAAAATAAGCAGTTATTAATATAATAAACACAATAAACGAACTTGGCTCCCACACTGACTAATCAGAATCCTGTCACTCCCATCATCTACAGCCTCCCAAAAATCCACAAACATCCCACAGAACCCCCTCTCAGACCAATTGTCTCAGGAAGAGGCTCCCTCACTGAACCATTATCTAAATATGTTGATTTCTTTTTGAAAGACTTTGTGAAGGATCTGCCCGCCTACCTTGGAGACACAAAAGATGTGCTTAACTGTCTGAGTAATTGCACTTTGAATCAGAACACAATATTGGTCTCTCTTGATGTTGAAAATGTATATGGTTGCATTCCTCATGAAGATGCTTTGAATGCGGCTGCCTATTACTTGTCTAAGAGAGAAATGACACAAAACCCCCCAAATAAGTTTCTATTAGAACTATTACACCTTGTTCTCAGTCGCAATTACATGCAATATGGATCCAACTGGTACCTCCAACAGGCTGGGACTGCAATGGGGACAGCGACAGCGCCTTCTGTGGCTGGATTGGTTGTGGGACAATGGGAAGAAAAAGTTGTACATGACTCCAATAATAACCCCTATCATTCAAAGATAAGGTTATACAAACGGTACATTGATGATATCCTGTTATTTTGAGAGGGAACACAGACTGAACTAATGGACTTTGTAATATATCTCAACAACTCAAGTTTCCTGAAATTCACTTGTGAACAGAGCATTGACAAGATTAACTATTTGGATCTAACTATATCCAAGGATGAAACTGGAATGATTCATACATCTATTTTCAGAAAAGACATGGAACGCAATACGATTTTGCATTCTACCAGTAACCATCCTGGACACCTAAAGGACAACATCCCAGTAGGTCAATTTTTGAGGCTTAAACGTAACTGTTCAGATCTTGATGACTTTCACTCCAAAGAAACCATTATGAGTACTCGGTTTAAGGACAGGGGCTATTCTTCCAATTCTATTCAGAAAGCCATACAATATGCCAATAACACCTCCCGCTCTGATCTCTTATATGCACTAAAAACAAAAAATCCAAGTCGGGCTTGTTTTTGTACTGAATATAACCACTGTGCTTCAGAAATCAAAAAGATACTCAACAGACACTGGCATGTGCTCCAAACAGAGCCATCTGTGAAAGATCTCTGCAAGTCCCCACCCCTTGTTGCATTTAGGAGAGCACCCACAATCAAAGGTACAGTCATGTACAAAAATATGGTTCAAAAGAAGACCACATGGCTGACAACAATTGGAATGTATAGATGTGGCAACTGTGCCTGTTGCAACAATACAACAGACAAGAAATCATTCAATCATCCCCACACTGGAAGGAAGATTCCTATTCGTGAATTTATCAACTGCAAATCGACACATGTGATTTACATGCTGTTATGTCCCTGTGGTCTAGCATACGTAGGACAAACTAAAAGACCCCTTAAACAAAGAATATCAGAGCACAAAACTGCAATCCGTACAGGAAATATGGATTATGCAATTGCAAAACATTATGCTGAAGCAAATCATGGTTCACCCTCTTCACTAAAATTCTGTGGGATTGAAAAAATTGTGATGCCCATCAGAGGAGGTGATATTCTAAAGAAACTGGCCCAGAGAGAAATGCAGTGGATATACACACTCAACACTATGACACCCAATGGACTTAATGACGATTATAGCTTAAAATGCTTTTTGGGTTAAGACTATCTTTGATACCCATTCACTGTGTATTGGATGTGTTACTTTATGATATATGCCACAAATTACCTGTAATTGCCTGTGTTCTTGCATACTAGTGATTGGACCTTGGTGATTGACTTGAGATTTCAGCTGTTGGTGAACTCTGACCTTGTGTATAAAGTGAGTTGAATTGATGTGATATGAATGCTCTGAGGAAGGCTCATAGCCGAAACGCGTAAGCGTTCACTTTATTGGTGTGCCAATAAAAAAGTGGAAATGTGAGTAATTTGTCCTCCATTTAATTGACATTTTTGGATGTGCTACCTTTTTGGATTTTTTTTTTAAATTCCTTTTTTGATATGTATACTGACTTTGGGTCTAGCACTCCACTGAGAACCCATTGTTGATGCGCAAACTCTTCTTCTTATTTAGAAACCCTAAACCTGTTTAATGTTATCAGATCTCCAGTTGTTGCTTGTGATGGGAACATTGTGCAATACAGGTGGAGACAGGGGAAATGCCTTTAAAAATTAGAAGGAGGCACCTTATGAGTAATTATTGGACGCACATAAAGGGACATGATAATTCACATCCAGTTAAGGAGGTCCTCCGGCCATGCTGGGAATATGGAGGGATCCAGAATTCCAGTTTTGGATGGGTGGGGAATAAGTTAGCGGAATGCATGGGACTTAATACAACAGAATTTAGTAAAACAGTTGTAATTCCTGAGGTGGCAGCTTGGTTGCTTAAGACACCAAAGATAGACTTTCATGTGCTAGAGGTTAAAAGACAAGAAAGAGGAGAAGTTGACTTGATCTATGTTTTTAATAATCGAGTAGAGGCAGAGTACAGTGATTATGTACAAATCTACACTGATGGATCCGTAGACCCAGAGATGGAAAGAGCAGGGGCAGCCTTTGTGGTGCCGGGAGTCAAGTATACAGTTTTTAAACGTGCAACAGATAAACTTGGTGTATACACTATGGAGATATATGCAGTGCTAATGGCGTTACGATGGGTAGAGGAGGTAAAACCTGATAAAGTAGTGATATGTGTAGATTCTTCTTCGGTACTCAAAAGCCTGCAGTCATTTAGATCTAAGTGCAGAGAAGATTTGATGTATCAGGTGTTACAGACACACAATAATCTAATTCAAATGGGGATTGAAATACAATTTATGTGGGTCCCAGCACATGTTGGCATAGAAGGTAATGAAGAAGTAGATGTGTTGGCCAAGAAGGCTCTGTTAAATAATGACATCCAGCTGAATATAAGTCTTAGTAAGTCAGAGGCAAAATCAATTATATGGAAGAAAGTTGTGACAGAATGGCAACAATCATGGGAAGAAGAAGAAAAGGGAAGACAATATTTTAGATTCCACAACAGAGTGAATGCAGGAAGAAAGAGGAGAAACGGAAGTAGGAGAGAGGAGGTTATTATAACAAGACTAAAAATTGGACACAGCACATTAAATAGGACCCTGCATTTGATGGGGAAACACCCCACAGGTTTATGTGATAATTATCAAGAGGAAGAGACTGTCGAACATGCTATGATGCATTGTAGGTTATATCAAGACGAAAGAGAGGCCATGATTGAAGAGCTGAGGGAGGTGGGAATTGAAGAAATAACGTTTGAAAGGATAGTGGGGGCAGCAGAGGACAACTCAGGCAGAGGCACAGTGGTGAAATTTATTAAAGAAACAGGACTGTGGGATAGAATTTAGTTAATCATGGATGAACAGAAGAGGGCGGTAATGCAACTATAAGGATGCCAACCGCCACAAAACACCATAAAGAAGAAGAAGAAGACTGCCTGCCCTGGCTGGTATGATGATCCTATGGTATGATCCAAGCGTCATTCCGAGCTGGAGACAGACGCGAGTATGGCAAGCCGTTTTCTCTCTACCGAGGTTGACCCGGGTGAATCACATATAGCGTACTATAGGGCTTTCACCAACTAGTCGACTAGTCGACTAGTCGACTAGTATAACCACTAGTCGACCTTGTTAGTTGATAGTTGATAGTTGAAGAAAAAAAAAAAAAAAAAAACTTTTTTTTTTTTTTTTTTTTTTTTTATTTAATTTTTAATGCTATAGTAATGACCCATCTTACTATTATTATTATCCTCCTGACTTTATTTTTTATCAAAAGGGGGTCAAAAGCATGCCCAATAAAAGCCTTTTATTGGGCAATGGGGATCCTTGGAGACGCTGCTGTGGTGCTGTGCTGCTGTGCCAGAAGCGCTTCCCTTAAAACGCCATAAAGATAAGGGCAGGAAGATAATAATAATAGTAATATAGTAGTAGGATGGTATTAAAACAGTGCCACCCAAAAAAAAAAAAAAAAAAAAAAAGTTTTTTTTTTTTTTTTTTTTTTTTTTTTTTTAATTTTTTTTTAAATTTAAATTTCGACTAGTCGACTAGTCGACTACCACTGGGTCAAATTAGTCGACCTGTAAAAATCTCTAGTCGTGAAAGCCCTAGCGTACTACAGCATAGTACCACTAAACAACAAAGCGCACCTGCACAATCGGATATTCGTTATGCACTACTAATTATGTACTGTGGCCCATATAGATATATCTATGCTGTGTCCAGCCAGAGCAGAGGAACCAACCAGAGGCTCTGAGAGGAACTACACATACATGTTGCTGTTATCCCAGTCAAGGTGTAGGCTACAGCAGTTAAAACCGTATTTATTGGACGGTTTCCACAAATAACTACATTCTACATGTGTTTAATAGAAGCATAATTGACGGAGGTCTGGTCGCTGTCTGCTGATATGTTGTTGTAGTTGTTGCCATAGTTAAAAGCGTGTTGTTGCCATAGAGCATAGCTACCGCATTGCATTGTGGGAGTGTCCCTAGCACATACGAGATGACGGCAAAGGATAATACAATGACGTCACGGTATTCATGTCCGAATACACATCCTAGTGCGTTCGGAAATACAGCACTGAGTGAGTGCACTGGCCAATACAAATGAATAAGCGGGTGCGCTCCGACATTATAACTCTATGGTGCGCTCCGGTGGGAAATTTCCGAACGCACCCCATATCAATATCATCACACACACCATTCTTGTGTTTCGCTCAGTGGGCGTGTAACTGAAATATGAACTCGATTAAACCATGTGTACCCTGTCTGCAGATAAATCATCATATAAACCTGATCTGACCTGAACTTCTGATATTAACATATACATATCTATCATTATCATGACAAAGAAATACAAGGTTGTTTCCTTTGTCTGTCTGCTATTTATCTATAAAGAACATTCGAGTAAGCCACATTTTAGTCCTTATGGGCATATAAGACTTATATGCCCACAAGGACTAAAATATGGCTTACTTGAATGACTTGCATTTATTTAGCAAGATAAAAATAAAAACGTATAAAACATAACTTTTCTGCTGGTTCCATATTCAACACCACAGTGCGAAATCTAAATATATTTTGTGGAAATGTAACATGTATATCCCTTTTTCTGTGGTGGCAATCTTCATTGATGGTGGCAAGTTCATCTTCTGAGATGGAAGGTCTTGCAGATATCTCACTACTCCCCATGGTCTTTTCAACTCTTCCTGGTCACTGTATGAAATCGATATAACAGTTTGTACTTACATGCAAAAAAAATTGAAGTTAGTATTTGTTAAAATACTAACATTAAAATAATGTTGCCTGATAATATATATCAGGCAACAGACAAATGCATGAATGAAACATGAAAGGCAATGAATAGTACTTGTCATAACAGCATTCAGAAATCTGCATGTAGCAACTATAGGTTTATGAATATGCATTCTTGTCAATAAATATGTCAATCATTTAAAAAGCAGCCATTTGACATTGCCTCATTGAGTTGACGTTTCTGTAGTCTGTAACAAACGATGTCTTGTTTCTGATTTGGCATATAGGCCTACAATTAGTCCCAAGTGGACATTCTAGCTTTCAGTGTTAAAACTAGCACATACGCTTATAAATGCATCATACAGTTCCAATGTTGTCATAATGCCTAGGAGTCTATCCTCCGTGTTGTTGTTGATGTTTTTTGCACCTAACAGTAACATTTAAATTGCAAATACTGAATGGAGATTGTTATTTTTAATGGATGGTCTCGCAAGCGATTGGTTAGTTCATTGTCAAGGAGACCAAGCACCTATTAATTAATAACTTCAAAAGTTTTGAATGTATTAATCTTATTAACCTCGTTCCCAGCCCCTTTCTCATTGTCAATCGCAAAATATAAATAAAGGCACGTGTAAACAGAGCTCAGCTACGTCACATTGCAACAACAACACTGTGTCGCTTGATTGATTAAATACTTTATTAATTGTTTCCATTGGGGTCCTGTGTACTCAAATTCATCGAAGCATTTAATGACAGACATATATATGCATTATTAATATAGGAGCGTTATGTCTATAAAGCATTTGCGTTTGTCTCTGGGTGTATTTTACTAGGTGTAGTATCTTGTAGTTAGACTATAACTAACTTATGTACATAGTTCTTCTATTCTATCTATTTACACAAATTGAGTACATGTGGACCCCATTTGAAACAAGCCAGGCTTTCA
Organism: Gymnoscopelus microlampas; assembly: GCF_963454915.1. Taxonomy (NCBI): domain Eukaryota; kingdom Metazoa; phylum Chordata; class Actinopteri; order Myctophiformes; family Myctophidae; genus Gymnoscopelus; species Gymnoscopelus microlampas. Next base: position 27,651,071 of record NC_139958.1, read on the forward strand.
TGGGCTTTTCAATCTTATTTAGTTGACCTTGTATTTAAACTGTACTTTCATGTGCTTTTTTTCTGCAAACTTCTAAATAAAGTATTCAATCAATATATGCACGCTTAATTTCATAGTCTAGACCCCTTAAGAGACGACGTCACACTGGCTCCAAATTAAACCATTCTGTCAGGTCCATAGAGTCAGGTCTCGTTAAGACACTGCGGTCACGCTGGCCGCTCTTCAGAGAGAGTCAGTCGCACTAGCCGTGCTTCAAAAATGATTGCGCAGCTACGTGGCTTTTTACGGTTAGGCGAACTGATGGTGCGTTCAATGAAATCGTAAATCCCAGTTACTTCAATATATACTTGTAAAAATGTAATAAAACAAACTAAAAACATTGTTTGTGTCTAATGTTCTCGTCTGTGATTATTACCGAAATGTTTTACTGCACAAATTATTAATAATAAAATATTGTAATATTACAGAATCCCATACAGTTTAATGTAATTTTTTGGAAAATCAAAAAAAATCTAAAAACATAGTTATCACCCAACAACTATATATTAATGTGCCCCATGGTCTCTTGTACACCTGTGATGATTACCAATATGTTTTACAGTAGCAATTATTAATAATAAAATATTGAAATATTACAGAATCCCCATCCATTTCAATGTCATTTTTCAAAAGATCATAAAAAATTCAAAAAACATAGTTATCACCCAACAACTATATATTAATGTGCCCCATGGTCTCTTGTAAAGCTGTGAGGATTATCAATATGTTTTACAGCAGCAATTATTAATAATAAATTATTGGCAAGGTAAATATACAACCCAAACCTCTACCAAAGTGGTCTTGCCCTTTAAATACAATTTAAAATACTTGTTTTCATTGAGGTCCTTAGTATTCAATTCATAGTCGTCAAATGGTTTTCATTTAGTCTGTAAGTTATGAATTCATACACAGTAAAAGTCTTAGTGTTAATATAATTCAAATGAGTGTACAATGAGGATTTTACAATGTAGGCTGCAGAAAAGAGAAAAAAAACAACTACTAATGTTGAAAATGCAAAGTCAGACTTTTGGGGAGAAAGGATGCAATTACTGGGGGCGAGAAAAAAAAAAGTAACTAAAGTAATAAGTAACTAAGTACTTTTGGCAGGGAGTAATAAGTAAAGTAACTACATTACTTTTTAAACAAGTAATATGTAATAAGTAATATATTACTATGTTTTAGTAACTATCCCAACACTGATTATCAATAGGCTATGTTTTACAGCAGCAATTATTAATAATAAATTATTGAAATATTACAGAATCCCATCCATTTCAAAGTAATCTTTAGAAAAATCATAAGAAATCCAAAAAACATGGTTATCACCCAACAACTATATATTAATGTGTCCCATGGTCTCTTGTAAAGCTGTGATGATTATCAATATGTTTTACAGCAGCAATTATTAATAATAAATTATTGAAATATTACAGAATCCCATCCATTTCAATGTAATCTTTAGAAAAATCATTAAAAAATCCAAAAAACATAGTTATCACCCAACAACTATATATGAATGTGCCCCATGGTCTCTTGTACACCTGTGATGATTACCAATATGTTTTACATTAGCAATTATTAATAATAAAATATTGAAATATTACAGAATCCCCATCCATTTCAATGTAATTTTTCAAAAAAATCATAAAACAAAATCAAAAAACATAGTTATTGTAACGGACCCAAAGGGGGGTTACTTGAGCACAAATATGTTGTCCCTGAGACTTTTATTTTGAAGGGCTTCCTGCCCAAACATCAGGTCTGCTAGACTTTTATTTGTAGTGTTTCCTGCCCACAGGGACATGCCAGCTGCAATTACAATAATCATGTTCACCTGGTGCTGATGGCCAGTATGGGGCTACAGGTGCCTGGCAGCAAACATTAAGATAGGCTCGGTGGTAGAGGAGCAGAAAGGACTGCACAGTGTTGCAAATGTTTGTAAACTAATAGACCCTGGAAGGATGGGTTAAGGACGGACGCCAATGGACCCTGGAAGGCTGGGTGACGGACGGACGGAAGGTTAAAATGACAAACTTGGAACGAATGGAAGCCACACACCATGCCACTGTCTACCACAAGTAGCACCTAGCTGGAAGGGGAACAAGGTATATGTCTCTGTTTGATGGTTTTGTTGCACTGTTTATATGATCTTATTGTTATCTGAGTGATCTTATTGTTGGCTTTTATTATCTGAGGGTTATTGCTATAGTTTGTACCTTTTTCATGTATTTACCTTTTTCATGTATTTTTCTATAAGAAGGTTTATGCATTCTGTAAGTTAATTTTGTGATATAGGCCCATAGATTTGATGGGAAAATGTATTGTGCCATTTGAGATTTGATGACATTAATGGATTATTGTATTGATTTATGTTATGTATTTTGTGTTTTCTTCGCCAGTTTCTACGTTGATTTAATAAAGAACCACCAAAAAATCATCAGTGAGACTTCACCCTTTTAATGGCCAGCCGGGACCGCTACACCTGTCTCTGATTAAAATTCTTAAATCAGGGACAGGGGCTACTGAAGCCAAATACATTCGAGAACCAGTGCTGTAGGCCTTGCTCTCCACCTCTCCTCACCTGCTCGGTGTCAGTGAAGGCCTCCACAGCTCTGAGGACCAGGCCCCCCTCTTCTGACAGCACGTCCTGGATGCCCTGCTCCAAATGCTCCCCAGGCTGGAGGAAAAAGGAACACTCGCCCTGAAACACAGGAAGACAGCAGAGGAGGAGGGGGGGAGAGGAAGAGATTTACTAGGCTTCAAAGTGAATGAGATATGAGACTGGCCGAGTTCAAACACGGGAGAAGCTTCTATTATAATAATGATGATAATAATAATAATAATAATGATAATAATAATAATAATAATAATAATAATAATAATCATCATCATCATCATCATTTTGAATAAGTTGCACAGCTCTGAGGACCAGGCCCCCCTCTTCTGACAGCACGTCCTGGATGCCCTGCTCCAAATGCTCCCCAGGCTGGAGGAAAAACGAACACTCGCCCTGAAACACAGTAGTCCAGGGGCCAGCACTGATATTCAACACAAATTGGTACCATCTAAGGTGACCGTAAAGTTTTTGTATTTTTGTCTTCCTACATGTCTCTAGTTTATATTTTGGTATGATAACCCTTCCAATCTTGTAGCTTAATGGCAGTTATCACTACCTACCGGCTAATGTATCCGGTAGGAGACACAAAGTAGAATCTTTGTGTCTCCTACCCCGGGCATCAAATTATTGCGACAAAAAACAAATATATCCATGTATTCAAGGCTTCATGGGGTGTGCAATTGATAGAAAATAAATATTTTTTTGGGTGAACTCCTCCTTTAAGTTTTTTCAGGGGGACTCTCTACCCATTCAGCTATGACCACCCCAGACCGAAGGAGGGTCAACTTTTACAAGCTTATGGAAAGCAGTCTTTTTGCAAACACCAAAAATCTGAGAAGTTATCAATTGCACACCCCATGAAGCCTTGAATACATGGATATATTTTGTTTTTTGTCGCAATAATTTGATGCCGGGGGTAGGAGACACAAAGATTCTACTTTGTGTCTCCTACCGGATACATTAGCCGGTAGGTAGTGATAACTGCCATTAAGCTACAAGATTGGAAGGGTTATCATACCAAAATATAAACTAGAGACATGTAGGAAGACAAAAATACAAAAACTTTACGGTCACCTTAGGTGGTACCAAAATATGTCTTGGCCCCTGGACTACAGGAAGACAGCAGAGGAGGAGGAGGGGGGGAGAGGAAGAGATTTACTAGGCTTCAAAGTGAATGAGATATGAGACTGGCCGAGTTCAAACACGGGGGAAGCTTCTATTATAATAATGATAATAATAATAAGGGTAATAATAATAATAATAATAATAATAATAATAATAATAATAATAATAATAATAATAATCATCATTCAATTGAGATGGTGAGACACGCCTTCCTTTGTATTGAATATTTTTGTACATATAAAGCAATGGAATTTTTCACAGCAGCTTCTACACTTTATTGTTCTGGGTGTGTGGCTTCGCCTAAACACACTGCTATGGACCTGAAGGACCTGAAGGAACAATATAGGAAAAAAAATTGTTAATAGCTCAGGTGGCACTAATATGTTGCTATAGTAAATATAGTGATGTGGAATTGAGGATTAAGCAATTATTTGAAGGATAGAAGTATTATCAATGATTGAAATGTAATTAATTTTCTGTTTTATATCGTTTGAATGTATTATGTACGTATATGTGTATATATGTGTATATAGATAGATATGTATATATATATTTAGACTTAGATATGTATATATATATTTAGACTTATACAGCAAAGGAATATTTTCTTTTTCAATAATTGAGTATAAAATAGATTTTCTGTTTTTTTTTTAATATTATTCAATGCAAGAAGGGTAGGCACTATAAGCTCTTAGCTTCAGCCTACGCCTTTTCGGTCAAGCAGTTTTGTTCTGCTTTGTTTTTGGTTTAATTGTTTTGTCATTTATTGTATGAAATGCCATATGTATGTATGGTTGTATTGACCGAAATAAACTTTAACTAACTAAAAAAAAATAAGATGGTGAATTTTTTATGTTTTTTGAAAATACACAAATCTATTTTAAAAATACATTTATGATGTATGCCTTTTAAATGGCTCATACTAAAACACTTCTAAGTGGCAAGTTTAAAAAAAAAAAGACACAATTGTATTTAAAAAATACATTTATGATGTACAGTATGTCTTTTTAAATGGCTTATGCTAGATCACTTCTAAGTGCCAGGTTGTTCCAGTTTGAAATTGGATATTGACCCCCATTAAATGTGCACTTAGCACTGTTTTGCACTTTAACTGGATATTGATTTGTGTGTGTTACATATATGTATTGTTTTTGTATTGTTTGTCCATTGTTGTAATAATGCTGACTCTAGGCCAGGTCACTCTTGGAAAATGATGATGATATAATATTGTTTATTGCAGAAGCAAATAAACAATGATAAAAGAGACCACAAAATATGCTACAAATCATAATAGTAGATAGTGCAGGTGAGATTTTAAAAACAATAAGGATTTGGGGTTTATAAAGTTGATCTCACCTATTTAAAAACTAAAATACAATACAAATACAAATGTAATCAGAAAAAAATCATTAAAAATGTATATTATTTAACAACATATATACAACATGGAAACACAGCATAAAAAAAGATGGACAGAAATATTAGTAGATTTTGTGTGTGTGTGTGTGTGTGTGTGTGTGTGTGTGTGTGTGTGTGTGTGTGTGTGTGTGTGTGTGTGTGTGTGTGTGTGTGTGTGTGTGTGTGTGTGTGTGAACTTCTCCATAACTGAGCGCCCCTAAACTTGATAGAAAATGGATACAGACCAGTACAGACTGTTGGTGAACATTTGAGAGATAATTTGTAAAAAAAGGAAAGTGGCAGGCCGCCCAGTGCGGCCTGAGCTAAGAAAAGTGCCATTTTCAGACAATACTGGACACTGGACAGGAGACGGCTGTTGGTGCCAGCACTTTTGACATACGCACACGTTCAGGGAGACCCCCTCTACAACGCCACACTCTCCGCTAAGCCAGACAGGTGTATTTGGAAAAGTGGCGGGCCGTCCAGTGAGGTCAGGGGTCAGAAAAGGGCCTTTTTCAGTGCATGGACTTCACAAATTGGGCACTGGACACGAGACAGCTATTTGCCGGGGCACATGTGACATACGCACGCGTTCAGGGAGACCCCCTCTACAACACCACACTCTCCGCTAAGCGGGAGAGGTGTATTTTGAAAAGTGTCGGGCTGTCCAGTGAGGTCAGGGGTCAGAAAACAACCATTTTCAGACCCCCTCTAAAACATTTTTGAAATAGTGAAAATAGACGATTTGCATGCAGATATACGTCAGAATCACTTGTCAGTGCACATTGTGCAAATAAGTGTCAATTGGTCACCTGGTAGTACCAGGTGACACTTTGCCGACTGGGACTGTACGTGGGGGACTGGGACTATTTTAAAATAGGCGATATACAAGCTCACAATGCGATTTACAATTTAGGCATTTAGGCATTTAGCAGACGCTACTTAATCCAGAGCGATTTACAGTAAGCAAGGTAATACATCAAACGAACTGAGAGACAATACTTTCATTGAGGATTTCAGATTTCAACTCCGACAAGCCTTCAGGACAAAAATAAATGTGGTTTGTGAAGCTAACTGTTTAAAATGTTCCTTTGGACTGGATGGGTCCTTCATGTTAGAATCATTTAGAAATGAAAGCAGTGATCCACTGCTTCTTTCTCTTTTTCATCTGTGATTGATTGATAGGCCTGTCACAATAATGATATAATCGGCGTCATCGTTTCCATGTTGCAAAATGTTCCTATATTTTCAAACGTTTTCAAAAGTAGTGGAACTAGCTGATCTATAAGCTCACAACGCATCGCAATGCGACACGTTGTGAGCTTGTAGATCGGCTATAATCACTACTTTTTAAAAAACATAATTTTTAAGATAAAATTATTAAATATGGCCTATTTTGGCCATAGTATATTATTTATTTTAATTATTGTTATCATTCATTTTGTCGTATATTTAAAGGTAGGGTAAGTGATATTTTTGGGTTAAAACAAAAAGTATTTTGTTAAAAGGTTAAAATACTATATTCTGATAGTAATCATTGCTATAGAGTGTTTTTTCAGTAACAGGAGTCTCCCTGTCTCTCCAGCTCTTTAATAAACAGAAAATACATTTTTCGGTAGGTGTCAAAATCTCAGCCAATCAGGAGAAAGTACCAATTTTTAAGCTTAATTTGTATAGTGTTCCAGTTCCAATTTTGTCTGCTAATTTCTTAGTGTCATCACTTCCAATTTCACTTGTTTAATCTGTATCCTGATTGAGTTCTCTGTCCTGGTTGGATAAAATTGGAAATGAAACTGAAACTGAAACAAAAATGCATTTTCTGTTTAATAAAGAGGTGGAGAGACAAGCAGACTCCTTTTACTGAAGAAACACTCATAGCAATGAGTACTATCAGAATATAGAGCTATTTAACACTTATTTTAACCAAAGCAAATCACTTACCCTACCTTTAACTATATTGAAGAAAGTTATAACTTAGCATTTCAACTTTTAATAACTCCCCCATTCTCTCTCTCTCTCACAGCGTAGTGCCGGACCACTCATCGCTTCAACCCCAAATTTCACTGTTCTGGGGGGAACGTTCACCAGAAATAGCTGATGTCCAGGCTCATGACGTGTCAAAATGTGACGCGTTGTGAGCTTGGAGATCAGCTATTTCTGACAAAGAGATTTGGTGTAGTACAGTACAGTTGCTGTACAGTTGCAACTCAGATCCGTTTCACTGTGTATATCGAGGGTTTAAGTGGTTAACCTGGTATTCTCCTGGTGTAATCACTGACAGGTTGGATCTGTCAGTGCCAGCAGTACCAGAGGTCCTGGTAGGATATAACGCCAGCAGTAGCCTACATGAGGTCCTGGTAGGACATAGAACCAGCAGTAGGCTACTAGAGGTACTGTGTCAAAGAAACATTGCCAGGATGGATAAACTAGCTGTCTTGGGAATTGAAAAAGATAGTAGACCCGTAGGAGCCAGATTGCTCAGATAGAGCAATCTGGAGCAATTACTCCCGCGGAGACATCACATTTCTCTTTTGGGCCTAGAGTCCCAAAATTTGATGTCTCCGCGGGAGCCTCTGTCTCGACTCAAGACCCTAAAGAGAAATGTGATGTCTCCCCGGAATCATACGAGGAAGTAAAATGTATAATAAGCAAGAAAGGAAACATGGCAGCAATAAATGGATCCAGGGAGAAAGCGTGGCAAAGTATTGCCGACAAATTAAATGCACAAGTCGTCCAAAAATATATACAATGTATATGCAAGTTCATAAATATATAATTCAGTTAGGCTTAAACATGAGGAATGTATGGTGAATATTGGAATTATCGCCTACTAATCTACAATGCGATAGCCTATTATATGCGCCATGCATCCAACCAATATGTCTGAGTCTGTGCTCAGGAATGCTTCATGGAGTGTGTAATTGATAGAAAATAAGTATTTCTTGGGTGAACTATTCTTTAAAGTGTCTTGTTCAAGTGCAACCTTTATGATAAAGGCGAAAAACAATAGTAAACCCGTAGGAGCCAGATTGCTCAGATGCCAAGGATCTTGTATTGGGATTCAATCCCATGACCTTGTGGTCTGAAGTCAAGAGCTCTTCCAACAGAGCTAACCAAGCACACTGACCTTCGTACATTGGCATTACATGAACGTGATGGGTCATTCCACCAAATTAATTAAAGCCATTTGGCTCATGCACTTTACAAGTGGGCTTATTGTCAGCAACAGCCAAGAACACAGGAGTCTATCCCTATTACAGCACTAGACCCCAGGGAGACAGACACATGCTGATTTGCCATTTCCAGGATTTGATTTCCAGGATTTGAGTCTTGAGTCCCAAGACTCAAGACCCAAAAGAGTCTTGAGTCGAACGCATTAGATCCAAGTAGACATCAAATTTCTCTTTTGGGCCTTAAGTCCCAAGACTCAAAGGCCCAAAAGAGAAATTTGATGTCTACTAGGATCTAATGCGTTCGCAGGAGTAATTGGTTCGACTCAAGACTCTGTTGGGTCTTGAGTCGAACCAATTACTTAATATTTTGGACACAGCTGGTTTCTGCCCGACAGCACAGATATACAGTACTACTGTCAGGACTTGACTGTGACAAACATATTTCCCTGTGTGAAGAAAACTGATTATTTGTATTGATAATTTATCATTTGTATATAAACGCAATGAGATTATTCTAATGATGCTTAATCTCTAAATATATTATTTTGTGACAGTGTGAATACCAGACTGGTACATTTTTGTATTTAACTGAATAAATTGTTCAGTTTGATTACAAATCATATTTATAGCCTTATACAGTTTCCATACTGTTAGCTGATACATAAAGATGTTCCCTTAATTGTGTCTTGTGTCTCTTTGTGATTACAGTTGGTTGATGACCAATTATTGTATTTAGTCATGTTTAATTCTTGGTTATTACTCCATCAATTGTTCTGTTTTTGTTGCTTAATCATTTTAAATAACGGTCACCTTATTTTAACTGAAGCGTTTGTTGTTCCCTTCAGATTGTTGTGTTGACATCCGTCACATCTTAAATAAACAGCTTTTAAAAAGAAGTTTCGTGTATGTGTGTTTGGGGTATGTTTGATTGAGTGTTTAACCCTCTTTTTGGACAGACTGACTAAAAAGACTAAAAACTGCTGTTTGGACGCCATCTAGTGTCCATCAGCAGACACTACATCTGTCTGAGGATATGGGTGTAAAATGTATTTCAGATCTCCCGGTGGAAAAGTGACGCATGTGCTTACTCTCTATTGATTTTATCCCACTGTTAGGGTTGTTTTATATATATTTGTTTAAGACTTACAGTAGGCTGCCATGTCCCACTGGAATACAGTGACTGATATGAATTAATAATATACTGGGACCATACGTAAAATGAAGAATACCTTGTGATGTCAGTGACATTTTATTACAAATGAAAATAAAAATAAGAAACAGTGCAGTAACAATACGTTTTCGTATAGCAGCAATTTTGCATGTACAATATAAATATAAATATATTGTCTGTCGGGCGGAAACCTCATTATGGCCAAAACTGTAGGGGTGTTTTTTTGGGACGAGCGTTCCGCATTTGTATATAAGCAAACTCAGAAACAGGCTAATGACTAGCCTCAGTTAACATGCTGAACCCGCTGAGGCTGCGTAATGCTATCAGTCAAAGATGGTTAATTTAGCAAGATACGCATTCTCCAGTTTACCTCCCGTTTCTGCGTGACGTAGGTGGACTCCAACTTGCTTCCGGTCTCCTAAAAAGGCGTGTCCACCAACGTCACGCAGAAACGGGAGGTAAACCGGAGAATGCGTATCTTGCTAAATTAACCATCTTTGACTGTAGCATAACGCACCTTCAGCGGGTTCAGCCTGTTAACTGAGGCTAGTCGTTAGCCTGTTTCTGAGTTTGCTTATCTACATTTGCGGAACGCTCGTCCCAAAAAAACACCCCTTACCGCTGCGGGTAACGGCGACCCCCGGGCTACATGACACTACATCTGTCTGAGGATATGGCGGGTGTAAAATGTATTTCAGATTTTAAATAATTTTTACACTAGGTTAGGGGTCTTCAACAGGCCTTATGGAATCAAATTGATTGATTGATTGATGTACTTTATTTAGTAAGACATGAGAACAGTACATGACAGTACATAACAGTACGTGGAAGTACAAATTCGCAATACAAGGTCTACTAAACTGGATAGCTCATTAAGCACTTAGCTTGTTTAAGATGAGATCCCCATGCACACAAATCATGTTGACATATAAGAGACAGACAGATATACACACTACTATACAGAATGTCATACCATCAGTTTACAGGTTACTGGTATGAATCGTGACAAATATGTACAAAAAAGAAAGAGAGGGGGGGGGGGGTAGGTTAGGTGAGGACATGGGGTAGGTTAGGACTTGGACAGGGGCCATTTTTGAATTGCAGCCTCCTGAAGGTGTATCTTTAGGGCATTTTTGAAAGTGAGTAGGGTTTTACACTCCTTTACTCTTTTTGGTAGGGCATTCCACATTTTAGATGAATAGCATGAGAAAGAGTTCATTCCCTTTGTTGTGCCAAATCTGGGTTGAACATGGTTTGTGGAGCTGCCTCTGGTGTTATGATCATGGACTTGATTTACATTTTGGAAGTATTTTGACAGATACAGGGGGATCCCAATGTTGTGGTGTATCTTGAAGACCAGGCCCATAGCAAGTTGCTGTACTCTGTCCTCAACCCTAAGCCATCCAAGCCTAGTAAAATGATCAGGGGTTAGATGGGTTTTGTAATTGAGGCCAAGAAGTAGCCTTACAAGTTTGTTTTGGGATGTTTGGAGCCTTGTTTTTAGGGCCTTGGAGGTGTTGTGATACCATGAAGTACATGCATAATCATAATGACCTTGTATGAGGGCCCCTACAAGAATCTTCAGAGTATTCTTACTGACTTTACGAACAAGTCTCCACATCCTCCGTGTTATTTTGTGGACCTTTTTGATCGTCTTTTCAGCGTTTTTGTCACCTGAGAGGTTTGCCTCCAAGATGGAACCCAGGTAGGTAATTTCCTCCTTTCTTGTGATAACATTTTCACCCACTTTGATCGTGAAACTCTCAGCCTTTCTAAGGTTAGGGTTGGACCCAAAGAGGATGGATTCAGTTTTACCCAGGTGTAATGAGAGTTTGTTGTCGGAGAGCCAGATGCAGATCTTGTTGAGTTCAGTGCTGAGAGTTTTCTCAACCTGCAGCCTGTCCCTGTCCGAGACCAGCAGAGCCGAGTCATCTGCGAACAGGAACAGTTTGCAGTCGCAAGCTGAAGACATATCATTCACATATATCAGGAACAGTAGTGGTCCTAGTATGCTTCCTTGAGGAACACCACAAGTCACTGGGAGGGGAGGGGACTGGGTGCCGTTTACTTCCACCACTTGCTCCCTCCCTTCCAGGTAGGATCTCATCCAGTTCACCGACGTGTCATCAAAGCCTATTGTAAATGTTGTATTGTAAATGTATTTACATCAGTGTGTTCATGTAGTTTATCAATGTTTAATAAGCTAATGTCATAAAAATCCACCGTAGACTTGGCATATTTTTATTGATATAGCCTAGTATAGTGTGACATTTGCTCAATTTGTGATTTTGGGGGTCCTCTGCCAAATACATATTAATTTGGGGACTTGACATGAAAATGTTTAAGAATCATCATATTGGCTGAAAGCTGAATGGGTAAAGGTTGGAATCCCAGCCCTGACAATGTGTCGAGATGTCCTTGAGCAAGACACTCAACCAAGATGAAATCGGTTTAAGTATATTCTATCATTGTTATCATCATCATCATCCTTATCTATGGGGCAGGCACATTATTAATTATGAATTCCACTTAAAAGACCCCTTAATTAGGAAATCGCCTCTCTCTCTCTCTGTGTCTATGTCAGGAATTGTAAACCTGGTGCCAAAAAAGTACTCAGAAAACATAATCCAGGCTTTAGCTGGCAGAGATAAATAACATTGTTTTTATTTGGCTCTCAAGGAACAATAGGAACTAAAACAACTACAAAATATTCATGAACACAAGTGTAAGAAAATCAACCACTGTACAGAGGTAGAAAATAATCTGGTTAGAAAAAAGCCCAAAATATAAATTTTGGAAATACAAAACAAAACAACACAACACAACACACTCTTACTTGCAATGATCAACAATAGATCAAATTAGAGGAAAATAAACATTAAATCCTAGATTAAATTAATCTAATATTAGTTCAGGTTCCGATGACATGCTTGATTTATTAGCTTTTGCTGTATTCATGTATAACAATTTATGTTAAATCATCTTTTAATTCAGGTTATGATTTTGTCAAAATGTAATTTATACGGAGTGAACATTTCGATTCATAGTAAGTCTAAATGGCGTGGCCCAGTTCAACTGGGACAACAAAGGAGTGATGTTCAGCCAATTATACCTGTATTGTTAAAAAGAATAGTGTTGTACAATAACTAACACTGAGTAAACACACATTTAATTAACAAAAAAAAAAACATTTACAACTACGTTACCAATAATTTAAGAACAAAATCATTCTGAGGCCTGTCAGCATCGCCTCATTTCCAGCACAGCATACCAGCGATTCTTTATTCTTTCATCGTTGGTTTGAAAAAACAACTGTTAAATCCAAACTGTTCAACAAAACACTGTTAAAAAGCTACGGCTTTGTTGCCTGACCCTTAAGACAAGCACTGTATGACAGAAATGATGCATTATCAATTTAAAACGGTTGATGCGTGCAGAAGGCTAGTATGAAGAACTGACTTCAGTTCTACCACTGCAATGTGCAGCAGTATACACAGGTGAATATAACATCTGCTACAGATGTAGAAAAATCCTGAGATAAAAACAAATGAACCCATACAGATGATTCTACTTCACTGCAAGGATCCACAAATAAATGATGACAGAGTAATTCATTATTGTAACAACTGCAATACAGACAAACATAAATATAAAATTGTGTAAGAGTCTACAGTGGGATATTGTTTGTTCAATACGCCCTCCAAATAAAGAAAGCACATCCTGAGGTTAAAAGCAATTTCATGCCTGATTTATATCGTACAATGGCGTCACATGGTTAAAATAGCCAATCTACAAGCTCACAAACGCTTCACATCTGTGACGCATTGTGAGCTTGTACATCTTCTATTTTCTGTGCGAAACATCTTTCCCTTGCATGGCGGCTCCATCTCCGGCTTGAAATTCTGATGACCTTTTCATTTTGACGGTACAGTCACTGTAAACCGTTCTTTGAAAGAGATGCAAGTAAACATCTTTCACATGAGTGACTGGTGCAGTGCTAGGTTTCTAGACACAGAATTACAATTATTCAGACAAGCAATTACTGAAGCGGATTGGATGTTTTCCTTACATGAACAATGTTTAGAAAATGGGCACATTATTATCAGTGGTGGAAAGTAACTAAGTACATTCACTTAAGTACTGTACTTAAGAGTACAATTTTGAGGTATTTGTACTTTACTTGAGTAGTTCCAATTTCCAATACTTTTACTCCGCTACATCTCAGAGGCAAATATTGTACTTTTACTCCACTACAATTATTTGAAAACTTTAGTTACTACAGTAGTTACTTTGCAGGTATAAATTATGACATTATAAAACATACATTAACCACTTTAGCCCTATTTTATACCCAGGCTATTTGAAAATGCGATGCGACGCGTTGTGAGCTCGTAGATCTGCCATTTTCAAATATTTTAGTACTTTTACTTTTGGTACTTCAAGTATATTTTGAATACTGGACTTTTACTTGTAACAGAGTATTTCTATATTGCAGTATTGGTACTTTTACTTTAAGTAAAACATTTGAGTACTTTTTCCACCACTGATTATTATGGTCCCCATCTCCAGTGCTCAGCCCCCAATTCTTTTTCATCCTGTACGCTGGACATGGCAACTCTTAGTTCTGGAACTATAAACTTTCTCTAGTGGCTTGTTTTAGGAACTCAAGTGTAAAGTATTGTAAAAAATATAATTTGGTAATTAGAAATCCATTTTCAAAAATATATTTTAGCTACTGACAATATATATTCTCCCACAATATATTTTTCTTCAAGTCAACTTCAGCTAAAATCACAGGTTTACAGGTGTAAAAAAGTAGGTGAAATTCTTTGTCGTGCAAGCTTCCATCTTTAGGATGTTTATATTTGGCTGTTTATTTTGAAACATTCAATATGTATCGTGTCCAAAACTGTTAGTTTTCAAAAATAGCAAAAAAAAGCTTGAAACGCGACGCAAACTTTTGATACTTTTGTGTGACGCTGTAGTATGATCAAGTAGGGCATTGATTTATGAAAAAGCACAAAAAGTTAGAATATGGAGAGGTTTCTGACCGACAGTGTCAGAAACGTATATATTTTAAATTTGAGACGGTAACATGGGACTAGTAGATGCAGGACTGGGACAGTAGCTCCTGGTAGTGCAGTCCACTAGCTAGAGAGCGAGCCATGCGTCGTGAGGTATGCTTCATGTCTCTAGCTGCTCGGATGGCCCGGTCAAGGGAGGTGCTCAGGGAACTCGTATGACCCCTCGCCTCCTTGCGACCCCTGACACCTGAGGGTGCTCCTCCACTGCTGTTCTAGGGCACACGCAGGGCCTCTGGGTAAGAGTCCATATCTTGATCACAGGACTGGGGTAAAACCTGAGTGGAAAAGGGATTCGATGTCATGACCGGATATTAACCAAATGAACCCTAGCGTCCCTATTCTGCGGTGAACATTTGGTGAAAATAGCCGATCCCCAAGCTCACAATGTGTCGAGAGGCGTGTCGTCACAGGTTCACAATGCGTCGTGTACGTTGTGAGCTTGTAGAGGGAAAAAATTATGGGAGACAATAACGTTTTTGCTATTTGACCCTGGGAGACAACTATTTATAGTGCTTATGGGACTTTTAATGCACAATTAGCTCACTATGAAATGGTTGAATGTTATTAGAAATTGTCAGAAACAGTGTTCATTTCATTTATGTTTCATTTAAAAAACGTCACAAGAGAAGATATATGACAAATTTGGCAACATGGCAACCTACAGGTATATTTTTGGGAAATGTTGTTACTACGACTAATTATTTATTATTACTGATTCGTTCTTTTTTTTTAACTGAGCAAAAGTTGTCTCATTCATAAAACATTCTCATGCATTAAAGTTTTGCCCCATCAGCATTTCAGAGGGTGGCCTTGTTTCTGCACTGAGGGGGGATTTCCTTAAAGGGTTAGTTCAGATTTTTTGAGTATTTTCTGTAGGAAATACTTACCATTAATGTAGTGGTTGCAAAGGTATTAATTGATTGCCCGAGTCCCGTGGTCAGAGTTATGGTCCGTTTCTGATAAATATGAATGTAGTTCCGGTAGATTAGTAGATTTGGTGGGGGCCGCTCATTAAAAATAAATGAATTTAAAAAACTAGCGTCATTTGTATTGTTGACCTATATATTGTTGACCTATTTCTACCATATAGAGCAGGTTTCGTTCAATTTCGACCCCTCTGTCACATGGTACTATTTTTTGTGTCATATATTTTGTGCGTGAGTAGGCTGCCGCGGCGCAGTGATTCTGGACACAAACATTAGTACCATGTGACAGAGGGGTCGAAATTGAACGAAACCTGCTCTATATGGTAGAAATGGGTCAACAATACAAATGACGTTAGTTTTTTAAATGTATTTATTTTTAATGAGCGGCCCCCACCAAATCTACTAATCTACCGGAACTACTTCATATTTATCAGAAACGGACCATAACTCTGACCACGGGACTCGGGCAATCAATTAATACCTTTGCAACCACTACATTAATGGTAAGTATTTCCTACAGAAAATACTCAAAAAATCTGAACTAACCCTTTAAGACTGACTTCAGAGAAAGGTTGTGGGTGAAATCAATCTAATGGGTACTTTATCATGTGTCTGGGGGAGTGGGTGTGTGTTTACTCACAGAACTGTCGCCGGGCACACTGGCACACACTGCACCATCAGCACACTGCCCAGCACAGGGGGCCCGGGCCGGGCGCTGGCACGTAAGCCCCTCTTACATTTCTGTCCATGGAGTGTGATGACTGGCAGCAGCCTCGGTGGGTGGGGTCTGATTCTCTCTCACTCCTGCACACTGTGAAACATAGAACAGTGGTTCTCAAACTTTGTCAGGTCAAGTACCCCTAAATGAATGTGTATTTGGCAGCGGACCCCCATCTGAAAAGATTTTCAGATGTGGTGTTAAAAATGTAAAAAACATTGTCTTTTAAATAAATGTATTTAGGGCCCTGGGGGTCCCCGGACCCCACTTTGAGAACCCCTGCATTAGAGGTGGCATTGGTGCAGAGGCATTTTTGACATCTTGGCGGAGATTTATACATTCTGCCACACACACATGGTTCAATACATGCACAGGGACAAATCAAGACGTACTGTAGACAGGAAGCACAACCAACCCCTGGACTTTCTGTGTACTTCATTAGATCTCCATTTTATTTCCTTTTTCATCATTGTACATCTATGTATACATTCCTGGAACCTGTGTGTGTGTGTGTGTGTGTGTGTGTGTGTGTGTGTGTGTGTGTGTGTGTGTGTGTGTGTGTGTGTGTGTGTGTGTGTGTGTGTGTGTGTGTGTGTGTGTGTGTGTGTGTGTGTGTGTGTGTGTGTGTGTGCGTGCGTGCGTGCGTGCGTGTGTTTGTCTCTCTTGGCTATAACTTGGGCACTGTCCGACCGACTGACTTTAAACTTGGCTTGCGTGTCACCGATGACCCAGGGATGTATCCCATTTATGCCCATGTAGGTCATCAACTGTCAGCAGTTTCTGATGACATCAGGGATCCTTGTATCTCCATATGTGTAGATTGGTTGTATCGTACTGTTACAACGGGTAAAGCGGGTACTCAAGTTCAACAAGTACGACGGGTTTTCATAGGGGGGGCATGCATTCCCAACTTGCATCGCTCCCGACATGCATCGTTCTTGAGTACTGTAGGCACCCCTTAATAAATAACCCATTTATTGTGCTATACGTAACATACAGTAACATACAGTAACATACAGGGTACTCTTTTTTTTTTGGCAGGGTACTTTGCTTTACATACCTGGCTGTGCTGGTGTTGTTGTAAGGCTCAGGCTGCCCACACAGAGGACAGCAACGAGAATGAGACGACGTGTGTATAGGCTTTGAGTTACCCCCCAATGGACCTTATAATACAAATAAAAAATTACATTATTAAACACTGAAATCAATCTCAGAGCGAGCGACAGAGCGAGAGAGAGACAAAAACAAACAGACAGACAGCAATAAAGACAGAAAGCAAAACATCATATGCACAACTATTATACAGACAGACAATAATAATAATAATAGCTTACGTGCTGAGTGTTCATGGTGGTGTGTTGTACACTGTGGACATACACTCCCTCTTCTATCAGGTTCATCTACTGGTTCATTTACACCTGCAGAAAGGCCAGGATGTTGCCCTGTAAGTCAGAGATATGCATGGATAAGAAGTTGGAAAGAAGACAAAAGCTGGGTATATTCAACCCCTTAAAATCCCATTTAATCACAGTGCATACATGCGTATGTACAACACTTTATAAAGTAATTAAGTTAGCTAACAAAGTGACCCTGCCCCATCCGCTTCAAGGTTAAACATGTCCTGAAAAAGGACCCTTTGGATGAATAGGTTGTCGTCTCTCCCCACTGGGCACTGTGCTTGGCCTTCGGCCATGCTGTAGTTTGTTGGACAGATCAATATTCTTACTGTGTTGTGCTCTGCCCCTCCTGGATGTGTTGTAATGGCTACAGGGTACAGCAGGGGACACAAGGAATGGTCTGGGGAACTGGGATTGTGGCGTAGAATGATCAAGCTCGGAATATGCAAGTCGTTGCAAGTAGTTGCATATTGCAAGGAGTTGCTTTGGTGTGGACTGGTCTTTAACTCATCCAGTGCCATCGACGTCGCTGACGTCCGTTTTAGAACCCGTCCAGAACCCAATATAACGTGATCCAAAGATTTGGTTTACTTATTACTTAAAAATCCTGTATCTCGGCTCCTGTGTACTTTTTTTTTGTATTTATGTATTTATTTATTTATGTATCTTTGACCAAGACCTTTTTGCGGAAGCACAGTGAAACCCTCTGTGATTAGCAACCATCAGGGGATCGATCATACTGGAGATAAATATTCTGTGACTACTTTGAATTTTCTGGCACTGGGCAAACACAGCCAGAAATAAGTCTGGCACTGAATGAGTTAAACACACCTTGAATTATAACATGCTTGCCAGCTTGCATCAACTGATGGTGGATTATGTTATTTCCTAATGTTGAGTGTTTACAATAATTTAGGTCTTAACATTCAAATAATTAGTGGCTATAAGGTTGTCAGACAGTGTGGTATTACACCCATACGTAAACTTCTCTCTGATTATCTGAAATGAGTTTAACTCATTATATATATCACTCATGGCACGCAGCATATCACATTCATGAACAATTATATGCTGAGCCAAATAGTTATCAACTACATTCTTTTTTAACTGTTTAACTGTTCTTTATTGACACAAATGCATATTGAATGAAATGTGCGTGTGCGTGTGCGTGTGTGTGTGTGTGTTGGGAGGGAGGAGAGCAGATATAATTATTACAGAAAAACAAAATCAAATATAGCTGCAAGCAGCGATAATACGGGGCCAGGAGAGAGAAAGAGAAATGATAATTCCTTTAACAGGTCAGTTCATGAAAGTCCTTGCGGTCTTGTTTCCAATGAGGGCCTGTGAGCAATTAGGGGTTAAGAGTCTTGCTCAGGGACAAATTTCATTTCATTGACACATTTGCTGACCTGGCCTGGAATCGTACCTGGGTCAACCAGCTATGGCCGACCCTCAGAGAGAGAGAGAGAGAGAGAGAGAGAGAGAGAGAGAGAGAGAGAGAGAGAGAGACGGAATAGATTGAAGAGACAGAGAGAGAGACAGACATGGAAACGGAATAGATTGAAGATAGAAACGGAATAGATTGAAGAGACAGAGAGAGAGACATGGAAACGGAATAGATTGAAGATAGAAACGGAATAGATTGAAGAGAGAGAGAGAGCCATGGAAACGGAATAGATTGAGTCATGTTTTTTGCAATTCAACTTAAATGAGTCTGCATCAAGTGAGGCTTGAACCGGCAACCTTGCGATCGTGAGGCACTCTTAGGTAGCTGCAACACTACCTATAGTGCTATAGCTTTGTCCAGGCTGATATAGAGCGTCGCAGTTCCCGCCCACTTCCAGTTGCCGGAAGTAAATACTCAATGCATTTTTCCCATTGACTTTAACGAAAATATTTATATAAATGAATTTAAGCCTAGAATCAAGCCATCCAGGATTCTGGTGAATCATGACCATAAAACGTTTGATTCTGTGAAAAAACTTTTTTGAAAACGGCAAAACAAAGGGTATTTATTAAACATAGTATATCATATCATTAAATATAAAATTAAAAAAATCACAGAAAAAAAGGTTTTATGGTCATGATTCACCATAATCCTGGATGGCTTGATCCTAGGCTTAAATTCATTGATATAAATATTTTTGTTAAAGTCAATGGGAAAAATGCATTGAGTATTTACTTCCGGCACCCGGATTCTGCGCAACTGCGATGCTCTATTGTCTGTTGAGGATCACAAACTCTTGCCTTCTGTCATGACCCAAGCCCCTGTTTCACTAACACAAAGATCACTCGTTCACAAACCATTTACCAATGAAGAAATTGTACATCTCCTCAGAACCAAAACTAGTGAAAGTAGCCGATCTACAAGCTCACAAACCATTAAAAGTTGTCAGATTGTACATCGGCTATTTTCACAATGAAGTATGTTATACATTGAAAAAACATACTCTCATTGCTATCTGAAAAGTTGTGAGATTGTAGATCAGCTGTATGTAAAAAACACTCAATTAAGTATTTCATGTTATCTTTAACAATTGCAGATGTATTCATTGATAGTCATGTTGTGTGAAATGCAACTTAGATGAAGTCTGCACCAAGTGAGGCTTGAACTGGTGACCTTCAGGTTGTGGGGCACACATTTAAGCGAGAAGCCACCAACAGACAAGAACCTGTGAAAAAGGAGATCACACAGATCATACAGTTTCACGCAAATAGCTGAAAAATCCTGGGTTTAAGTGTTTTTCAAACTGCTCAAGATTGCGGACAATCTAAGGGCGGTGCTTACTGGTCAACGTGATAGATGTGTTCCTCATTAGTCAAGGCACATGTGTAAGCAGGTCTAATGGCTGTCGGCCAAACGAGGCATGACTTTTGCCTGTTTAAAGTTTCAATTTTAAAAAAATTGCTATAGCGCCCCCGTTTGACCAATTGGAGTAAGATTGGTTTCAGTGATATTTGGAATGGCCCTTTACATTTCTGCAAAGTTTCAAAGAATGGTAAGTCTGCATGTATGTGTTAGGGGCAGATGAATAATTGTCATAAAACTGCAATATTCATTGGCTCATTAAAGCTTCATTTTTTCACTTATGGAAGATATTTTGCAAACGTTTTTTGGTATAGGTCCAAAGTTCATGTGTAAAAAGTTTCGTGCAGATTACTCAAAAATCCCAGGAGGAGATAGGTTTTAACTGTTTTTCATATAATTCAAAATGGTGGGAGATCTAAAGGTCAGAGGTCAAAAGTCAGAGTGTGAAAGTTGTTCAGCATGAGGAGACGCATGTGTGCATCGAAGTTTCATGGCTGTAGGTGAAACAGGGCATGAGTTGTACCTGTTCAAAGTTGTCATTTTCAACTGAGTGCTATAGCGCCACCTTTTGACGAAAGATTGTGAGATTTATTTTTTGATCGTTTTTCATGACCATCTATCATATGGCCGAGTTTCATAAAAAAGCGACTGCACGGTTCAGCCAGAACTGGCAAAAACGGCAGAAGAAGAAGAAGAAGAAGAAGAAATATAGCTGCAAGCAGCGATAATACGGGGCCAGCGATTGCAGAGAGAAGAAAGAAAGAAGCAATGATAAGTAATATGCACAATAAGCCATAAAAACATAGAAGACTGAACTTGAGAGAAAGAGGACCATGCAATTAACAAATGAGCATTTTAAACCCTCACTAACCCTAACCTCAGTAAAACTATGCCTACCCTTAACCTCAAGAAATACTACGCGTAAGCCTACAAATGCCAAATCATGATCACCTCAACACATCATCTGGGACGGGGATCGAACCGGTGACCTCCAGACTCACAGGCTGCCTTTCTTCTCATTGAGCTAGACATATGGTAACCCTGTCAGCGTCTGTTGATATATATAACTCTTTCCGACCCTGATGAACCAAGCCTCTGTCTGTGGACTGGAGGAAGCAATGTTAGTAGCACCACGCAACAATGTCTGTGGACTGGAAGAAGCAATGTTAGTAGCACCAGGCAGCAATGTCTGTGGACTGGAAGAAGCAATGTTAGTAGCACCACGCAGCAATGTCTGTGGACTGGAGGAAGCAATGTTAGTGGCACCACGCAGCAATGTCTGTGGACTGGAGGAAGCAATGTTAGTAGCACCACGCAACCATGTCTGTGGACTGGAGGAAGCAATGTTAGTGGCACCACGCAGCAATGTCTGTGGACTGGAGGAAGCAATGTTAGTAGCACCACGCAACCATGTCTGTGGACTGGAGGAAGCAATGTTAGTAGCACCACGCATCCATGTCTGTGGACTGGAAGAAGCAATGTTAGTGGCACCACGCAACCATGTCTGTGGACTGGAAGAAGCAATGTTAGTGGCACCACGCAACCATGTCTGTGGACTGGAGGAAGCAATGTTAGTAGCAACACGAAGCAATGTCTGTGGACTGGAGGAAGCAATGTTAGTGGCACCACACAACCATGTCATTGGACTGGAGGAAGCAATGTTAGTAGTAGGGCTGTCAAAAAAAATCGATTCATGAATAAATCGCGATTCTTAATGCCACGATTTTAAAAATCGATTCAAAATATTAAAATCGATTTTTTACATTTTTTTTTTTTTTTTTTTTTTTTTTTATAAAATCGCAATAAATCGCAGAATCGAATATCAATTAATCGCAGAATCGCAATTTTAATCGAATCGGCACCCTAGAAAATCGCAATAAATCGCAGAATCGCAATTTTAATCGAATCGGCACCCTAGAAAATCGCAATAAATCGCAGAATCGAATCGAATATCAATTAATCGCAGAATCGCAATTTTAATCGAATCGGCACCCTAAGAATCGATTTTGAATCGAATCGTGAGGTAAGTGAATCGTGACACCCCTAGTTAGTAGCACCACGCAACCATGTCTGTGGACTGGAGGAAGCAATGTTAGTAGCACCACGCAGCAATGTCTGTGGACTGGAGGAAGCAATGTTAGTAGCACCACGCAACCATGTCTGTGGACTGGAGGAAGCAATGTTAGTAACACCACGCAGCAATGTCTGTGGACTGAAGGAAGCAATGTTAGTAGCACCACGCAGTAATGTCTGTGGACTGGAGGAAGCAATGTTAGTAGCACCACGCAGTAATGTCTGTGGACTGGAGGAAGCAATGTTAGTAGCACCACGCAACCATGTCTGTGGACTGGAAGAAGCAATGTTAGTGGCACCACGCAGCAATGTCTGTGGACTGGAAGCAATGTTAGTAGCACCACGCAACCATGTCTGTGGACTGGAAGAAGCAATGTTAGTAGCACCACGCAGCAATGTCTGTGGACTGGAGGAAGCAATGTTAGTAGCACCACGCAGCAATGTCTGTGGACTGGAGGAAGCAATGTTAGTAGCACCACGCAACCATGTCTGTGGACTGGAGGAAGCAATGTTACAGTAGTAGCACCACGCAACCATGTCTGTGGACTGGAGGAAGCAATGTTAGTAGCACCACGCAACCATGTCTGTGGACTGGAGGAAGCAATGTTAGTAGCACCACGCAACCATGTCTGTGGACTGGAGGAAGCAATGTTAGTAGCACCACGCAACCATGTCTGTGGACTGGAGGAAGCAATGTTAGTAGCACCACGCAGCAATGTCTGTGGACTGGAGGAAGCAATGTTAGTGGCACCACGCAGTAATGTCTGTGGACTGGAGGAAGCAATGTTAGTAGCACCACGCAACCATGTCTGTGGACTGGAGGAAGCAATGTTAGTGGCACCACGCAGCAATGTCTGTGGACTGGAGGAAGCAATGTTAGTAGCACCACGCAGCAATGTCTGTGGACTGGAGGAAGCAATGTTAGTGGCACCACGCAGTAATGTCTGTGGACTGGAGGAAGCAATGTTAGTAGCACCACGCAGTAATGTCTGTGGACTGGAGGAAAAAATGTTAGTAGCACCACGCAACCATGTCTGTGGACTGGAGGAAGCAATGTTAGTAGCACGACGCAACCATGTCTGTGGACTGGAGGAAGCAATGTTAGTAGCACCACGCAACCATGTCTGTGGACTGGAAGAAGCAATGTTAGTGGCACCACGCAACCATGTCTGTGGACTGGAGGAAGCAATGTTAGTGGCACCACGCAACCATGTCTGTGGACTGGAGGAAGCAATGTTAGTAGCACCACGCAGCAATGTCTGTGGACTGGAGGAAGCAATGTTAGTAGCACCACGCAGCAATGTCTGTGGACTAGAGGAAGCAATGTTAGTAGCACCACGCAGCAATGTCTGTGGACTGGAGGAAGCAATGTTAGTGGCACCACGCAGCAATGTCTGTGGACTGAAGGAAGCAATGTTAGTAGCACCACGCAGCAATGTCTGTGGACTGAAGGAAGCAATGTTAGTAGCACCACGCAGTAATGTCTGTGGACTGGAGGAAGCAATGTTAGTGGCACCACGCAGCAATGTCTGTGGACTGAAGGAAGCAATGTTAGTAGCACCACGCAGCAATGTCTGTGGACTGAAGGAAGCAATGTTAGTAGCACCACGCAGCAATGTCTGTGGACTGAAGGAAGCAATGTTAGTGGCACCACGCAGTAATGTCTGTGGACTGGAGGAAGCAATGTTAGTAGCACCACGCAGCCATGTCTGTGGACTGGAGGAAGCAATGTTAGTAGCGCCACGCAACCATGTCTGTGGACTGGAGGAAGCAATGTTAGTGGCACCACGCACCCATGTCTGTGGACTGGAGGAAGCAATGTTAATGGCACCACGCACCCATGTCTGTGGACTAGAAGAAGCAATGTTAGTGGCACCACGCAACAATGTCTGTGGACTGGAGGAAGCAATGTTAGTGGCACCACGCACCCATGTCTGTGGACTAGAAGAAGCAATGTTAGTGGCACCACGCTGCAATGTCTGTGGACTGGAGGAAGCAATGTTAGTAGCACCACGCAGCAATGTCTGTGGACTGGAGGAAGCAATGTTAGTAGCACCACGCAACCATGTCTGTGGACTGGAGGAAGCAATGTTAGTAGCACCACGCAACCATGTCTGTGGACTGGAGGAAGCAATGTTAGTAGCACCACGCAGCAATGTCTGTGGACTGGAGGAAGCAATGTTAGTGGCACCACGCAGTAATGTCTGTGGACTGGAGGAGGCAATGTTAGTAGCACCACGCAGCAATGTCTGTGGACTGAAGGAAGCAATGTTAGTGGCACCACGCAGTAATGTCTGTGGACTGGAGGAAGCAATGTTAGTGGCACCACGCAACCATGTCTGTGGACTGGGGGAAGCAATGTTAGTGGCACCACGCAACCATGTCTGTGGACTGGAAGAAGCAATGTTAGTGGCACCACGCAACCATGTCTGTGGACTGGAGGAAGCAATGTTAGTGGCTCCACGCAACCATGTCTGTGGACTGGAGGAATCAATGTTAGTAGCACCACGCAACCATGTCTGTGGACTGGAAGAAGCAATGTTAGTAGCACCACGCAACCATGTCTGTGGACTGGAGGAAGCAATGTTAGTAGCACCACGCAACCATGTCTGTGGACTAGAAAGAAGCAATGTTAGTGGCACCACGCAACCATGTCTGTGGACTGGAAGAAGCAATGTTAGTGGCACCACGCAACCATGTCTGTGGACTGGAGGAAGCAATGTTAGTAGCAACACGAAGCAATGTCTGTGGACTGGAAGAAGCAATGTTAGTGGCACCACACAACCATGTCATTGGACTGGAGGAAGCAATGTTAGTGGCACCACGCAACCATGTCTGTGGACTGGAGGAAGCAATGTTAGTAGCACCACGCAGCAATGTCTGTGGACTGGAGGAAGCAATGTTAGTGGCACCACGCAGTAATGTCTGTGGACTGGAGGAAGCAATGTTAGTGGCACCACGCACCCATGTCTGTGGACTGGAGGAAGCAATGTTAGTGGCACCACGCAGCCATGTCTGTGGACTAGAAGAAGCAATGTTAGTGGCACCACGCAACCATGTCTGTGGACTGGAGGAAGCAATGTTAGTAGCACCACGCAGCCATGTCTGTGGACTGGAGGAAGCAATGTTAGTAGCGCCACGCAACCATGTCTGTGGACTGGAGGAAGCAATGTTAGTGGCACCACGCACCCATGTCTGTGGACTGGAGGAAGCAATGTTAGTGGCACCACGCACCCATGTCTGTGGACTAGAAGAAGCAATGTTAGTGGCACCACGCAACCATGTCTGTGGACTGGAGGAAGCAATGTTAGTGGCACCACGCACCCATGTCTGTGAACTAGAAGAAGCAATGTTAGTGGCACCACGCAGCAATGTCTGTGGACTGGAAGAAGCAATGTTAGTGGCACCACGCAGCAATGTCTGTGGACTGGAAGAAGCAATGTTAGTGGCACCACGCAGCAATGGCTGTGGACTGGAAGAAGCAATGTTAGTGGCACCACGCAACCATGTCTGTGGACTGGAGGAAGCAATGTTAGTAGCACCACGCAACCATGTCTGTGGACTGGAGGAAGCAATGTTAGTAGCACCACGCAACCATGTCTGTGGACTGGAGGAAGCAATGTTAGTAGCACCACGCAACCATGTCTGTGGACTGGAGGAAGCAATGTTAGTAGCACCACGCAACCATGTCTGTGGACTGGAGGAAGCAATGTTAGTAGCACCACGCAGCAATGTCTGTGGACTGGAGGAAGCAATGTTAGTGGCACCACGCAGTAATGTCTGTGGACTGGAGGAAGCAATGTTAGTAGCACCACGCAACCATGTCTGTGGACTGGAGGAAGCAATGTTAGTGGCACCACGCAGTAATGTCTGTGGACTGGAGGAAGCAATGTTAGTAGCACCACGCAGTAATGTCTGTGGACTGGAGGAAGCAATGTTAGTAGCACCACGCAACCATGTCTGTGGACTGGAGGAAGCAATGTTAGTAGCACCACGCAACCATGTCTGTGGACTGGAGGAAGCAATGTTAGTAGCACCACGCAACCATGTCTGTGGACTGGAAGAAGCAATGTTAGTGGCACCACGCAACCATGTCTGTGGACTGGAGGAAGCAATGTTAGTGGCACCACGCAACCATGTCTGTGGACTGGAGGAAGCAATGTTAGTAGCACCACGCAGCAATGTCTGTGGACTGGAGGAAGCAATGTTAGTAGCACCACGCAGCAATGTCTGTGGACTGGAGGAAGCAATGTTAGTAGCACCACGCAGCAATGTCTGTGGACTGGAGGAAGCAATGTTAGTGGCACCACGCAGCAATGTCTGTGGACTGAAGGAAGCAATGTTAGTAGCACCACGCAGCAATGTCTGTGGACTGAAGGAAGCAATGTTAGTAGCACCACGCAGTAATGTCTGTGGACTGGAGGAAGCAATGTTAGTGGCACCACGCAGCAATGTCTGTGGACTGAAGGAAGCAATGTTAGTAGCACCACGCAGCAATGTCTGTGGACTGAAGGAAGCAATGTTAGTAGCACCACGCAGCAATGTCTGTGGACTGAAGGAAGCAATGTTAGTGGCACCACGCAGTAATGTCTGTGGACTGGAGGAAGCAATGTTAGTAGCACCACGCAGCCATGTCTGTGGACTGGAGGAAGCAATGTTAGTAGCGCCACGCAACCATGTCTGTGGACTGGAGGAAGCAATGTTAGTGGCACCACGCACCCATGTCTGTGGACTGGAGGAAGCAATGTTAATGGCACCACGCACCCATGTCTGTGGACTAGAAGAAGCAATGTTAGTGGCACCACGCAACAATGTCTGTGGACTGGAGGAAGCAATGTTAGTGGCACCACGCACCCATGTCTGTGGACTAGAAGAAGCAATGTTAGTGGCACCACGCTGCAATGTCTGTGGACTGGAGGAAGCAATGTTAGTAGCACCACGCAGCAATGTCTGTGGACTGGAGGAAGCAATGTTAGTAGCACCACGCAACCATGTCTGTGGACTGGAGGAAGCAATGTTAGTAGCACCACGCAACCATGTCTGTGGACTGGAGGAAGCAATGTTAGTAGCACCACGCAGCAATGTCTGTGGACTGGAGGAAGCAATGTTAGTGGCACCACGCAGTAATGTCTGTGGACTGGAGGAGGCAATGTTAGTAGCACCACGCAGCAATGTCTGTGGACTGAAGGAAGCAATGTTAGTGGCACCACGCAGTAATGTCTGTGGACTGGAGGAAGCAATGTTAGTGGCACCACGCAACCCTGTGGGAAGCAATGTTAGTGGCACCACGCAACCATGTCTGTGGACTGGAAGAAGCAATGTTAGTGGCACCACGCAACCATGTCTGTGGACTGGAGGAAGCAATGTTAGTGGCTCCACGCAACCATGTCTGTGGACTGGAGGAAGCAATGTTAGTAGCACCACGCAACCATGTCTGTGGACTGGAAGAAGCAATGTTAGTAGCACCACGCAACCATGTCTGTGGACTGGAGGAAGCAATGTTAGTAGCACCACGCAACCATGTCTGTGGACTAGAAAGAAGCAATGTTAGTGGCACCACGCAACCATGTCTGTGGACTGGAAGAAGCAATGTTAGTGGCACCACGCAACCATGTCTGTGGACTGGAGGAAGCAATGTTAGTAGCAACACGAAGCAATGTCTGTGGACTGGAGGAAGCAATGTTAGTGGCACCACACAACCATGTCATTGGACTGGAGGAAGCAATGTTAGTGGCACCACGCAACCATGTCTGTGGACTGGAGGAAGCAATGTTAGTAGCACCACGCAGCAATGTCTGTGGACTGGAGGAAGCAATGTTAGTGGCACCACGCAGTAATGTCTGTGGACTGGAGGAAGCAATGTTAGTGGCACCACGCACCCATGTCTGTGGACTGGAGGAAGCAATGTTAGTGGCACCACGCACCCATGTCTGTGGACTAGAAGAAGCAATGTTAGTGGCACCACGCAACCATGTCTGTGGACTGGAGGAAGCAATGTTAGTAGCACCACGCAGCCATGTCTGTGGACTGGAGGAAGCAATGTTAGTAGCGCCACGCAACCATGTCTGTGGACTGGAGGAAGCAATGTTAGTGGCACCACGCACCCATGTCTGTGGACTGGAGGAAGCAATGTTAGTGGCACCACGCACCCATGTCTGTGGACTAGAAGAAGCAATGTTAGTGGCACCACGCAACCATGTCTGTGGACTGGAGGAAGCAATGTTAGTGGCACCACGCACCCATGTCTGTGAACTAGAAGAAGCAATGTTAGTGGCACCACGCAGCAATGTCTGTGGACTGGAAGAAGCAATGTTAGTGGCACCACGCAGCAATGTCTGTGGACTGGAAGAAGCAATGTTAGTGGCACCACGCAGCAATGGCTGTGGACTGGAAGAAGCAATGTTAGTGGCACCACGCAACCATGTCTGTGGACTGGAGGAAGCAATGTTAGTAGCACCACGCAGCAATGTCTGTGGACTGGAGGAAGCAATGTTAGTAGCACCACGCAACCATGTCTGTGGACTGGAGGAAGCAATGTTAGTAGCACCACGCAACCATGTCTGTGGACTGGAGGAAGCAATGTTAGTGGCACCACGCAACCATGTCTGTGGACTGGAGGAAGCAATGTTAGTAGCACCACGCAGCAATGTCTGTGGACTGGAGGAAGCAATGTTAGTGGCACCACGCAGCAATGTCTGTGGACTGGAGGAAGCAATGTTAGTGGCACCACGCAGTAATGTCTGTGGACTGGAGGAAGCAATGTTAGTAGCACCACGCAGCCATGTCTGTGGACTGGAGGAAGCAATGTTAGTAGCGCCACGCAACCATGTCTGTGGACTGGAGGAAGCAATGTTAGTGGCACCACGCACCCATGTCTGTGGACTGGAGGAAGCAATGTTAGTGGCACCACGCACCCATGTCTGTGGACTAGAAGAAGCAATGTTAGTGGCACCACGCAACCATGTCTGTGGACTGGAGGAAGCAATGTTAGTGGCACCACGCACCCATGTCTGTGAACTAGAAGAAGCAATGTTAGTGGCACCACGCAGCAATGTCTGTGGACTGGAAGAAGCAATGTTAGTGGCACCACGCAGCAATGTCTGTGGACTGGAAGAAGCAATGTTAGTGGCACCACGCAACCATGTCTGTGGACTGGAGGAAGCAATGTTAGTAGCACCACGCAGCAATGTCTGTGGACTGGAGGAAGCAATGTTAGTAGCACCACGCAACCATGTCTGTGGACTGGAGGAAGCAATGTTAGTAGCACCACGCAACCATGTCTGTGGACTGGAGGAAGCAATGTTAGTGGCACCACGCAACCATGTCTGTGGACTGGAGGAAGCAATGTTAGTAGCACCACGCAGCAATGTCTGTGGACTGGAGGAAGCAATGTTAGTGGCACCACGCAGCAATGTCTGTGGACTGGAGGAAGCAATGTTAGTAGCACCACGCAGCAATGTCTGTGGACTGGAGGAAGCAATGTTAGTAGCACCACGCAACCATGTCTGTGGACTGGAGGAAGCAATGTTAGTAGCACCACGCAACCATGTCTGTGGACTGGAGGAAGCAATGTTAGTGGCACCACGCAGCAATGTCTGTGGACTGGAGGAAGCAATGTTAGTGGCACCACGCAGCAATGTCTGTGGACTGGAGGAAGCAATGTTAGTAGCACCACGCAGCAATGTCTGTGGACTGGAGGAAGCAATGTTAGTAGCACCACGCAACCATGTCTGTAGACTGGAAGAAGCAATGTTAGTGGCACCACGCAACCATGTCTGTGGACTAGAAAGAAGCAATGTTAGTGGCACCACGCAACCATGTCTGTGGACTGGAAGAAGCAATGTTAGTTGCACCACGCAACCATGTCTGTGGACTGGAGGAAGCAATGTTAGTAGCACCACGCAACCATGTCTGTGGACTAGAAAGAAGCAATGTTAGTGGCACCACGCAACCATGTCTGTGGACTGGAAGAAGCAATGTTAGTGGCACCACGCAACCATGTCTGTGGACTGGAGGAAGCAATGTTAGTGGCTCCACGCAACCATGTCTGTGGACTGGAGGAAGCAATGTTAGTAGCACCACGCAACCATGTCTGTGGACTGGAAGAAGCAATGTTAGTAGCACCACGCAACCATGTCTGTGGACTGGAGGAAGCAATGTTAGTAGCACCACGCAACCATGTCTGTGGACTGGAGGAAGCAATGTTAGTAGCACCACGCTGTAATGTCTGTGGACTGGAAGAAGCAATGTTAGTGGCACCACGCAGCAATGTCTGTGGACTGGAGGAAGCAATGTTAGTAGCACCACGCAGCAATGTCTGTGGACTGGAAGAAGCAATGTTAGTAGCACCACGCAGCAATGTCTGTGGACTGGAGGAAGCAATGTTAGTAGCACCACGCAGCAATGTCTGTGGACTGGAGGAAGCAATGTTAGTGGCACCACGCAACCATGTCTGTGGACTGGAGGAAGCAATGTTAGTGGCACCACGCAACCATGTCTGTGGACTGGAAGAAGCAATGTTAGTGGCACCACGCAACCATGTCTGTGGACTGGAGGAAGCAATGTTAGTGGCACCACGCAACCATGTCTGTGGACTGGAGGAAGCAATGTTAGTGGCACCACGCAACCATGTCTGTGGACTGGAGGAAGCAATGTTAGTAGCACCACGCAACCATGTCTGTGGACTGGAAGAAGCAATGTTAGTAGCACCACGCAACCATGTCTGTGGACTGGAGGAAGCAATGTTAGTAGCACCACGCAGTAATGTCTGTGGACTGGAGGAAGCAATGTTAGTAGCACCACGCTGTAATGTCTGTGGACTGGAGGAAGCAATGTTAGTAGCACCACGCAGCCATGTCTGTGGACTGGAAGAAGCAATGTTAGTGGCACCACACAACCATGTCTGTGGACTGGAGTAAGGACCCGACCGATCGCAGCGTGACGGCACATACTGTACTGATATGTGAGGCAATACCGCAGCAAGGACCCGACCGATCGCAGTGTGACGGCACACACTGTACTGATATGCGCGACAATACCAGCGCAAGCACCCGACCGACGACGATCGCAGCGTAGCGTAGGCACATACTGTACTGATATGCGCCACAATACCGCAGCAAACGACCCGACCGACGACGGCGCAATAGCGTGACGGCACATACTGTACTGATATGCGCGACAATACCGGCGCAAGAACACGACCGACGACGATCGCAGCGTAGCGTGACGGCGCATACTGTACTGATATGCACGACAATACCGGCACAAGGATCCAACCGCCCGCCGACGATCGCAGCGTAGCGTGCACAAGGACCCGACCGACGACGATCACAGCGTAGCGTGACGGCGCATACTGTACTGACATGCGCCACAATACCGGTGCAAGGACCCGACCGATGACGATCGCAGCGTAGCGTGACGATGCATACTGTACTGACATACGCCACAATACCGGCGCAAGGATCCAACCGACCGACGACGATCGCAGCGTAGCGTGACGATGCATACTGTACTGACATACGCCACAATACCGGCGCAAGGATCCAACCGACCGACGACGATCGCAGCGTAGCGTGACGACCGATGACGATCGCAGCGTAGCGTGACGGCGCATACTGTACTGACATGCGCCACAATACCGGCGCAAGGACCCGACCGACGACCATCGCAGCGTAGCGGCGCATACTGTACTGACATGCGCCACAATACTGGCGCAAGGACCCGACCGATGACGATCGCAGCGTAGCGTGACGGTCGACCGATGACGATCACAGCTTAGCGTGACGGTGCATACTGTACTGACATGCGCCACAATACTGGCGCAAGGACCCGACCGACGACGATCGCAGCATAGCGGCGCATACTGTACTGACATGCGCCACAATACCGGCGCAAGGATCCAACCGACCGAGGACAATCGCAGTGTAGCGTGACGGCGCATACTGTACTGACATGCGCCACAATACCGGCGCAAGGATCCAACCTACCGACGACGATCGCAGCGTAGCGTGACGGCGCGTACTGTAATGACATGCACCACAATACCGGCGCAAGAATCGCGCAAGGATCTCAGCGTAGCGTGACGGCGCATATTGTACTGACATGCGCCACAATACCGGCGCAAGGATCCACCCGACCTATGACGATCGCAGCGTAGCGTGACGACGCATACTGTACTGACATGGGCCACAATACCGGCGCAAGGACCCGACCGACGACGATCGCAGCGTAGCGTGACGGCGTATACTGTACTGACATGCGCCACAATACCGGCGCAAGGATCCAACCTCAGCGTAGCGTGACGGCGCATACTGTACTGACATGCGCCACAATACCGGCGCAAGGACCCGACCGATGACGATCGCAGCGTAGCGTGACGGCGCGTACTGTACTGACATGCGCCACAATACTGGCGCAAGGACCCGACCGACGACGATCGCAGCGTAGCGGCGCATACTGTACTGACATGCGCCACAATACCGGCGCAAGGATACAACCGACCGAGGACAATCGCAGCGTAGCGTGACGGCGCATACTGTACTGACAAGCGCCACAATACCGGCGCAAGGATCCAAACGACCGTCGACGATCGCGCAATAGCGTGACGGCACATAATGTACTGATATGCGCCACAATACGGCAGCAAACGACCCGACCGACAACGGCACATACTGTACTGATACTGATTGTGGCGCATATCAGTACAGTATGTGCCGTCACGCTATTGTGCCGTCGTCGGTCGGGTCGTTTGTGCGTCCGTACGCCCAGCCCCGGCCACAGGACAGCACACGTTGCCAAACAAGTGGTCAACGCGAGTGTCGACACGTCGCCAAACAAGTAGTCGACGCGTCCATGACCGGGGCTAGGCGTAAGGACGCGCAAACGACCCGACCGACGACGCCGCAATAGCGTGACGGCACATAATGTACTGATATGCGCCACAATACGGCAGCAAACGACCCGACCGACAACGGCACATACTGTACTGATACTGATTGTGGCGCATATCAGTACAGTATGTGCCATCACGCTATTGCGCCGTCGTCGGTCGGGTCGTTTGCGCGTCCGTACGCCCAGCCCCGGCCACAGGACAGCACACGTCACCAAACAAGTGGTCGACGCGAGTGTCGACACGTCGCCAAACAAGTAGTCGACGCGTTCATGACCGGGGCTAGGCGTAAGGACGCGCAAACGACCCGACCGACGACGGCGCAATAGCGTGACGGCACATTATGTACTGATATGCGCCACAATACGGCAGCAAACGACCCGATCGACAACGGCACATACTGTACTGATACTGATTGTGGCGCATATCAGTACAGTATGTGCCGTCACGCTATTGCGCCGTCGTCGGTCGGGTCGTTTGCACGTCCGTACGCCCAGCCCCGGCCACAGGACAGCACACGTTGCCAAACAAGTGGTCAACGCGAGTGTCGACACGTCGCCAAACAAGTAGTCGACGCGTCCATGACCGGGGCTAGGTGTAAGGACGCGCAAACGACCCGACCGACGACGGCGCAATAGCGTGACGGCACATAATGTACTGATATGCGCCACAATACGGCAGCAAACGACCCGACCGACAACGGCACATACTGTACTGATACCGATTGTGGCGCATATCAGTACAGTATGTGCCGTCACGCTATTGCGCCGTCGTCGGTCGGGTCGTTTGCGCGTCCGTACGCCCAGCCCCGGCCACAGGACAGCACACGTTGCCAAACAAGTGGTCAACGCGAGTGTCGACACGTCGCCAAACAAGTAGTCGACGCGTCCATGACCGGGGCTAAGTGTAAGGATGCGCAAACGACCCGACCGACGACGGCGCAATAGCGTGACGGCACATAATGTACTGATATGCGCCACAATACGGCAGCAAACGACCCGACCGACAACGGCACATACTGTACTGATACTGATTGTGGCGCATATCAGTACAGTATGTGCCGTCACGCTATTGCGCCGTCGTCGGTCGGGTCGTTTGCGCGTCCGTACGCCCAGCCCCGGCCACAGGACAGCACACGTTGCCAAACAAGTGGTCGACGCGAGTGTCGACACGTCGCCAAACAAGTAGTCGACGCGTCCATGACCGGGGCTAGGCGTAAGGACGCGCAAACGACCCGACCGACGACGGCGCAATAGCGTGACGGCACATAATGTACTGATATGCGCCACAATACGGCAGCAAACGACCCGACCGACAACGGCACATACTGTACTGATACTGATTGTGGCGCATATCAGTACAGTATGTGCCGTCACGCTATTGCGCCGTCGTCGGTCGGGTCGTTTGCGCGTCCGTACGCCCAGCCCCGGCCACAGGACAGCACACGTTGCCAAACAAGTGGTCGACGCGAGTGTCGACACGTCGCCAAACAAGTAGTCGACGCGTCCATGACCGGGGCTAGGCGTAAGGACGCGCAAACGACCCGACCGACGACGGCGCAATAGCGTGACGGCACATAATGTACTGATATGCGCCACAATACGGCAGCAAACGACCCGACCGACAACGGCACATACTGTACTGATACTGATTGTGGCGCATATCAGTACAGTATGTGCCGTCACGCTATTGCGCCGTCGTCGGTCGGGTCGTTTGCGCGTCCGTACGCCCAGCCCCGGCCACAGGACAGCACACGTTGCCAAACAAGTGGTCAACGCGAGTGTCGACACGTCGCCAAACAAGTAGTCGACGCGTCCATGACCGGGGCTAGGCGTAAGGACGCGCAAACGACCCGACCGACGACGGCGCAATAGCGTGACGGCACATAATGTACTGATATGCGCCACAATACGGCAGCAAACGACCCGACCGACAACGGCACATACTGTACTGATACTGATTGTGGCGCATATCAGTACAGTATGTGCCGTCACGCTATTGCGCCGTCGTCGGTCGGGTCGTTTGCGCGTCCGTACGCCCAGCCCCGGCCACAGGACAGCACACGTCACCAAACAAGTGGTCGACGGGAGTGTCGACACGTCGCCAAACAAGTGGTCGACGCGTCCATGACCGGGGCTAGGCGTAAGGACTCGCAAACGACCCGACCGACGACGGCGCAATAGCGTGACGGCACATAATGTACTGATATGCGCCACAATACCGGTGCAAGGACCCGACCGACGACGATCGCAGCGTAGTGTGACGGCGCATACTGTACTGACATGCGCGACAATACCGTAGCAAGGACCCCGACCGATCGCAGCGTGTCGGCACATACTGTACTGATATGCGCGACAATACCGCTTAAGAACCCGACAGACCGATGGCAGCGTAACGGCACATACTGTACTGATATGCGAAAATACCGTGCAAGAACCCGACCAACGATTGCAGCGTAGCGGCACATACTATACTGATATGCGCAAATACCACGCAAGAACCCGACCGATCGCAGCGTAGCGGCACATACTGTACTGTATGCGCAAAGCGCAAGAACCAGTGAGAACCTCAGTCATTCTGGTGTCTGGGAGGGTGTTATATTGTAGGTGAGAACCTCAGTCAGCCTGGTGTCTGGGAGGGTGTTATACTGTAGGTGAGAACCTCAGTCTTCTGGTGTCTGGGAGGGTGTTATACTGTAGGTGAGAGTCTCCGTCTTCGGGGCATCTATGGCACAAGAACAACCTCGGCACAGTCCGTCTCCACTCTGAGAAAGAAAGAAAGAAACAAATATTAATTCAAGTGACCGAGCCAGATATATACGTAGATTGTATCCTGTCACAACATACACAGCCTAGTATATGGAATCAAACTTTATTTATAGAGCACATTTAATAAACAACAGAAGCTGAGCAAAGTGCCGTACAAGGTTGTGGCAAACACAGCATCAACAGGCATCCATCGGCGCACAGACACATATGTGCTTTGCA
The DNA here is from genome assembly GCF_963454915.1 of Gymnoscopelus microlampas. NCBI lineage: Eukaryota > Metazoa > Chordata > Actinopteri > Myctophiformes > Myctophidae > Gymnoscopelus > Gymnoscopelus microlampas. The sequence continues at coordinate 27,687,476 of NC_139958.1, forward strand.
TAGTTACAACACATTAGAGCAGAGGTCTTCAACAGGGGGTCCTCGGAGTTACTACAGGGGGTCCGCCAAATCTTTGTGTGATAGGATTTTCATTTTTACATTAACCACTTGAACCCTAGCATCCCTATTCTGAGGGGAACATTAGCCGAAAATAGCCGATCTACAACGCCGTTGTGCGCTGCGAGGCGTTGTGAGCTTGTAGATCGGCTATTTTCGACAAAGAGAGGGGGGAAAAGAGCAGACTAAGTACAGAGTGAAAGTTTACTTACACATTAACACATTAACATGAAAATACACATTAACATGAAACCAACATCTATGAAAAGCTTTAATCAGCAACACAAGTTTATGCAATATACATATACATGTATATAGTGGAAGTGAGGCAATACGTATACTGTATCCTGTCACAACTAGGGATGGGGCGATACTTGTTCACATCACATCATTAAAAACGCTCACAATAATCGTTATCGCAGAGTTTTAATTTATTGTGAAATTGTCCTCCGCTATCCACAAGGATTAATTCGCTTTTTATTGTTGAGCGTCAAATCCAGTACCACTTAAACCCTCTATACTTGATAAAACGGACCTGTAAAGAGTGCATTTGGTACGCTCTTCTTTCACTCTACTATACTAAAAAAATATATATACACACACACACACACACACACACACACACACACATCAATACTGCAGTAGGCTCTATGCACAGCAGCCATAATAGGCTCTATGCACAGCAGCCATATTGGGAACGAATTGGGCCCCTTCCTTACTTCTTTCTCAGCCACCCCCCTGACAAAAACGCCAGGGTGGAGTGTTTATGTTTGGAACGCAGTTCTTATATGATGACGTGATCTAAGATTCCCAAATGGGGATATAACATAACTCTAACACTATGGACCAGACTAATGTATGTCACAGGGAGGTTTCATAACATGCCGACGGCGCAGAGTACAGACATGCTCAGCCGTCGAAACACGATAAAGGTGCATGCATCTAACATTGCTCTACCGAAAATAAGTTGCTGCATGTGAGGTAGTATATCATACTAGCTTATAGTTAGTTAGAAACGGACTGAGAGCTACAACAGCATAACAGCCAACGTGCTTCATGGCCCCAAAACTGTGTGGGTATTCTGAAAGAATGAGCTGTGTCCTCTCCTCCTCCCCCTGCGGCTGCTGCAGCAGGTAGGCTGCACTCCCTCTGTGTGTGTGTGTGTGTGTGTGTGTGTGTGTGTGTGTGTGTGTGTGTGTGTGTGTGTGTGTGTGTGTGTGTGTGTGTGTACCGTGAAGGATAACATCAAGTCTATTATGATGTACCGTGCATGTTCACATCATGTATTTTTTCAACATTTTGTACAAAATAGCCAATTGTACATCAAGGTGCCCAGATGTCCCTAGTGCCCACCTATCCTGTATCCGATTTGAACATGCTTGTTGAACATTTCACATTTAAGGCCTCATTTGAACAATTGCTATAAAGCCTGTGGATGTCATTATGGCATAAACAATAAGGTGAAGGGTACATTTTGGAGGTTCAAATCATCATGTATAGCCTACTTATTTCATACCCTTTTCCAAAGCATACTTTTATTATTTACTTTTTCACATTTTGCAAACAACTGCCAATATCAAACTGCAAAACATACATACGTAGACAATACATATCTGACGTATGGCTGAAGCATTGCATTGAATTTCCTTGTGATTATGGTCTGAATAGAACTTGTTAACCATGTTACAGTAAGTGTGATGTAGTAGCCTAATGCAGGCGTAAGACCAATGTGTTTGTATTGTTACGGGTATAATGCATAGTTTTCTATGCATTTCGGGGGGTTTGGGGGGTTTTGACCCCCAAAAATTTAGAAAATACAGATTCTGATAACCCCACCATCAGTCACCCCCTCTCTGTCTCTCAAAAGATCCCTGCTTAACATCCTTGACAGAGCCATGACATGATATGGCGAAGCTGACACAGACATGATATGGTGAGACATGATATGGTCAGACAGACAGACAGACAGACAGACAGACAGACAGGGTGTGAAGGAAAGGGATAGGTGCTGGCAATAGTAAAGTTAGTACTCGCTCTGGAGTGTCGGTCAGAACACGAGAAGGAGGCAATTGGGAGTTTAAGCTGTTTACTGAAGGCTTAGTATGGGCAGCATACAGATACGCACAGGTACAGGACAGGTATTGGGTGTGTGTGGTCTGACATAAATCAGGAGTACATACAGTCAGTTCTGCATACTGCACTAAACATGGCATCAGTCACAAACATGATGAAACAAAACACAGGCAATGGGTCAATAAGCTAAACAGGGTAATCACATCCACAGCAGCAACATCAAAGGGGGCCCTTAACGAGGCCATTGCAGCCAGGTGTTGGCAACAAGTGATTAAGTGAGCAGAGTGATTAACACTAATACAGAGCATCCAAGCATGGAGCTAAAATAGAGACACATTACAAACTCCCTCTTTGTCCAAACACATAAATACAGGTAGATTATGCATGTAGGAAGATTACAAGTAAATGTAAATAAACTATAATGACAGGAATTAGACGTAACAATCAACCAAAATAGCGTCATTCCACAGAGATTAAATGGCACAAACAGTGGCACAAAGTTACACTTAAACAGAATATGCCAGCCATAATAATGGTGAAACATATATCAAACATAAAGCACAACTCACGGTTGTTCAGTGACGCACACAGGTTAAGGATATAGTATTAGAAAGGAGTATATAATAATACTAGAAAGAGTCCGTCGCGGGGGAGACAAACTCCTCTGCAGGCACAGTGAAACAGAGTCACTAATGATTGACAGGTGCGTCCGCGATGTCTGACAGACAGACAGACAGACAGACAGACCCCTGAGGTCTAGGCCCCTCCCTTTATCCTCTAATTTCTTCTGTAAAAATAGCTGATCGACAAGCTCTTAATGTGTCTCAATGCAATGTGTTCTGAGCTTGTAGATCGGCTGTTTTCACTCCAGAATAAGGACACTAGGGTTTATGTGGGTAAAACATTCTGCTTTTTAATCACAATACAAAAAGCAGCTGTGCAAAGCTTTTTATCAGTCATTATCATGGTCAGTATCATGTCAGTATTATGGTCAACTAACTAACCAACTATAACTAACTAACTAACTAACTAACATGCATACATAATGGGGTAAAAAAAACACAATATTGATGTAAATCCATTGAACTAATACAGAGATAAATGTAATATTGTGTTCACTGATCTGACTTTGTCGCTCTGTTTTTATTCAACGGCCTTTGTTGCCCTCGTGTGGACAGAAGTGGAAGAGTCGTCAATAAATCCAGTGTTCACTCAGTTTAATGAAATATTAAAAACGAGATGACGCAATATGGCGCTAGTTTAGACAATATAAGCTATTAAAATCTACAAGCTCACAATGAGATGCATTGCTAGCTTGTAGATCTGCTATTTTCGGCGCACCGTCGTAAAACAGAGCATAAAATAAACATCAAAACACTTTTATTTTGAAAAGCAGAGCTGAAGCGCTCGCGTGGCGTTCAGTGTGAAGCTTGACACTAAATACAGTTTTATTTTGAAGAAAAAGCGGAAGTCCTCACGTGGTTGCTCACGTGTCTTTTGACGCATCCTGAGTCAGAATGCCTCCGTTTTTATTCTAGCTATGATCTCTGTCGCCCTCAGGTGGACACAATCAGCAACAGGCTTAAAACCATACAGCTTGTAACTGGTTCACCCTGCCTTAAATCACTTTACTTTGGGAAGGTTAAAGAAAGTTATGTTTTAAAACAGGCTTAGCTTTAAAATATCTGTAAAATGTAAAGATTACAGCCCAATCAACGTACCCATTGAAATAACTTTAAAGGGCCAAAATAACCCATGGTTTATTATTTTATTATTCAATTCCTGAGGGTTATAGTTCATAGATTATGTGTCTCACCCAGTGCAATGTAGGTGTTGAGAGAGTTATATTTTATCATCCTCCCACCGTGTTAATAAATAAACATGTTAAAACCCCTTCAGTGCTTGTGTGCTGTGTGGGGGTCCGTGGCCAAATATATATCAGTTTGGGGGTCCTTGCTTGGCAGGAAAAAGGTTTGAAAACCACTGACTTACATTACCTTTAAAGTTGCGTAACTGTAACCACTGACAACATTTTGCAAGCTGTTGGTGTGGAGCCTGGCATCAGCTCTGTCCATGTGAGGCCTGGCATACCAATGACCCCCCCACCTCTCCCCCCTCTCCCCCCCTCCAACAAAGACTGACTGCTTAGAATGACAGAGCTGTCATCATGGCATAAGGACCAGTGGTGGAAAAAGTAGTCTAATGTTTTACTTAAGTAAAAGTATCAATACTGCAATGTAAACGTACTTCTTTGTTACAAACAAAAGTCCGGAATTCTAAAGGTACTTGCGTAAAAGTACAAAAGTATTGTTATCGAAATGTAGCCTACTTAAAGTACCAAAAGTAAAAGTACTACAAAATGTTTGAAAAAAACCTACATATGAAATAGGTCTGAAGTGGTTAAAGCATGTTCTATAATAATGTAATAATTTATATCTGCAAAGTAACTAGATACTAAAGTTTTCAAATAATTGTAGTGGAGTAAAAGTACAATAATATAGCTGCAAGCAGCGATAATACGGGGCCAGGAGAGAGAAAGAGAAATGATAATTCCTTTAACAGGTCAGTTCATGAAAGTCCTTGCGGTCTTGTTTCCAATGAGGGCCTGTGAGCAATTAGGGGTTAAGAGTCTTGCTCAGGGACAAATTTCATTTCGTCGACACATTTGCTGGCCTGGAATCGTACCTGGGTCAACCAGAGCCTCTGGCTCCCTAGGCGGGCTCACTAACCACTCAGCTATGGCCGACCCTCAGAGAGAGAGAGAGAGAGAGAGAGAGAGAGAGAGAGAGAGAGAGAGAGAGAGAGAGAGAGAGAGAGAGAGAGAGAGAGAGAGAGAGAGAGAGAGAGAGAGAGAGAGAGAGAGAGAGAGAGAGAGAGAGAGAGAGAGAGAGAGAGAGAGAGAGAGAGAGAGAGAGAGAGAGAGAGAGAGAGAGAGACATGGAAACGGAATAGATTGAAGATAGAAACGGAATAGATTGAAGAGACAGAGAGAGACATGGAAACGGAATAGATTGAAGATAGAAACGGAATAGATTGAAGAGAGAGAGAGAGCCATGGAAACGGAATAGATTGAGTCATGTTTTTTGCAATTCAACTTAAATGAGTCTGCATCAAGTGAGGCTTGAACCGGAAACCTTGCGATCATGAGGCACTCTTAGGTAGCTGAAACACTACCTATAGTGCTATAGCTTTGTCTAGGCTGATATTGTCTGTTGAGGATCACAAACTCTTGCCTTCTGTCATGACCCAAGCCCCTGTTTCACTAACACAAAGATCACTCGTTCACAAACCATTTACCAATGAAGAAATTGTACATCTCCTCAGAACCAAAACTAGTGAAAGTAGCCGATCTACAAGCTCACAAACCATTAAAAGTTGTCAGATTGTACATCGGCTATTCTCACAATGAAGTATGTTATACATTGAAAAAACATACTCTCATTGCTATCTGAAAAGTTGTGAGATTGTAGATCAGCTATTTTCACAATGAAGTATGTAAAAAACACTCAATTAAGTATTTCATGTTATCTTTAACAATTGCAGATGTATTCATTGATAGTCATGTTGTGTGAAATGCAACTTAGATGAAGTCTGCACCAAGTGAGGCTTGAACTGGTGACCTTCAGGTTGTGGGGCACACATTTAAGCGAGAAGCCACCAACAGACAAGAACCTGTGAAAGGAGATCACACAGATGATACAGTTTCACGCAAATAGCTGAAAAATCCTGGGTTTAAGTGTTTTTCAAACTGCTCAAGATTGCGGACAATATAAGGGCGGTGCTTACTGGTTAACGTGATAGATGTGTTCCTCATTAGTCAAGGCACATGTGTAAGCAGGTCTAATGGCTGTCGGCCAAACGAGGCATGACTTTTGTCTGTTTAAAGTTTCAATTTTCAAAAAATTGCTATAGCGCCCCCGTTTGACCAATTGGAGTAAGATTGGTTTCAGTGATATTTGGAATGGCCCTTTACATTTCTGCAAAGTTTCAAAGAATGGTAAGTCTGCATGTATGTGTTAGGGGCAGATGAATAATTGTCATAAAACTGCAATATTCATTGGCTCATTAAAGCTTCATTTTTTCACTTATGGAAGATATTTTGCAAACGTTTTTTGGTATAGGTCCAAAGTTCATGTGTAAAAAGTTTCGTGCAGATTACTCAAAAATCCCAGGAGGAGATAGGTTTTAACTGTTTTCATATAATTCGAAATGGTGGGAGATCTAAGGGTCAGAGGTCAAAAGTCAGAGTGTGAAAGTTGTTCATCATGAGGAGACGCATGTGTGTATTGAAGTTTTATGGCTGTAGGTAAAACAGGGCATGAGTTGTACCTGTTCAAAGTTGGCATTTTCAACTGAGTGCTATAGCGCCACCTTTTGACGAAAGATTGTGAGATTTATTTTTTGATCGTTTTTCATGACCATCTATCATATGGCCGAGTTTCATAAAAAGCGTATGCACGGTTCAGCCAGAACTGGCAAAAACGGCAGAAGAAGAAGAAATGGAATAATGCGAATAACAATACGGGTCCATGCTGGAAGCCTGGCCCCGTAATAAATGGAATAATGCCAATAACAAAACGGGTCCATGCTGGAAGCCTGGCCCCGTAATAATAAATTAATTAATAACATGTCCAATTAACCATACAACTAAAATAACATTAACATTATGGGTGTATAGAACCTGCTTTTAATCTCAAATAGTGTCGTTTTGTGGGCTCTTGTCCTTTGATAACACTCAGGCAGGGTGTGTTATTAGGGTTAAATTCTTACCCTCTGGTAACATTCTGGTAGGTGTGGTGTTAGTGTGGTGTCAGGGTATATTCTTGTGGTGTTAGGGTTAAATTCTTACCCTCTGGAAACATTCAACCAGGGTGTGCATGGTCTATAGAAGGTGGAGTTCTCTGCATCAGGATCCTGATCGCCTCAACAATGGATCCCCACTGAGGTCAAACAAAAAGGTCATAGGTCACAAACCGATGCACACAGTGATATTTATAATCCATTCATTTCACTGGGGCTCTTTTACAGCAGTAGAATAATGATCAGATCCTACAGCCATAGACAGAGAAGCCAGAGTGGTCACACTGGGGCCCGTGGGTTAGATTATTATAGTTTAGTGGCCACCTGTGGTATGTTGGGTCACTACGGCCCTTTGTGAGTGATTCAGATTGCACCTCTAATGTACAACTGTGTTCAAAGAAGTTAACAACTAATATTGTGTGTGTGTGTGTGTGTGTGTGTGTGTGTGTGTGTGTGTGTGTGTGTGTGTGTGTGTGTGTGTGTGTGTGTGTGTGTGTGTGTGCGCACGCACACACACACTTTGTTTATTTTTTTAGCCTTCATAAGCTATAAAAACTACATATGTCCTAAACAGCCTGCACTGGGGCCATAACGCTACACCACTGATAAATATCATCACAATCAACCAATAGTGAGGAGTAAGGATAAAATCCTAGATTAGTGACATTAAAATGTAGGCATTTAGCAGACTCTTATCCAGGGCGACTTACATTAAGCAAGGTAAACACAGTACATAGAATGCAGAGAGACATTGTAGTGGTTAAGGTACAGTGCTACATAGCAACATCTAAAATGAAAATTTCTCGGTTTTAATGGGTTAACCACTTGAACCCTATAGCATCCCTATTCTGGTGGAAATATTCGCCGTAAAATAGCCGATCTATACTCACAACGCATCGCAGAGATTTGGTGTAGAGGGAAAAATGAACAGAACAGAACAGTTCTGAAAATAAGTTTTGAGGGTTTATTTCACTTTCAAAAAACCTTTTGGTCATTTTATCGTCTACTCAGGCTTTTGTGAGCCCCCCAGACAGTTTTTAAGTTCCTCGATTCAGTATTTAGATATTCATTTTATCAGATGCTGTACCACCCTTTACCCTTCCTATACAAACCCACTGTAACTTCAAACTCCATTTTAACCATGTTAAATTAATCGAAAACACCCGTCCTTGGTTCTGGTGACTCATACCGCCCCCTAATACGTGAGGGGGCCGTGTTTTTTCAATTACTTTTTTCATTTACTTTAATATTTTTTGGGGAAAATGAAAAAAATAAAATACAATAAAAAAAAAAAATAATATAAATGAAAACATTTATCCGAAAAACACGGCCCCCTCGCGTATTAGGAGGGCAGGGTGAGTCACCAGAACCAAGGACGGGTGTTTTCGATGAATCTAACATGGAGTTTGAAGTTACAATGGGTTTGTATAGGAAGGGTAAAGGGTGGTACAGCATCTGATAAAATGAATATCAAATATCTAAATACTGAATCAAGCAACTTAAAAACTGTCTGGTGGGCTCACAAAAGCCTGAGTAGACGATAAAATATCCAAAACTTTTTTTGAAAGTGAAATATCCCTTTAAGTGGTTAAATGTCTGAAAAAACACATTAACATGAATCCAACACAACACTGATGACAGTGCTGTCAAACATGTCTATGAAATCTATGAGAAAGTTTGATCTGCGACACATTTTTATCTGTACTTTGAAACTATACCAGGTAAACACTGAACCTATAGCATCTGTCTAAATAACATGCCATCTAAATTAAAATGTTAACATTGTGGTCATGAAAAACAAGCCTAAGTAACAAACTCATGAGAACAAATGACCGACAGAATGTGAAGGGTCTAACACACTCTCTTCACCTCTAGGCTAGTGTGTTAATCCAGTGGTTCTCAACCTTTTCAGGCCGTGCCCCCAAAATAAACATATTTGAACTGGGGACCGCCCAAAATATTTGAACACGGAACCCCCACCCTGATAAGCATTTGGAATTGTAGAAGTTGAGGCATTACATTTATTTTGACTCAGTTCCACAGATAAATATTGTGAAAATAATAGATCTACAAGCTCACAGCGCCTCGCAACGCGAGTTTGACTCGGTTCCACAGATGAATATTGGGAAAATAGCAGATCTACAAGCTCACAACGCCTCGCAACGAGAGACGTTGTGAGCTTGTAGATTGGCTATTTTCATTTTTTTTGCTTCTTTCTTATATTATTTGACAATTTGGCCAATGTTTGACCAGTTTTTATAGTATAGTTTGTTGATTAATTTTGATGGAGTAATGGTCTTTTTCTTTTCTTTCTTTCTTTTTTTTGGTATTAAAAAGCCTTAAAAGTCCTTAAATTGACACTTCACTGTCATCTGGGGACCCCCCAAAAAATCATCCCGACCCACAGGTTGAGAACCACTGTGTTAGTTGAAGCCACAGCTCACTTTGTAGTTACTAATGTCAGCTGGTTATGGTGGAAATACTGAGTGAAGGTGTATGGGGAGAAGGGCTGAGGATGAGACTGAAGAGGTGAGTCTTCAGATTACGGCAGAAGATTGGGAGTGATTCTGCAGTTCTAACTGCAATGGGGAGTTCGTTCCACAGTTTGGAAGCCAGAAGGGAGAAGAGTCTGGGACATGTGGAGCGTTGTTCCGGATGTTTTAGCGAAGGTTCTGTTAGCTGATCTGAGTGAGTGGGAGGGGTTATAGGGTTGAATCAGGCTTTGAAGGTATGGGGGGCTATGACTTTGGTTGCTTTGTAGGCCAGCATCAGTGTTTTGTACTCTGAGCAGGCAGTAACTGGGAGCCATTGGAGGGAGTGAAGAAGGGGAAAAAAACTTTTGCTGGTTCATCAAAACCAGGCATGCCTTATTTGCTGGGGCTTAAGTGCACATGCCGGGAGGCCAGTAAGGAGCGAGTTGTTACAGTAGTCAAGCTTTGATATGACTGAGATCTGGATAAGGAACTGGGCTGACTTCTGGGTGAGGAAGGATCTGATCCTTCGAATGTTGTGTAAACCTACAGGATCGAGTGACCGCTGCAATGTGTGCCTAGAATGAGAGCTGACTGTCCAGGACAACACCAAAGGTTCTTGACCGTTTGAAAAGAAGCCAGCAGGGAGTTGTCTATGGAAACAGTGAGATCCTGTGCGGGGCAGGATTTACCTGGGAAGAAGAGAAGCTCGGTCTTGGATTCAGCTTGAGGTGGTGAGAAGACAAGACATCCACTGTGAGTGACAGGGGTGGAAAAAGAAAAACTGTTTTAGTGTTTTAACGGTTACAATCAACCAATAGTAAAGAAGTATAAGGATCAGATCCTAGATCAGTGACTATGGCTGTCACAATCATGAAATTCCACTTGACGATTAATTGTCATACTGTACATAATAATTGCGATTAACAATTTAATTGTTAATTGTCTTTTTTCTGGAATATATAAATTACATTTATGCTTAGCTTTTATAGGCTTTGCAAACAAAAATTGCATATGGCAAATAACTTAAATATACGACAAAATGAATGATAACAATAATTAAAATAAATAATATACTATGGCCAAAATAGGCCATATTTAATAATTTTATCTTAAAAATTATGTTTTTTAAAAAGTAGTGATTATAGCCGATCTACAAGCTCACAACGTGTCACATTGCGATGCGTTGTGAGCTTATAGATCAGCTATTTCCACTACTTTTGAAAACGTTTGAAAATATAGGAACATTTTGCAACATGGAAACGATGACGCCGATTATATCATTATATTGTGACAGGCCTATCAATCAATCACAGATGAAAAAGAGAAAGAAGCAGTGGATCACTCTGCTTTCATTTCTAAATGATTCTAACATGAAGGACCCATCCAGTCCAAAGGAACATTTTAAACAGTTAGCTTCACAAACCGCATTTATTTTTGTCCTGAAGGCTTGTCAGAGTTGAAATCTGAAATCCTCAATGAAAGTATTGTCTCTCAGTTCGTTTGAACTGAAAACGTTAGACAGCTGCTGCAAACAGTTTCCCAACAAGATGAGCTGGAGAACCCACTACCCCACCCGTCTGTGTGCTGAAGAACCCAGTGCCCCACCTGTCTGTCTGTGTGCTGAAGAACCCAGTACCCCACCTGTCTGTGTGCTTAAGAACCCAGTACAGTACCCCACCTGTCTGTCTGTGTGCTGGATAACCCAGTACCGCACCTGTCTGTCTGTGTCCACTTGGATCCTCTGGTATGCAGTGACAAGTCCTGAGCACCTCTACTGTAACAGCTTTGGTAGCAGGTCCTGAAGCACACTATCCAAAACACCACAACACTATTGAAGGTCCTAGTCCTGCAATGGCTGTGATATTACATTCATTCCATGTATTCCATATACAAAGTCACACATCACTCCTATGCCCTCCTGTGTCAATTAAATGTATCACAGCCTTCTAGGACTATAAAGGTTCTCAGATAGCGTCCATACTCACTCAGAAACATGTTGAAATGTCTCACACAATCTCTTCTCCTCCAGGCTAGTGTGTTAGTTGACCAGCCACAGCCCAACTTGTTATTATTGTCAGCTGGTTATGGTAGAAATACTGAGTGAAAACCCAGCTCCAAACACACAAACATGCTGATATATCCACACTGATATTAATCCCTAGCTCTTCATTTTCCAGATTTTACAGACATCTCTGTTTTCACCTGTTTCTCTCACTCTCAGACTGTCTTCCTTCCTGCTTTTTTTAGTCCCACCCCCTGTCAGAACCTGCTATGTTGACTAGAGTTGATTGACACCTGGATGCCCAATGACATTGCTTCCACGAGCTTGGTATAAATGTAAAATATATCTGACCTGTGCCTATTTCACAAAAGCAGAATAGCGGTTAAGCCTGGATTTAACACATATCCTGGCTTAATTTAGCCAGGATTAGCGATGAATCGGTTTCATGAAAGCTGAATTATCTTGCCAGATTATTAGATTGTACGTACATACAGTAAATACACACATACACACGTGTGTGTAGCAGTGATTTTGTACCTAAATTAAATCTGGCTGTCTGTGGTGTGGAGATGAAGGGCAGAGACAAGATGGGGGTCGGTTCAAACATACAGCCTCACACTAGGAGCATAATGGTTTGTGCACTAACTGGCTGAGCCACCAGGCACCCCATTTGCTGATTTGTCGGTATAGTTGGTCAACTTAAAGTATGGCTGGTCAGAGCTGGCTGGACTGACCATGCAGCAAAGCCCGGCTGGTAAGATGTTCAAGCTGGTTAGATGGTTGGATGGCCAGCCAGATAGATAAGACACAAGCAAGGCTCATAATAGGTCTTTCACATGAAGAGAAAAAAGCAAGTTAAGAAGCTGAATCAATGAGATGAATAATCTTATTTACCCAATACCTTTGATCTAATCGCCCCAGGAAGACCAATGACCGTGGGTGGGAGCACATAATGTCTTAACACAGTTCTTCTTCTTTGGAGTCAAAAGTATGACAACCTTGGAGGGGTTTGAACCGGTGATCTTGGGACAACTTATAAGAGAACACAGTGAGCCACAGTGTTTGCGGTTTCATTGCAGTCTTATCAGTGCTTTGGGTGTTGTTCAGGATGATAGCCAAAAGATGCTTTGGGGTCATAAATAGGACAGGAGCAGATCTTGCTTCAGATTGACTTCAGATTGAGACAAGAGACTATTGATTTTGGTCGTGGATATAATATACACTGGACAATGTGTTAATAAAGACCATAGGATTATCAAAGACCCCTGTGACCATTGAAGTATGGCACACTACTGGCTACCTCAACGGCTGCGGTATCAGCAGGCACAGGGACAGCCTGTTATATATATATATATATATATATATATATATATATATATATATATATATATATATATACGCACGCACGCACGCACGCACGCACGCACACACACACACACACACACACACACACACACACACACACACACACACACACACACACACACACACACACACACACAATATTGCAATTGTATTTTAACAGATCCCACACTTGCAGGCACCTGACACTTTATATATTCATACTTTCACATAACATAACGTTATCTACATAATTTTGACAATTACATATGGGTGTTGGACGTGGATTAAGCCTATCTAAGTAAGTTGCATGTCTTGCAGAATTCAATGGCTTTCTTGAAAATCATGCTGTGGAAAATGGCTAGCAGTAATGTAAAAACAAACAAACAAAATCATTAGTTAGTCATTGTGCTAAACCTAGGGGCTGAACCAAGCAGGAAACTTCAGAACACTTTCTTTAATTGGACACATAAAAAAGAAAAACATAAAAAGCACCAAACTTAATCAATAGCCTGATAACACCACTAGATGGTGCTTTTGCACTATTCTTTGAGGAAGAAAATGAATTAGAAAAATAATGATAGTGGTGTTTTTAGCATTTAAAAGAGTAGGCCTACATGCTTTACCCATTCACTTAAAAAAATATATATATGGATTTGTATACTGACTATTATACAAGTGGCATTCATCTCAGCATCCAACTTTGCCATATCATATCCTCAACTTAGTCATTTTCACAAACAGGCCAGCAAATACAAACTCCACAAAGACACACGCATGTGCCCACACATGTACGTATGTAAGTGCACACGTCTATCTATTCCCATCATGGTTTTATTTTCCAAATTATATATAAAATATGTTTGATATTTGTCTCTGCCAGGCCAAAGCTTATTTTGAACAAAATGCCTGAAATCCTAAACTCAGCGTTCGATTGCCGTGAAACTTTGCACACACATTCCCACTAGGCCAGGGAACACATGCCACCCTTTTCACATTGTGCTGTTATAGCGCCACCAGGCCGACTTTTGCCACAAAAAAAAAATCTTGATAGGCCTGTTACCCCTACAGATTTCGTAGGAAACATCTTGCAAATTGGTACACATTATCTATATAGTCATGTGATCAAGACGGATCTGTCTGATATTTCATATACCATCCTAATTGGCTAACACTGGCATCCAAAGTCTGCAGGATTGGTCTGTTTTGAACAAAATGCCTCAAATCATGAACGCAGCGTGACATTTCCGTGAAAATTTCCATCCTAAATGGCGAATCGAACATTGCTGGCCCACAATAACCTACCTGACCTGGCTGAGACCTGTGCTTGATGACTGTAAGATCTTTGTTCATCTGTGTCTTCTCGCTTCTGGCTGGTTACATAGATTGTAATTTGCTGCAGGCTGCTATGGGGATCTGTACTCCTCAGCATTTGGCAGTAGACATGGTCATTGTGGCTCCTCTTCATGTGTTTTGGGAGGAAGACCTGAGAAATTAAAGCATATACTCTCAGAATAGGACACCTGAGTCTGGGAAGATCACTTCTTCCAGGATGATTTGCATTTTTATAGATATTTCGGAAGAACCACCAATTCGACTTCACAATCACACAGGACACCGCACACCCTCAGGTCCTTGGCGATATACACGCCAAGTTTGAAGTCATTCAGTCGGACGGTTCAATTATGACGTCGATGCAATATCCAGTCAGCCAGCAGGCAGGCTAAATAGTTGAACCATGAAGTGCACACCTTTTATCATGAGTTAGTTCCTATTGGACAAGAGAGGACCCAGACACGGGCCTTTGAATTTTAATTACTGAGAACGTTTTGCAGTTAGAAAGCGTACTGACTGGTGCATGGTTAACACATCAGCAGACAAGACAAGACGAGTAATGGGTGATGAATACAACTAAGAATTATTTTTACATCAGTCACCAAACCATTGTCAAATTTATTTCATTTATTAGCATCATCACTGTAAATCTCGTAAACGTAAAATACATGAAAAACACAAGACTATAAAATGTCACATAGTAACAAGACATTAATTTAGCTCCTTATTGTTGAAGCTGGACGTTGTGGTTGTGCACTGAAACAATCAAAATATAAACATTGGTGTCACACTGCAATTTTGTCTTCAATATTTGACATAAAAGCAGAGCATGTGCAAAGCAGATAAAGACAAAATCATGCCATCACGTTTAATTAATTAATTAATTAATTAATTAATTGTGTTTAATTCATTGAAGAGGTTTCTATCATCATAAAAAAAGTAGGCCACTGAGTTTTTCACACAGGTGTTTAACTGGTATTGGCCATGGCTTGACTGAAGACATACTGTCCAATTTCTCTAAAATTGTTGTAGAGAAAATGTTACCAATATAAAGCATAGACAGAGCATCAACCCTGTTGTATAGAGATAATTTAAACACAATGAATAAAGACACTCAAACATCTCAAAGAGCCAGCCAAAAGCTGTTTCCAAACAGCCATCTCCATCTCTGGTGTGCTTGTCATGTCAACGTATCTCCAAGCTTTCATATTTTTGTCTACAAAAAAGTTAAGCTGGCTAAAACTTTTTGCCCCATTCCCATTCTCTCTCACACAGACGTACACTTGATGTAAACGAGTGTGTTGAGCAACACTTCAACAGCGACTATAGTGTAGCTGACCACACTTAGTCCTTTTGTTGCTGCCAGTGTGCTGTTTGTGTCGCCCAGTGTGTACTTTGCCAGACAGCCATGTCGCAACAATGAAAATCATTTTACTTTTGCTGACTGACATGTATAAATTAGTATACATTTGTAAGATTACATTTTTGCTGTCACCTGATTCACTGAGGTCCTTGTTTTCTTAAAATATGCCACCAGCAGTCCCTAGAGGCAGTGCCTCTCCCTACACTTAACTGGACCAGTTAAATGTAAGTCGGTTTGAACCGGCTGACATTACCAAACCCTAGAACCCTGCTTTGAATGTTTTGGCTGCACTAGAGCAAAGACTAGTCACCGGCGGTCACCTACATATAAATCAGTAGGGTCCATCCTCTGTGTTGCATGATTTAACTCTGCAAGTTTTATGGAGTTTAGATTTATATATTTTATGTGCTTTATGTGTTTAGATTTCTATATTTTGTGTGCAATAGGAAATGTAGGCCTAATGGTAGCAACAGACGCCACCAAAATCAGTAGGATTAATCCTGTAGGGACCATAAAGGTGCAAATTCCATGGCAATCCAATGAGTGTAGTTTTTGAGGTATCTTCTTTGGGACCACGTGTTGGGCAGACATAGGCTACAGACCATCCGTCCGACTGACCAACATTGCTGTTCTTTAAGTCCCGCTACCTAGCAGGGAGAAAATAAATTGGTGACGTAATTTTGCTTTCTGGGATCCAGAAGTCAAACTGGCCAGACCCGAAGTTGTAAGTGAGGAAATCTTACAACTACCACTGACCCACTGTTCATTGGGAATCTGAGTGTGCAACAACCACTTTCTTCCTGGTGTCAGATGGACACACCTATGATACCAAGGTCACTTGGCTTTCAACAGCATGCCTCACCCAATTGAAGCACTTCACAAACACGTGTCCTCTTTGGACCTGCATTGTGATGTCCACAGAGGTTCTAAATAGTGAACGGTCTGTTTTCGGAGTGGTTCGTGCCTAGGGCGTAGCCTAACATAAAAGAGCTTCTGTACTCTAGTCCTCCTGTCTGCTTACATCACCACAAACAGATGTGGATGGCACAAATGAGATCATCATAAAATAACCATTCAGGTAAGATGTCCCTAAAACATAGAGATCACTGACTAAACGTTTTAGCCATTTGAATGCTGAAAATCATTTAACAAGTGTCCAGATTAGCCAACAAGATCATACCACTGCTATTGTAAGTGTGACATCAGTGTTCTCCTTGTAGTTGTAAAGACATCTTCATAGAGGTCCCATAGAGTCCTGTGATTCTTGCTCACTGGCCAGTATCCTGCGGCCGTTATCACTATAGCTTCGATTTGGCAGAAAGGACAGCCTAGGTGGACAGACAGAGACAGAGGGAGAGAACAGAAAGGAGAACATCATCAGTTTCCAAACTTTTTAGCTCAAGAACCAAAAGTGAAATTAGACGCGTCGCTTCGTGCTGCAATGTGTGCTTGTAGATCTGCTATTTTCACTCATTCTTAAACTTTTTTTATGGAACTTTTTATTTATGAAAATGTTGATTTTTTTTTTATAGTAAAAAAAAAAGATGTTTTCAAGTTTCTTTGTTTAAACTTGTTTTAATCTTTTAATTGTAGGAAACGGAAAAAAGGAGATATTTACTCGCGAACCATAAAAATTGGTCCGACCCACATACAGGTCCCGATCCACTGTTTGGGAACCACTGTCATAGATCAAAGATTATGATAATTTCTTTCCTAGAGTACGTTACTGAGTTCACTTTAAGTATATTGGGTTCCCTTCTCTGGGTTTGAAGGCCAAGGTCAGTGAAGCTGCTTGGTACAGTGGTTACCAGGGGTCCCCAGCAAAATGTGTTAATATAGCATCAAAATCAGTTTTAACCAATTTAACCCTATATACTGTACATCGTCTATTTGAAAATGTCTACTAGGGGTTGGGGTTGGTAGGATTTGGCTGGATAAGTTAAAGGCAACTGAGATGAGAGGAGTTAAGTTGTGGCAGACAGAACGGAAGAGAGATGGATGGAAAATTAAAAGAGAGGCAGGCCGGTCTGCAGGGGGCAAAACACGCACACGTGCACACACACTCAGAGTGTAAATGCACGTAAACGCACACTCACACATCTGGTGGCATGTCCAGGGGGAAGGAGTGACGGGGAAAGATAAACAGACATGTTCTGTAACTTCTGCTCTTCTGTGCTGTGTTTGCTGTTCGGGGGGGAGGTTATTTACTCACCAAACACAGTTACAGTATAACTATCTACTGAAGTCTGTCACACAGTCTGGGACAGGACAAGACACAACAATGCAACAACCCATCATTATGATTACATAATTGCCTGATCACCATTATTTGATCATCGTAATTCTTTTATAATCGTTTCCATGGTGAAAAATGTTCATGCATTTTGAAACTGCATTTTGAAAGCTCACAACGTGTCACAATGCGACACGTTGTGAGCTTGTAGATGTAGATTGGCTAAGGCTATTTCCATAAGAACTACTGATTCAGAATCGGCCTCGGGTCTTAATGGATTAATACCACGCCCGGGGAGAAGTTAGGGGTTATGGGGGCATCCTGTTTATTTTTTGGCACTGTGTGCTGACGCGTAATGCAATCTCTTGTCTTTGGAGTCGCTTCAAGGAGCTGCTATTTATTCCTACAAATTCAACATCAAATTTCCTTTGGCACCAGCTGCTCCAACCAGCTTGAGGAAGATTAGGAGTTTATTGAATTTATTTTAACTGAATTGCATGCAGAAAAAAAATACTTTAAATAGACTGCTCTACAACAGGATTAGTTTAGGGCTGTTGCCCTTTTTGAGACAAAGTAAAATACTGTTATCTCCCGTATCTGATCGTAGAGATATCCACATGGAATATCATGCTTCAATATTCTTAGATGGGGGCAAATCAAACCCAGATTAAGTGAATAATAAAAAATAAATATTTTCTTAAAATCTGAGGAGAAAATGTAGGCTTTTACATGTCCTCGCAGAATAGTCCTGCCTGAAGACCAAAAGCCTAATATCCCCCTTGGCCATGGGGGGATCCCCCTTTGAGCTGAGCGATGTTTAGTTTCCCACATGTGAGTGCCTGGGTTTGAATCCAGGGGTTATATTTGGATGAGCTGAAAACTGTCCCATTTGTCCTGTTCTGAGTTATGGAAGAATAAATTGTGCAGTATTGGGGAGCAAACACTACATTTCTCTCAACATCCCACTGCAAATACTTGGCTTTATCATTTCACTTATTCCTGAAGAGAAAAAAAACAAGAAAGCAATAAAGCAAAATACTACATGGCTTCATTTTGATTAATGTACTGTATGTGCAATTATATGGAATAAATGTACGTATGGAACAATGCCAACAAAAACCATTATAATTTTTTCTACATGTTCACTTGCTCGCTTGTAAATCAGCTATTTTCAAACAGAGTCCACGATCCTAACCCTAACCTTTTATTTTTACATGCGTATATTTTCAACGCAATACAGCTTTCACACCCTCAATGAGTACCATTATGCCACTATGATAAAGAGGATGAGTGACAGTTTTACACGTAATCTGTTAACTAATCCTGGTGTTTGGTAGCTACAGGTACATGCTCAGATTAGAGTGGTCTGCCATTTGGCTAGATGATTCAGTTTTCTCTTACTCCATCTGTTGTAATACTCCAACATTCAGCCTTTGTTGCCTCTTCTAGATATGCCGCGGTTCTACAGACAAGGCGCCAGTGCTGCAGCCCTCTGTTTGGACGAATGAGACTAGCTCTTGAGATGTGAACCATGCTGTCATTCACATAAAGTTAACTTTTGCCCCATCCGTTTTTTTCACTGAGGCTATTTTTAGGGACTTATCTTCCTCAAGTGCTTGATTAGGCTATCTGACCACACACTTTGACGAAAAACCTCAAACTTCAACTGCTTCTTTAGTTGTTGTCACCTTTGTGAAAAGTAAAGCATTAAAAATACACCTGGAGTAACGTGCAATCTTGAATTGTGTGCAATGAAATTACAATGTTTTTTTGCTTGTTTTTTCAATGACACCTGATTAGCATAAGCAAATTAATTTCTAAGAGGCACTACACCATTATAATTTCAAATACTTCTTAATAATCAGTCTAGTCTAATTGACAAAGGAGCAGCTTTGTAACTATATATAGGGCTAACCCACCCCATCGCTGGTAGGGGAAACATCACTCTTTAGTTTAGATTCAGTTCAGGTCACTTATGAGGATTTACTTATATGGTATTGTACATGACTAAACCATGAGTAGACCATGTTATCCTTACATCCTACCCATAGGGCAAGCGTACGAAAGGAGATGTTTTGACGGCATCAAATGATGTATAACGTTAAACACACAAACATTAAAGTCCATTGTCAAATATACTGCATGTCTCACAGCCCTTCAGACATACCATGGATTTAAATCACAGACAGTGTGGCTCCAATTTGGCTGGCCACATTTGTAGTAGTAGCCTTTTTTTTTTATCCCCATACTAGAACTTTCCCATATCACAAGAGTTTAAATGAAAAATGGTCTGCAGGCCTTCCGTCAAATAGGATCAGATCTCACATCATCAAGGTCATGCAGAAACCATATACTGTAAGTCTACACAGAGAACATTTTCTGGAACCGAAGAAAAAAGGGTACGTCTCCCATTGATGCCCACAAATTTTCATGTTAATTACTAGAGCAACCGGCTGACTTATTACTGCAGAGATGGATGGTACTGTACACATCATTGAAGTGGTGATAAAGTAAAGCAGAGTTTATGTTCATTGTTACCTTGCCTTGAGTTGCAGTCAGATAGCTTGCCAGTATTAACACTGCATGTAAGTATAGGCAGACAGTCTGGTCGACATCAGAAAGGTCACTGGCAGGGGGGGCTGATAGCCTCGCATAGCCAGACGATCAGAGATCTCTGCCTACGCATACGTCTGGTGACATCAAAATTCAGTGACTGGGCTAAAACTGTGTGGAAACAATTCAGAAACTGAAAAGAATAACAGCACCACAGGACCAATGCAAAGACTTTAGGACGTTCCTTCATAAGGGATCATGGTATCACTATCAGGATTGGTTTTCAATGCGGTTGGTGTGTTAGCGCTGTTTGTCTCCGGCGACCGGGACCAGGCCCATACAGTACAATGAATTTAGATTTCCTCAGATGTAGCAGTGGCCTGAGATCTCTTCATCTGGTTATGTGAGACTAGGAGGCTGGTTAAGTTTGTCTGTGGGTTTTATGAATATTAACCAATGAAAAGTATTAAAAATAACTGACTAATTAACAACTACATTGGAACACTGATTCTTTTTTCCATTTACTCGAAATAAGCGTTTTTGGATGTAAGGTCTTCACCAGAAAGCGACAATATGTGTTTCTGTATTTGTGTCAAAGTTGTGTAAGTAACATTCGAGATGCAGGACTGCCAGTTCTCAGAGTGAGCTTGAGTTGGCGAGTGTTGTTGAATGTTTGTGATACTTTATGGATGACGTACTGTACAATACTCTCCATCATCACAGAACAAGATCATCTGTTTGTCTCTATGTTTGTGTGTATATGTGGGTATATAAAGTGTGTGCTCATTCAATGTTAATATCTATCTTTATGTATTGTGTGTCTGTGTGTGTGTGTGTGTGTGTGTGTGTGTGTGTGTGTGTGTGCGCGCGCGCGTGCGTGCCTGCGTGCCTGCGTGCATGCTACATGACTGTAGTGAGATAGACAGGAAATGGTAAAAATGTCATGCTAATATCTTTTCTGGGACATTAAATAATCAAACGGCAGCCTTATCTCTCAGCTCTCAGCTCTCAGGGCTGCGGGGGGAGGGGGGTTGGTGCCAATAGGAGAGCTACAGAGCTTTTTTCCCCCACAGGAATGTGAGGGAATAGGCAGCCTCGGCTTGACCCACTGAAAAAGGAAATATTTGTTTAGACCCCACAATGATTGTTTTAGGGCCCCCTCCTTCCAAGATGATGATGACGACACACAAAGTATAAATTAGCCTTAAGGTCTCCTGTTTAGGAACACTTTCTCAGAGAAATACAACAACAGAGAAAGAAAAGTGGATAAGACAAAAGCAGTGTGCCGACATTGGTCAGTAGCAATCGGGTATATTACATGTGTTGTAGTGCAAACTTGTTACCTCATATTAAACTGCCCCACGTGAATGTGAATATCCCTGCTGCTAGGAAAAACATGGTGCAAACGCAGCTCCCTTTGGAACAGTATTTACAGTAAACACTAAACAGCCTTTCACTGATAATTCAGATCGGGACAACGCAACAAATGCTCATAGTGCACTCTGATCTTTCTACTGATGAATGTTACATTTTCATTATAAATTCCTAATGGCTCATGACATTGTTCTGTTATCCTACTATAAGGACACCACTGTCATCAAAACCTGTCTGTTCAGCAGGGTTCTCCTGCTTGAGCAATTGATCTGAACTTTCCATTAGCACTTTCCTATTCACACAACCACGACGCCTGTTTTTCACTTTCCCAAAATGTAAGCTGTTTATTAGCGGTTTTGTGTAAACACCGGATTCCAAGTTCGGCCTATGGGATCATCTGTCGTCATGGTCACAGCGCTGCAAGCTATGGGATGATAAAACTGCGCATGCGTGGAGTTACTGCTGCCGAGTGCCGACCATGGCCACACAGGGAATGCCACAACATACACACGCTGTACTGTAAACTTATAAAGGACATTCATTTAGGTGCATGTCCACACACACTGCGTTTTATGAGCGGGAGAGCATTTTGGATATCATCTTCATAGCACTAGTACGCAGATTCACACATACAATGTTTGAATCCAGGTTGTGTTATCAGCACACATAGCTTAGCTCAAACAGCTTAAACATCAACTTCTGGTTGTTGGACCGAGAGAGCGCATCCCCGGGTAGCGCAACGGAGCAGAGCCAAGGGGTCCTCGAAGCATTCGCTGTGGGTCCGTGATGACATGCAGCAGAGCATCGGGTCCGTAGACCCCGATGACCTACCTCACGGTTGCGGACAAAAACCTATAGATATGATGATTTGAAGATTTGCTGCTCCATTCACTTCTTGTTTAACATCTTACTGAAAAAGGCTGTATCTCGCTTCCTAAGCACTTTTATTTTACAATGTATTTTTGGCTCTGGCACTCAGAGCCAAACTGCCAGAAATAAGTCAGGCACTGAACGAGTTAAGGTCATGAGCTTGTCGGCAATTTTTTTGACTTCCCAAATAATCTGTCATCACATCTGTCAAAAGTATCCTACATAGAGTACATACAAATGGTCATGTGTATGCTTTTTTGTCAAAAAAAAAATCAATTAAAATTATGTGAATGAAATGCATGCTGAGCACAGTTACAATGCCAGACTCTTTGAACCAAGCTCTGAAGAATGAGGCAAATTGCTACAGTAACTTGTTACTATTTCAAGTTTAAAAACTACGGTAAATGATCAAAATAAAACACACACACACACACACACTCATTTGTGCACACGTGCACACACTGACACTCACACATGCCGTATACTCTTTCACTCACACAAACAAACACGCAAGCGCACGCACACACGCACACGCACACAGTCAGTCACCATAACTTCAACGTGAGGCAAAGGGCTGTTCAGAATCAGCCCCTTGGCAGTGGCTAAGACATTTGGAAACGGAATGCAGCCAAAATCCTATCTTGAGCGTAGCTCAGAGGTAGATCAAAGATGATGGCTCATGACAGGTCTGGCAGCACGAGACACACAGAGTTTAAAACTGACGGTCAGCCTCAATTGTCTTCCTACCCTTGTTAGAATACATGTGAGCTCTCTCTGTGACTGTGACATGCGAGTTGACTTGGCTCCCCAAAAGTTCTGGTCCTCAACTCTTCACCCGGGGACCCAGAAGACTGAAGGACCTTAATGCCTGATGTATACTTTGCTCACAACACGTCGCACGTTGCGTGGGACATGTCACACTAGTCTATGTCACACTAGGTGTTATTTGTGTTTCAGTGTTTTACTTTTACTACGGGCACTAATTACTTAACTGGGTTGTTGTTCTTGTTTTTGTTCTTACAGACAGTGCCAGGTTCTTGGACATTAATCCTCTCATATAAAGTACTTATTTTAGAGAATAGGTACCCCAGTGGAGAGTGTTGTGGGTAGATGTTCTCTCCCCCCCCCCCCCCCTTTAAGTTTTCTGAGGTTGAAGAATACAGTACTCTTTCTGGATTAACTGTGCCTCAGGTTTGGCAACCTCCACATGGAAAAGCAGCATTATATTACCAAATATTCAATTTATCTTGGGGAAATCTCCAACATGGCAACCTTTAAAGAATCAAGAAAACAAATATATTCTTCCATTTACAGCAACGTATTTTCTTTAAGGATGCCGTGATTGTGAAATTCCACGTTCATGCAATCAGGAGAAAGAACTCATACACGATACAGGATAAACAAGTGAAATTGCAAGTGACTAAACTATTAACTGAGCATGAATTGAAAATGGAACACAAGCTGATGAATTATCTTTGTGGGTTATTTTTCATTTTAATTATAGTTATAATAATAGTTTATCTTACTCTGTTAGCTAGTATATCATGCATGAACTAAAACGAATTTGCAGTTAGCCAAAATCAGGTGATCTTCTCTGTTCTACATCATTGCATCTGATCTACAATCTCACTCGGAGCTCGGATGCAAAGCGCTGCCAGCTTAAATACTTGCAAAGGAAGATGGGACTGTAGTTTCAAAGTCTACGCGTTATTCCTTTTTACACAGACACGCGCTTCACTGACAAACTTTTCCAGGGTGATATTGCGCCACAGTTCCAACAGTAACTTCCTGGACTACTGTACAATCACAGCTAGGACCTGTTGTGATACGCCAGTAGTCCAGGAAGTTAGGAACTAATGTAGGAAGAATTGTGTCACAGGTCAGATAGAGATGTATGTTTTCGTAAAATATACATATATATTTCGCACAATTTATATAAGTTATGACAGGGGTGTGCAAGGCCGCACAATTGGCTCTCGGACCACATATTGGGGAACCATGTTGCTTCTAGGAATGCTTCAAATGTCAATAATGCATTATAAACATACTTATGATCAATGTATTATAATCTGCTCTTAACACTATAATTATAGTTCTACTATAAGCACTCATATTGCTTTATAACAATATCATAACACAAAGCAATTTATAATGACTTGTAAGGTCAAGTACCATAATTGCTGGTCACTCACAGGCTTTTTCTTTTGGCCAGGATCATAGTGTATTATAATTCTTACAGTTGTAATACGTTATAATAATTTGTATAATGTATTATAACCTATTATGGAAGAAACACATACGTCTGTGGCAGCAATTATGTAGTATTAAGATAGCTACTTGACATCACAAAATGTTTTATAATGTGTTTTAATGATTATTTGTTTAAAGCCTTTCAACTATAATTATACAGTGTTATAAACAGATGCCATGCGTTATAAGTATGTTTATAATGCATTATAGCCATGGATGATAGAACGTGTTACCAAAAAAAAGCATACAACCATGCGCTGCCTCCAACAATGTCCTTATCACTCTCTCTCTCTCACACACACACACACACACACACACACACACACACACACACACACACACACACACACACACACACACACACACACACACACACACACACAGTTACTGACAACACAATTCATCCAATAATTACTCCACTCTGTTTCCAGTCTCCTCTATCCTGCTTGCTGTAATCTGATTCACTGGGTCTGTTTTGTGTCCCAGGGAGTTTTTAATACAGGACATTACATTGGTGTTAATAGTGTTTGCATGTTGCTTCCTACACACAGACACACCTACTGTACACACACACACATAGAGGAAGACAAAGACACGCACAAACACCCACAAAAACAATGAGAGACACTAACAGATGCAGGCACGGACAAATTGCACAAACGCGTAAAACCTACATAGTGAGAAACCTATGCTAGCACACATACATTTCCGAACAAGCAAACACATACACACACACACACGCATGCACGGACACGCACAAACAGGAAGTTGTAGACAGATACAAAGATATAGTGCAGTTCACACAAATACGCAAAGACACACGTGCGCGCGCACACACACACACACACTCACACTCACACACACACACACACACACACACACACACACACACACACACACACACACACACACACACACACACACACACACACACACACACTACACTTTACAAGGTCTCTCAGGCCATGTTGCATTAACTCATCAGTTAACAGTTATACAGTGAAACACTGTTAACTGAGTTACTGGCCAGAAATAATGTTACATTTCCACAAACGTCTTAAAAGAGAAGCACAAGCTGGGTTGAAACAGTGTGCTAATGCTTCATTTATGGGTGTGTTATTGTGTTTGCTTACATTTATATGAAATATGTGCTATGTGTGCATGTCTGTGAGCATCCGTGACGCTTTGTGAGCTTGTAGAGCGGCTATTTTCGGCACACGCCGCCGTCATGCGACAAACTATGAATCGGGTTTTACTCTCCAGCAGTGAAACTCTCAAAGTAAAATGAAACAGTGCAGGCTATTGCAGGTCACCTCATCCATCAGACTCTACACCCGAGGGACAGAGAGCATGAAACTGTCAACTAAATCACCACCATTAACGTCAATGGCAGTAAACCTCCCGGAAAAGCACTCCAGGATTATTATTATAATAATAATAAAGGGAGACTTGTAATAGAGCAGACTAGTAATTCTAAAGTAGAGTAGTGTGCGTGTGTGTACGCAATTGTTGTGTGTTCCTGTGAACTTTTTATTAGCCTAATTATTAGGCTAATAAAAAGCTCACTGGAACACCCAACAAATATTCTCAAACAGTTAAATAACTCACAAGTGTGTCACTTAAATTCAACATCTAGGATAACTGTACTGCTGGAGTTTCTAAAGCATGCTGTGCAATTTGTGTGTGTGTGTGTGTGTGTACTGTATGTGAGTGTGTGGTACTGTCAGTGGCGCCAAGCATGCTTGTGCCAAGAGTGGTGATCTCTGACAGTGACATGTGTGAACGCATTTTGCACTGTGTGTTTGTGTCTGCGTGGTTTAAGTGTTGCTCCCACTTACTCTTCAGAGTATCTGCATTATATATGGGTGTGCATGTGTGAGTATATACTATACATGTCTAGTCACGTGTGTGCTAGATAAACACTTGCCTGTGTGTGTGTGTGTGTGTGTGTGTGTGTGTGTGTGTGTGTGTGTGTGTGTGTGTGTGTGCTCGTGTTAACGTGTCTGTATACTGTAACAGTAAATGGTGACAGACGGTTCCGCTAAACACTTCTAAAGGTTACACCAAACCAAACAGAGGATGGAAAATCCCAGCTTGTGTTTAATCTGATCACCCCCCGGTCCCTCCTGGACACAGATAACTACCTTCACTTCATTATTCTAGCCTGGTGTCGAATACTATTCATAGTAACAGAAGTAAAAAAAGAAAAAGAAAAGAAAAATCTAGAAAGAAACAAAGAAAGGAAAAAGAAACCCTACACACTTAGGCCTTGTATTTCCCTCTACACCAAATCTCTTCAACGGTAATTTCCGATCGACAATCTCTGTAGCTATTTGTGCCGAATGTTCACCTCAGAATGTTCGCCCTCCCCAACCACCCAGAGCAGTGGGACTAAAACTTACAGTAAGAGAAGTCTTGCATTAGCATATCCTGGTACCGCCTCAACAAGCGTCACCGCCGCATCGGTTCAAATCCAGTTCATGTCCTGTCCTGCATTCAATTTCCTTGCTCTCTGTTTTTTCTTTCCTGTTTTCTTTTCATCATACTATCTATTAAATCAGAAATGCCTTACAAATCTTTAAAACTAGTTAGTGTTTCATGTACTTCTGCACAATGCAAAACACATTATTAATCATTTAGTTTGCAAACTACTACAACCACATTACTTTACACTTAAGAGTTGATGTTGAACCACAGCAAAACTATTATACCTTGACATATAGTTAGCTTAACCAAGTTAATAGGAAATTGAAACTACGCAGGCGGCAGTGGTTCAGGAGGTAGAGCGGCCAATTTGGAATTGGAAGGTTCCTCGTTCGATCCCTGGTTCCTCCTGACTGCATGTCCAAGTGTGCTTGAGCAAGACACTGAATCCCTCACTTTTCCAGATGAGCAAGTTGGTGCCTTGCATGGTTTCCTCCGCCATTGGTTTGTGAATGGTTGAATGTGAAATACATGGTAAAGCGCTTTGGATGATCCAGTTACTTATACTACTACTGTATACTGTATAATATATAAATAAGAAGAAGAATGTCGTTGATGTAACACTAATGCGTATTATAAGAAAGATTATACAAAACCAAATCATATGACTGAAAATAACCCGACTCAGCTGTGGGTGATTCAGAATATTTTTGCTGGGAAAGAAACGAAACGAAAAAGCGTCCTTGCAACAAAACATTCTTCTACTTGCACACTAGCCCATAACAATGGACTAAACAATGGACCTATAAGAAAACTTGGCGGGGCAAAATCTCCTATTTGCATGACACATGGAATTGATATGGCCTTGACGAAACTGGAGTTCCTTGTTAATGCTGAATGCAGAAGTGGTCATGTGTCTGAAAGATTTGAGATGAGCTACAGGGAGAGTCAGGGTGCAGCAAAGTCTAGCCGTAATATTGGTACCCTCTTCTGTGCTGTGTTGTGCTGCATACACCAGTGGTTCTCAAACATTTACATTTCAAGGACCCAGTTTGGTATGCATTATTAGGCCACAAATCCCCATAACTCTGACAGTGTGCAGTGATGGAAGAAGTACTCACATGTTTTACTTAAGTAAAAGTAAAAGTAATACCCTATTCTAGTAATAGTCTGTTACAAGTACAAGGTCGGTATTAAAAATGTACTTGAGTAAAAGTACAAATGTATTGGCATCAAAATATACTTTAAGTACCAAAGGTAAAAGTACTCATTTTGCAGAAGGTCCCATTTCACAAATTATAAAATGTATACAAGTCCTTCGAAAATAGCAGATCTACAAGCTCACATCGCGTCGCAAAGTGACGCATGGTGAGCTTGTAGATCGTCTATTGTCAAATTGCCAAAGTATACAGTATAGGTCTGAAGTGGTTTTGTAATAATAACCAAAATCTACAAAGTAACTAGTAACTAGTTTTCAAATGATTATAGTGGAGCAAAAGTACAATATTTGCCTTTGAGATGTAGTGGAGTAGAAGTAACATTTTTGAAAATTGGTAGTACTCCAGTAAAGTAAAGATACCTCAAAATTATACTTAAGTACAGTACTTGAGTGAATGTACTTTACTATCCACCACTGACAGTTTGCAAAGACATACTCCATTTGTACACAGTCAGAGTTATAGACCTGTAAAGGATCCATATCTAGAGTATAAGTGGGGACCCCCTGGAATTTCCCCAAGGACCACTGGGGGTCCCCAGACACCACTTTGAGAACCCCTGGCATACACAGCTCTCCAAAGGAAAGGCAAAGATGTTCTATAGTTCTAGTCAGAAATTATGGTAACTTTCATCAGGGTTTCCTGTAGCAGCGCCAGCCATAGATAAAGAATGGCACAGACCATTAATCCACTGTGTTTAAATTAGATCATACTACGTTGATATAACACATGAGAGAGAGTGTTATACCATGAGATATTGGCAATGCAGCGGTCATAGGCACAAGACCGAAGGCCTAGTGCTGACAATTTTACCATGTTGAGTCAGACAGCAAGAAATCTGTGACAATTAAAAAAATCACACCCAGTGTGAAGTGATGGAAGTGATTCACAAAAAAAACATAACAGTGTTTTTTTTAAGTGCATAGTCCTATTTATAGGCCTATGTGTCATGTGTTTCTAGCCAATCACAGTCCTGAATAGAGTCATGGTGGCCAATCACGGTGCAGGGTTAGGGGGGTACAATGGTGGCCAATCACAGCGCAGGGTTGGGGGGGTGCAATTGGGTCGATGTCCAAACCTCACATATAGGGGCGGTTGCACCGCCCAAAAATCAATTTAAGGCATTTAGCTTAAGCTCTTATCCAGAGCGACTTACAAGTGTGAAATGGGAATAAGCTGAATAAGCATGAACTCAAGTCAATACACAACAACTGCCCTGAGTGCAGAGAGTGAACAATGTAGTGCCTCAAGGAAACTAGGATAACAAGTAAACAATGAACCTAGCATCTGTCTAAACAACATGATATCTAAATAACATTCTTCACATTTGTGGTCAAGAAAAAAACTAATCTAAGTAGAAAAGAAGGTAGCATCTTTGCTAATTGGTTAATTAGTCAAAACCCAATCTATTGGCTTCTCTTTTTAACCTATTTAACTTGTTTTAATCTTTTAATTTAATTTTAATATTACTTCCTAAATGAGGATACCCCCCACTGTCCCCTTACCTCAGTGCAATAGAGGTCCCATTGACGGATGCAGCTGAACTAGGCCTGTGGGTGTATCCATGAGGGTAGCTCCCTTGCCGCACGTATCTCTCATCCCCGCAGCACAGTATCACCAGAAAGGCCCTACGAAACGCCCGGTTGAGGAACGCATAGAGGAACGGATTGAGCCCTGAGTTGATGTAGCCAAGCCATAGCCAGGCGGTCCACAACTGCCACGGCACAGAGTATTGTATGAAGGGATCCACTATATTAGTGATGAAAAATGGCGCCCAGCACAGGCAGAAACATCCCATGATAACTGCCAGTGTCTTCGCCGCCTTGGTCTCCACGCGCATGCGGCTGTTCACCACAGGAGCTGGCTCTGGGGAGGGGCACGCTGCCATCCTAAGGTGGTAGTTCTCTGATTGGTCAGATGATGCGGTCGATGACCTTGCGGTGGCGTTGAACAAAGCCGTGCTTGTGATGGAAGCAGAGCCGGCACGCTGGAGGTTCCCGATCTGGCGAGCGTGGGTCATGGCGGTGACATAGATGCGCTGGTAGGCCAGAACCATAAGGGCCAGTGGGATGTAGAAGGCCACAGCAGAACAGATCAGAGCGTAGGGCCGGTTGACCATAAACACACAGTTGGTGTCATTAGAAGCCCCCATCAAGGCGTGCCTCTCTTCTATCTGTGGAAGACAGAATTATATCATTCAAACCAGTGAATATATAGGCTACAGTTCGCCCATCAAGATAACAGTGTTGATAAAGTAAAGTCTGTAACTTTAGAAGTGCTACAGTGCTTAAACAGTTTTGATTTTAATATTTTAAGTTCTGATTTATAATGGACAGTACAGTGTGAAGACAGGAAAGAAGCAGATCATGACCCGCATTTAAACCTATGACATCAAAGGCCAAGCTCCTAGATCAGTAATAAAAAATAAAAAATAAATACAAATAAACTGTCATAATTGTTCAGTTTTTGTCAACGCGTCTATGATGTATATATAACATATGACTCAAAATTTAGGCAAGGTTACAGCGTGATCACAGCCCTATTGACTTGCATTATAAAAAGTGAAGTTACATTTTTCAAAAAGTACAAAACAAAAAATAGTCTAGTACTGTACTTCTGTGGTCTACAGGCAGCTTGCACAAGACATTCGGTGCTCATCAGTCAAGCGGAGCCCAGACACAAGTTTAAATCTTCCAATAATTAAACAAAGCTCTGTCTGTCCCCAAGAATGCGTCTGTTTGTCTGTCCCCAAGAATGCGTCTGTTTGTTTGTCCCCAAGATCTCTTCTGCCCAGTTCAGTTCTCCTCAGTGGCTGGAGCAATTGATCTGCATTTGCACACAACCATTGACCATTACCATGTGCACGGACCAGCGACGCCCGTTTTTCACTTTCCCCAAATGTTGGCTGTTTATTAGCGTTTTTTTTTTCTCTTTACATTTTTATTCCACGATTTTGTAACCCATTTTTTGACCAAGTGCCAATTGTCTAAGTAATCCTGGGCGCTACACTCCCTCTGCCACGAGCGCGGGTCTGTATGTGTGTGTGTGCGTCTGTATGTGTGTGTGTATGTGTTCGCAACGAGGGACGGCTCCGGCTGTTGGAACCGTTTATGAGCCTGTGGCTCCGCGACAGAACGCGTGTGCGTGTGTTTGTTGCAAGTGTTGCAGGTACTAAGTCACTTTCCATCCCTGATCTACTGTCTGTGCACAGCACCTTACCCACATTGCACATATTTTGCATGCTCATATCCCCCGACGGGTATGGTCTAGTTGAGGTCATTTTTGATGTACGGATCCCCCTTTTTTCAAGAACTAAACTTAAGCTCTGCAGTGCTGTTGAGCACATTATACTGGTTGGATCCCCAATGATTCCAAAATCTGTAATCCTAGCTGCTGAATGACTCACTATGTCCTCGATTCCAATCATATTCCAGCTTTGCATTATGGGTAGGAAGGAGATGAAAGTAGGAATGAGCCAGCAGCCACCCAGCATCACAGCAACTCTCACCGGGGTCATCTTGTGTCTGTAAACCAGAGGCTGGCAACAGATGGCATAGTACCTGAAATAACATACACATACATGGCATAGTACCTGGAATAACATAAAAACATATCATGGAATACAGAAGTACATGGATTACCACAAACATATGGCATAGTGCCAGGATTTACACAAAAATATGTCATGGTACCGGGAACACAAACAGATGGCATGGTACCAGTACCTGAATTAACACAAACAGATGGCATAGTACCAGTACCTTGATTAACACAAACAGATGGCATGGATTAACAAAAAAACTATTGTATTGTACCAGGCATAAACAGATGCACATTCATTTCTGTCATTATAAAGTACCTTGATATAGGGCAGACTAGGGTCAGTTGTAACACTTTTGAAGATTATCAATTATTTAAGCAACTGAAGGCTATGAAACTATTTCACACATTAAATACTTCTTCTCTTTGTCGATGTATGTAGTTTAATGGGGGTTGAGTGTAGCAGAGTGGTTCATGCCCCTGCCTGAAGACCAAAAGCCTATTATCCCCCCCAAAGGGATTCCCCGTTATTCTAGTGGATAAGATGTTTGTCTATAGTGTCCCTTCCCACGCGGGCATCCAAGTCGTTACAAAAAGCTTTTCAAACATTTTCATTTCAAGAGAAGTGAGGGTGATCAGCCTGAAGTCATTAAAAATTGTGGTGCTGCTGCCTTTAGGAACATAAGCCACTTTCAGACATGCACCGTATTATGGACGTTTTCAAGAGTTCAAACGGAGGGTCTGTATGTATGAATGCAACATTCCGGCTCAGTAGGATCGGACATGGAACAGATTTTATGCAGACAAGACCCTTGACATAAGTCCAGGTAATGTCCGATTTGGCTCAAACAGCTCTGTGTGAATGGACGCAGTGACTGTCCGGTAAATGTACATTCAGTGTGTGGACATGTTGGTGATGGCTTCTATTGTCGGTGTTTGGAGAGAGAGAGAACTGGAAACCAGTTTAATCATTCTGCTTTTTATTAGTGTTCGAGTTGGAAATATTCACAGATCGAACATAAACGTCTCTTTACTACAGCAGTAGCCTAATTTTAGACAACAACCTACACCTGACACTTCCCTCCGCAGTGCGCACTTGGCTGTATATGGGCTAGAGACCAATGTTCTCTGAAAAAGATTGCATTTGTCCTCGCATCTCCCTCAGGCTTTTCCTGTGTTATAGTTACGTGGGAGTAGCTATGTGTGGGTCTACTACCCAGACCCCAACCCTCACCTTATCAAACAGAGTATTTACCTTAGTGTGTGAATACATCTGAAACGGACATTCTCCTGTTGCATGCTACATGTGTGAACGGCCAACACCGGACCCGACCTGATTCCCTGGACATTTTCCAGTGTTCATATGAAACAAAACTGGCATACAGTTATTACGAATATTGTGGAAATTTGCAGGGTAAACAGAATGGGCAGAATGACACTGTTAAAAGTTTAACGTCAGGCGAACATAGTCTTGTTCTGACAGTCACAGAACTACAGTTCAGACGGCCAATACGCTTATTGACATAGAGGCGCAAGCCCCCTGCCCGAGATTTTCTTGTTACATCTGCTTTCCGATCCAGGCAAAATGGGAGTACCAAATCTAGAAAGATCCCTATGTCTGACATTTCCCATAACCAGGAAGGGCAGGGGTTACATTTTCTCTTTTCCTTTCCTAACTTCACTCAAATGGTGATCACAGATCAGAGTTCTGTTGTAATCTCTTCAAATGAAGTCAGGCAACTGAGGATCTTCTAGCGTTATCCCAGTGATTCGACTCTGTATATTCCACTGCAGCCGGAAGTCTCTAGTGCATTTTAGCCTCGGGGAATGAAAGTGCGACCCCACTGCAGATGAGAGTTAAGTCGATCGAAGCCCACAAGGCAGTGATAATTAAAAGTACTATCACTGCAGTACAATGACTAAAAGCACTTGTTCATGGCGGCCACATGCAATAAAAAGCATACACAAACTCGCTAAAAAGATAAAACACACTGTAGGATGTCAAAAAATAAAACACTGCCAGTCGCTGCAAGAGCATGTGCCCGGTATGAAACCATAAAAGCACACAACACGTTTCATTCTCATGACTGATCTGGTACACGTTGAATGCATCTTCTACAGAGATTTTCTTGGCATGTACACTTTGTTATCCAGTTTTGCATAGTTGACAGAGTAACACAATTATAAGTGTAATGATATACAGTATCAGGCTGCAAATCAAGATACTGTTGATGACAATATAATAAATACAAATATGAATAAAACCAGTGGAGGATGATGAACATTATTTTATGAAGGAGGTAGGAGATCCAACAAAGCATGTACCAAGTTGGTGACATACAGTACCTCTAAAATGTTTCTTATTGGTGAAACAACAGACTGAATTACAACTAACTCCAGTACAGTTTCCTGTCCAATACCAATCTGATTCAGGACTTAACAAGAAAAGAAAACCTCTAACCCTAACCATAATTATTATTAACAACACACAAAACCACAAACACAGACGCTCATAGATCTGATACCGTTTGCTGGTTTAGCTGACACCTCTCACCTCGCACGCACGCGCGCGCGCGCGCGCACGCACGCACGCACGCACGCACGCACACACACACACACACACACACACACACACACACACACACACACACACACACACACACACACACACACACACACACACACACACACACACACACACACACACACACACACACACACACACACACACACACACACACACACACACACACACTCACACCTGTCACCTCACCCACCTGTCCAGGGCAATACAGCAGAGGTGTAATATCGAGCATGTTGTTAACAGGACATCCAAAGATGTTCGGACCAGGCAGAAGATGTGTCCATAGTACCACTGACCTGTGGCCAACTCTATGGCTGCAAAAGGCATTACAACCAGTGCCACTAGCAGGTCAGCGAATGCTAGAGACACAATGAAATAGTTGGTCTTCTTTTTTCTGCAGAAAGAGAAGAGAAGAGAAGAGAAGAGAAGAGAAGAGAAGAGAAGAGAAGAGAAGAGAAGAGAAGAGAAGAGAAGAGAAGAGAAGAGAAGAGAAGAGAAGAGAAGAGAAGAGAAAATACAAAAAAAAACATTCAGCTGGCTAGATTACAGTTATGGTAAACAAGATAGATGCATTCATTCAAAGTACTGTTAAGTACTGAGATATTGGCACTCACTACACTCATTATTAGTCTCTCAGACAATCACAATGCAAAGTCGGTAGTTACTGTGGTAGCGCAGTATAAGATATGCAACATCTTAACTGAATGCATTTTGTTGAAGCTGTGTCTATTTGCCATTATAAAGTAATGTTCCCTAACTGAATTTAACTGTCTCGCCAAATCATTTTTAATGTACTGCAGGACAGTCTTGTGAACATGGGGCAGAGGATTGATGATTTATTTTGTGTTATCATAACCAGACCGCCTTAGAAAGATCCTGATATTACATCATTTGAATCACAGCCTGAAGATAAACTGTTGAACCATGATGCAACTGTTGCCCAGCACCTCAATGCCCAGAGGCACTGGGCATTGAGATTGATGTGTCTGGGATGATGCTTTGGCAGGTATTAAATCATGCTCTGTTAATGCCAGATTGCAACTCAGCTGATCCAACATGAGGTACGCTGCAGACTACACTACTCAAAGGTTAAACTGCTAGACTCTTTCCTGATTTGTCACCAGTATTCAGCAAATGTTAGGGTGCTGATGGTACTTTAACCCACCTCTTCTGGATTTACAATTTTTGTTGTCATATATTCCAAAAAGTACTCTACTGTGTTTGACATTCACATAACACCTGACCCAGAAACAAGAGACAATTAATTCACTGCTCTTGGAAGATTTGACTAAACAAAAGTTCTCACAATGAAACGAGAGGTGTCCAAACGATGGCCGTTATTGTGGTGGTCAGAATCAGCCATCATGTCTCATGATAACCTGTGATATCTTGACATATCAACTTAAAGGATCTACACCATGAATTAAAAAAAAATAATAATATTTAATATCATATTGTGTATGTCCCTCAAACGTTTTTCAAAAGGTTTGAGCCTAAATCAAGCCTCAGATATAGTCATTCCAACTAACTTCTCTCTGGCTTATAAAGCACTTTCACCTGCAGTACCACATTGTCCTGATTTGCACATGGCACTATTGAGCCAGTTTGTATGCATGTTATGTATCTCCTGTTTCTGAGTGGAAAAAGTTAAAAAAAAAAAAAAAAGTTCTAAGTTGGAACTGAAAAACGGGAGGGATTGTACCGCTAGTGACGTCACTTTCGGGGCCAAATCAGTTTGGCCTGTTTTGAGACCAATTTACATAAAACCCCAGATATGCTGTGAAAGCCTGAGTGCTCAAACTGGGATATTTTTTGGGATAGAAGAGAGGTAGGGGAGACAAAAAACACACAAAAAAAGAAGGAAAAGTTCAAATTCATGGTGTAGTCCCTTTAATATTCACATGGTTATTCTCAATCGCTACATATTATCTCTTTAGTCAAGTGATCAAGACGGATCCGTCCAATCCGTCCAATTTTTCACATTCAAGCCTGATTGGCGAATTCCGAACATTGCTGCCCCACACTAACCTACCTGACCTGGTGGAGACCTGTGCTCCGAGGAGCACTTTTTCTAGTTTATACAGTACTTGGCTGCGCGCCTGCTGCTAGAGCTGCATTGAAAATATCTACAAGCTCACAATGCATCTGGCTGTGAATGTGATACGTTGTGAGCTTAGCTTGTATCTCCTTATATCCAAGAGACATCTGTGATACTGTATCTTGTCAACTTAATCACATGCTCACTCTTCAGTTATTAAACCACTTTGTTTTTAAACCACTTATTAAACACTTATGTTCCCTTTGTCAAAATGTTAAGTGATATTTATAAATGTTAACCCTATATCACAAAACTACAAAATACAAATAGCTGGGGAAAACGTTTTTACACGCACAAAATATCAACTATACAAGTACACTAACTTTCATTTGGCAGTTTCTATTTTTTGTACAGTCAATTTGTACATGGGCTATTTCTACCACATTTGAGTGGTTCTCATGCTCTGAATATCGTGCTGGAATGAATGTCAAGCCATTGGTTCCAGACATCTCTAAACCTAGCTTTAGTCATGGCATGTTGGATTGTATTTGTTGTGCTGCAGATTGCCTTGGTGTTGCCCCACTGCTCACATTCATTCTCATATGAATGGGTGCATGTGAGTGCATGTTTGTGCACATATTTACTGTATATGTACACACATGCACCTACACACAGGCACTTATACTGTACATGTAGAGTACACCGTCCTACACACAATGTTGCATTATGTGTCTATATCTGTAGTGAGCTTTGTTGCCTTGGTCTATGAATATTTGTCTAATTTGTCTTTACTTGACATACTGTAGCTGTGATTTGTATTTTTGCACTTAGGATCAACAGTTACCAGCAATAACTCATCAATTTCAGAGATAAATTGACGTTTTTGGAAAAGCTTCTGTAACCTTTGTCAGGATTCTTGAAACTGTGGAATGTACAGAACCTAACTATGAACCTCAAGATTTACTGCTGTTCTCAGCATTGTTCTTTATTGCAGTGAGACATGGTGACCCACTGACTCTATGAACACCGCCTGAACGTGTTCTATAATCCATGCTTCCATTCAATCTTAACACTAAGTGTATCCGTGGAGGAAAAGTTCCCCAATGCCAAGGTCCTTGGAAATGACTGGTGTGTATTAGTACACTATGGTCAAAGCTTCTTGCCGCCATTGGACTGACCATGTTTGCAGCCAAGGAGACATCACTTTTATGATGATCTAGCAGAATTCCCTCATCCTCTGCTATGATATGACGATTTGAGAAGAAATGACACAAGCCTGTCTAGTGTAGTATGATACACTCCATAGTGCAGTGGTTCTCAACCTTTACTGGATCAGGGCCCACTTGAAAATCTCGAAAGCATTCTGACCAGCCGATCGGCTACCGTGTCAGATGGGTGGGCATTTTCAGAGCATGTTTATTTGTCATATTTTCATCAAAATCTTAGTGTTTTGCCAATTGCCAATTGTTTGGAGGCCCACTTATATCCTCACAAAATGCTGCCCGACCCATTGATTACGGCCGGGCTGAGGCCATTTTCTTTTATTAATAGGTCAGGCACAAGCCGGCCTCGGGCTCAATGACCTGAGTAACGTTAATAAATCTCATCAACCATCACATAGAGCTTATTCGCCAATGAATTGAACCTCTCTCCTTTCATTGACAAGTCCATGTTACGAGTCCATGTTACATTAGTCACATTATGTTAGTTATGTTAGTTACGTTAAGTCTTTGAAGCCTGACAAGTATTCTCACGTGTTGGTGGATGCAACGCAAGATAAACAATATAGCTGCAAGCAGCGATAATATGGGGCCAGGAGAGAGAAAGAGAAATGATAATTCCTTTAACAGGTCAGTTCATGAAAGTCCTTGCGGTCTTGTTTCCAATGAGTGCCTGTGAGCAATTAGGGGTTAAGAGTCTTGCTCAGGGACAAATTTCATTTCATCGACACATTTGCTGACCTGGCCTGGAATCGTACCTGGGGCAACCAGAGTCTCTGGCTCCCTAGGCGGGCTCACTAACCACTCAGCTATGGCCACCCCTCAGAGAGAGAGAGAGAGAGAGAGAGAAGAGAGAGAGAGAGAGAGAGAGAGAGAGAGAGAGAGAGAGAGAGAGAGAGAGAGAGAGAGAGAGAGAGAGAGAGAGAGAGAGAGAGAGAGAGAGAGAGATAGATAGATAGATAGATAGATAGATAGATAGATAGATAGATAGATAGATAGATAGATAGAAGAGACATAGAGAGAGACAAATGGAATAGATTGAAGAGACAGAGAGAGAGACAGACATGGAAACGGAATAGATTGAAGAGAAAGACATGGAATAGATTGAAGAGAGAGAGAGAGCGCCATGGAAACGGAATAGATTGAGTCATGTTTTTTGCATTTCAACTTAAATGAGTCTGCATCAAGTGAGGCTTGAACCGGCAACCTTACGGTCATGAAGCACTCTTAGGTAGCTGCAACACTACCTATAGTGCTATATCTTTGTCAAGGCTGATATTGTCTGTTGAGGATCACAAACTCTTGCCTTCTGTCATGACCCAAGCCCCTGTTTCACTAACACTAAGATCACTCGTTCACAAACCATTTACCAATGAAGAAATTGTACATCTCCTCAGAACCAAAATTAGTGAAAGTAGCCGATCTACAAGCTCACAAACCATTAAAAGTTGTCAGATTGTACATTGGCTATTTTCACAATGAAGTATGTTATACATTGAAAAAACATACTCTCATTGCTATCTGAAAAGTTGTGAGATTGTAGATCAGCTGTATGTAAAAAACACTCAATTAAGTATTTCATGTTATCTTTAACAATTGCAGATGTATTCATTGATAGTCATGTTGTGTGAAATGCAACTTAGATGAAGTCTGCACCAAGTGAGGCTTGAACTGGTGACCTTCAGGTTGTGGGGCACACATTTAAGCGAGAAGCCACCAACAGACAAGAACCTGTGAAAAAGGAGATCACACAGATCATACA
The DNA here is from genome assembly GCF_963454915.1 of Gymnoscopelus microlampas. NCBI lineage: Eukaryota > Metazoa > Chordata > Actinopteri > Myctophiformes > Myctophidae > Gymnoscopelus > Gymnoscopelus microlampas. The sequence goes on from NC_139958.1 coordinate 27,726,986, forward strand.
GTTTCACGCAAATAGCTGAAAAATCCTGGGTTTAAGTGTTTTTCAAACTGCTCAAGATTGCGGACAATCTAAGGGCGGTGCTTACTGGTCAACGTGATAGATGTGTTCCTCATTAGTCAAGGCACATGTGTAAGCAGGTCTAATGGCTGTCGGCCAAACGAGGCATGACTTTTGCCTGTTTAAAGTTTCAATTTTCAAAAAATTGCTATAGCGCCCCCGTTTGACCAATTGGAGTAAGATTGGTTTCAGTGATATTTGGAATGGCCCTTTACATTTCTGCAAAGTTTCAAAGAATGGTAAGTCTGCATGTATGTGTTAGGGGCAGATGAATAATTGTCATAAAACTGCAATATTCATTGGCTCATTAAAGCTTCATTTTTTCACTTATGGAAGATATTTTGCAAACGTTTTTTGGTATAGGTCCAAAGTTCATGTGTAAAAAGTTTCGTGCAGATTACTCAAAAATCCCAGGAGGAGATAGGTTTTAACTGTTTTTCATATAATTCCAAATGGTGGGAGATCTAAAGGTCAGAGGTCAAAAGTCAGAGGGTGAAAGTTGTTCAGCATGAGGAGACGCATGTGTGCATCGAAGTTTCATGGCTGTAGGTCAAACACGGCATGAGTTGTACCTGTTCAAAGTTGGCATTTTTCAATTGAGTGCTATAGCGCTACCTTTTGACGAAAGATTGTGAGAATTATTTCTTGATCGTTTTTCATGACCATCTATCATATGGCCGAGTTTCATAAAAAGCGACTGCACGGTTCAGCCAGAACTGCCAAAAGTGGCAGAAGAAGAAGAAACGGAATAATGCGAATAACAATATGGGTCCATGCTGGAAGCCTGGCCCCATAATTATAATTATAATACAAGTATCCTATGCCTACACAGTTTAATGGTTTGTAGATTGGCTATTTTTACTATATTTGAAATAGGGCTTAAGTGGTTAATTCAATATATATATTTTGTAAGTTTTGGTCCCAAGAGTCCCTTCCTAGAAATGTAGTGGGGTCAAAAGTACAATATTTATATATAAAAAATGTAGCGGAGTGTAAGTCCAAAAAATGACTTAAGTACAGTACTCAAGTAAAAGGACTTAGTTACTGTCCACCACTGAGAAAGAGCATTGAGTTCTGTGTCAAGAGAAGGGAGCATGGACACCTAAAAGTACTCAAATCATCCAGTGCCCTGGAGAATGGTAGAAGGTTCACCCATCTTCCTTTTTACCTTCTTTCCTCCTCAGATTTCACGCTAGCAGTTTTCATTCTGAGGTCAACTATTTTTATCATCGACTAGAACAGATATTAGACCTAAAAATGGCCATTGTTATCGGAATCATTATTAAGATCCTACCTGCAGTGAGGAAGGGAGTGAACTCACCGTAGATGCCTATCTTTGCAGAGTGCCACCATGACTAATAGATTGCCACACACCGTCATGATGATGATGATGGAGAGGAAGACGGCAAGGACAGCTGTCTCCAGGGAACTCAAGATTTCCTGCTGCTCTTGTTCGCTGTTTAATATGTCATCCACCAAACTACACAGACACACACACACACACACACACACACACACGCACACACAGTGATGGAAATTAACCATTTGTGAATTGCAATGTTGTAAATAGGAAGATTTGAACAAAAATGCACTATGGTGGCACTATAACAGGCCGATTCACGTTTCGGCCTGTAACTCTTGAAACGTAGGTCATACAGTAAAAGAAAAAAAAAGAAAAAAAATATTAATTAATTGGAAATGAATTAAAAAAAGAATATATATATATATATATATATATATATATATATATATATATATATATATATATATATATATATATATATATATATATATATATATATATTCTTCTTTTTGAATTGATCTTTTATCTAGTCTTTTTACATGAGCCATACACTTGCCAAACCGATATTTTTAACCTTTAGATTCTGAGAAAATACTGTAGGAAACCACTGATGTGGAAGTACAGAGTAAAAAAAGTTTTAAGTTAACTCTGAGAGTGCTCCATTTGTACATTACAGCACTTCATAACATTCCTGGCATAATGATGAACATCACGGACTGATGATAAAGAGTGTCAGAGGGTAGAATTCACTGCACTGGTTGATTTCACATTAGTTCAACCCTTCTCAGGCAGAATGTGTGCTAATTAATTAAATGAGATACAGTAGTGTTGTGCTTGGCTGGAATGAAAACATAGTGCGTGGGCCATGGTAAATAACGCCGCATACCTAACCTGCTCCGGAGTAGGTTATATTCGAGATAAGAGTTCACCGCATGTAAAAGCACCGCCTACTACTGACCACTTAATTCTCTTGGATTCCTGTGGAGCTCAGTGCACGGATTGTGGCAAAAAAACCTTTGGCTTTCCATGGCACATTTTTGTATGAGAGGGTGTTGAGTTATGTACAGCATGTTAGCTGCAAGAAATATCTAAATCATTTCATTGTGCTTTTGTATACCGTTCCCATATTATCCTACAACAGAGACTAATTGAAGTACTAAACCTTGTACTTACAACTTACACGATGTACAAGGGGTGTGTGTGTGTGTGTGTGTGTGTGTGTGTGTGTGTGTGTGTGTGTGTGTGTGTGTGTGTGAGAGAGAGAGAGAGAGAGAAAGAGAAAGAGAGAGAAAGAGAACGAGACCTGCGCATTATGTGTCATTCATTGAGTTTAATAATGGGATTACATTTTATGTGAGGATGTCTTTCTTTAGCAACTGTATGCTGCCCTGAACAAACTAGCCAAACTAACTGTCTCCTTAAACATACAGCAGCTGCTGAGTTCGACAACTTGAAATGATCATACATAGCTCTTAAGACTACATCCAATCATTCATTTAATGGAATACACAAATGTAAATATAGTCAGATTAATGATGGGGCAGTGATATTATAAACCTTGAACTTACAATGATGCCTACACATAGTCAGCTATTGTACTGCTACAGTATAAGTCCGTCCTGCATTTGTCAGCTGCCACTGTGTTGCTTTTAGCCTGCATAATACAGTATGATCAAATTATTTCTATTCATTTAATATGATGCGTTGCTCTTCATTCCGGGCGACCGGGCGTTCTGCTCAGCTGCACCTCGACTGTAGAACTCACTCCCTGACCACCTGAGAGCTCCACATTCTTCTGATGTTTAGGACGACTAAAGACTTTTTATACAAAGCATTCATTTATACAAAGATATTCTGGTTTTACCCCCTAGGTCTTATACATCTAAAGAAGATCCAAGATATTTAAAAAATCACATGGGGGCCATGTGATTTAAAAATGTCTTAGATCTTCTTTAGATGTATTTTTTGTTTTGCAAATGTTTTTATTCTGTACTGTAGAGCAATGAGATTTGTTTCAAATGTATTAATAACATGTTATTGTTATTATTCATAAAGTATGCTGCTCTGCTCCCAGTGAGTTTGTCCATGTTTGCGATTGTTCATACGCTGCAAACACCGGCCCTTTTATGTGAGTGCACACAAAGCTAGATTGTTGTGTGTCCCTCTTAGTGCGATTGTGATTGTTAATGTTAGTGAAGCCAGATAAGGAAAAGATATCCTGGGTATGTTGAACTTTCTTCGTAGTACAGGGCCCATTCACACACCACTGGAATGCATCCAGATAAAAACCTAAATTAATGTAAGGCTCAATGAAAACATGAGGCACATATGACCGAGGATGCTGATTGCTATGTTGACAATTATGTTTATGCTGCCATGGTTACATAAGTGCAACTATAGCAATACAATAATGACTTAAATATTGATGATAATAATAATAACATTGTGCTATCAGAGTTGTTTGACCTGTGTGTGTCCAGTGCTTATTTACTCACTAGAGTGAGTGATAATATATACTTTACTCAGCTGTGTATGTGTACAGTGTCTCGAAAGCATAAAAATGGACCACTGAGCACACAGGAAGTGAAAAACATATACAAGAGAATATATATATACACACACACACATACATATAATCCGTAAATTAGGTCAGATTGGATCCAACTATATTTAAGGATAGTATAGGGGCTTTTTTCATAGTTGAGTTATTACTAAATCCCATTTAGATTAGCATATGGCATCTCAACCAAGTGCTGTAGACTGACGGTGAATTGATAGTCATTGACAGTCATTGAAAGCTAATAAAATGACATGGTCACACCTTGGACAGAGAGTCACAGACTTATGCACGGAGGAGCTGTGTTCTTGCTAAATAGAAACTATATATTGTCGCTGTCAGGCAGAAACCCCTTATCTCCTTATTTAAATTTGAATCCTGAAAAGTAACAGTTTGGGATTTAAGAGGTTTCCACCCGACAGCAACGATATGCGGAACCTAAATTATGTTATAAGGGACACTGTCATAAGGAAGTTAAACGGTACATAGACACTTTCCCCCTTTCTGTTCTTTTGCAGTACGTGCATGATTTATGTCTGTTTAACATTCAACAAACCGAACAGTCGTTAAGAGGGACGACACCACCGGCTAAGCCCAACGACAGAGCCAATTTGGTCAATAATAACAACATTAAATTGAATGTATAGTTCACAATGATGCTGTGATGAATAAGACATTAATGACTGGTTTATGAGTTTGCCATCAAACTTTAATTACGCTCGACACTTACTGTTGAGTTGGTGGTGATGCTGTTGCCATCACTGGACGTCTGCATGGAGCTCAGCAGAGGAGAGCACTCCTCAACCCACACTCTGGCCCTGCAAACACATGCACGCACACACGCACAAATAACAGTACGTTAAAGGAAATTCTGATAAATTACTGTAAGGTCAAGGTAAATAACACTGCAGAAAATGCGGGAAATAACAGTGTAAAGATGTGTTCATGCATGCGTGTGTGTGTGTGTGTGTGTGTGTGTGTGTGTGTGTGTGTGTGTGTGTGTGTGTGTGCGCATGTGAGTTGTTGGGTTTGAACTTTGGCTTTTAGTACAGTCACTATTGCACTAGGATCTCCCGTTGGTGCAGAGCCCATATATCGGCCTTAAGTACCTGTTACAACATCTGCTGTGTGTTTTTATGATGGCATTATTACTGTACAGTCAACAAGACTGACACCTGACAGACTCTCACAGCCGACAAATATAGTACATGAACTAGACTAGACCCATTGCAGAAAAACAGATAAGCATTCATTATGTTTGGCATCTGTGAATCATCTAAGCCAGCTACATCCTCTCAATTTCCATCATTTTTACTTTTGAATGACCTAGAGCAGAAAACAGTTGCATTTCTAAAACTCAATCAACTCATGTCGTTATCATGTCACTGACTTGACGGAAAGAGTCTGTGTGCTTTCTCATCTCGCAGGCTTTTTAACAATAACAATTGTTATTGTTATTATTGTTATTATTGATGCTGTGCATCTTTATGCACTCCCCCGTCTGGCAGATGGCCACCCACACAGAGCCTGATGCTTGTACGTGGGGGAAATGTTGGGTCTTTGCTCTACATGTAAAGTGTGTCTTCAAACAACTTGTTGTGATTTGGCAATGATTGAATTGAGCTGAATCAATCACTGGACACATTTCACATTGCTCGTTTCTTTTGTGGCCAACCATAAGTCAACCATAATGGTCATGCAGTATCAGCCATTGTTGTGAAAACACTGTCAGCTTCCTAGACAACCTTATTTCGCTCTTCTATCAAAAGTGATGAAACTCCCAGTAAAATCCAAATTGACATTGCAACTGATAAGAAACACTGGGAGCAGGCGTAATTATCTGCCAACACCTCGACTTCCTTGAGAAGAGGGAGAGCGAATACAGAGCAGATATATTGCACGACAGCCTGTTGTATTTGGCAGAGGACCAGAAGCAGAGATCTGTATCTGTGCTCATAAGGGCCAGTGCTACGTAATGAGAATGATATGAAATGTTACGTCACTGAATTTGTTTTGTTGATAACAATGCTAAAATAGTCCACAGACCGGGAGTGTGTTCTATGTTAGATTATCTCTCTCTCTACCACCTCCCTTCCTGTCTCCCGCAGACACACTAACACTACACACCCACCCACTCTCGCTCACTCATTCTCTTTCTCTCCCTGATTAACGCATGCACATATACTGTACGTGTGCAAGAGTTGCATTAACTCAGTTAACAGTTACTAGACCATTCCCGGTCGACGCATCCGTGGGGGGATATGCGCACATGATCTGGCAACCCGGGAGGCAGTTCGTCCCATAGCTGGGCAGCCCCGTAACCATGGCGACATTGTTTGACACATAAACGCTAATAAGAAGCTGAGATTTGATGAAATTGAAAAACGGGCTCCACAGTTAAGTTCAGATGGTAATGGTCAATGGCTGTGTGCAAAATCAGAGCAATTGGTCCAGCCAGTGAGGAGAACCGGGTAGCTTCACCTCCACTACAAACGCACAGAGGTTACTAGAATTATAGTAGGATACAGTCTACCACTGTTAACTGAGTTACTGGCTAGAAATAATGTTATATTTACACAAACGTCTTAAAAGAGAAGCACAAGCTGGGTTGAAACAGCGCTAACGTTTCATTTATGTGTGTGACACACACACACACACACACACACACACACACACACACACACACACACACACACACACACACACACACACACACACACACACACACACACACACACACACACGATGGTATGAGACAATATTTGTCCTTACGAAGTTACGACGAAAAAAAATGGCCCTGCAGACATATTTCTGACAGGAGACTGGAGTGTGCCCCCACCCCTTTCTTTGGATGTTCATCCAAGGAGGCGTACCTTCACACATTGACCTGTGCATTTCACATCTGTCCGACAAGCAGCTGAACTGAACAGAATGAACTCTGGATGTAGCGCACAAGGTACAATTGATATATGGTGGAGGTGCAAGGAAGAGAGACCAGAAAGAGACACACCTATAAAGTGAGAGGAAGAGGTGAAGGGAGAAAAGAAGGAAAGCAAATGACGTGATAGATGAGGAGATATAAATACTTCAGACAGACAGCTTGATCCCGCTACAGCATCTGACAGACAGACAGACAGACAGACAGACAGACAGACAGGCAGGCAGGCAGGCAGGCAGGCAGGCAGGCAGTGCAGGCAGGCAGACAGACAGACAGACAGAGTAAGAGAACCCAGATGTGTCTGTGAATCAGAGATACCATCTGGTAACCTTCCTGTTAGTTAGTGGGAGTGCGTCTGTGGGACAGACGGACGGACACACACCCACACATACACATGCGCGAGCGTGCACGTGGACACAAACAAACACATTTTTTTAACCTTAAAGATCTTAAAGCCAGATTTTACTCCGAAAAGCATTTGACACAACAAGTATATTTATTTACTTGATATAGTCAGTGTGCCATGTCAACATTACGTATGACACCACATAAAAAAACATTTCCAGTAGATTTTGATGGTCAAATATATAACAATGACTTTTGTTTTAAACTAAATTATATTTCACATCAGGACATTGTAATGATCAGTAGCCTCAGAGCAATAACCTGACCCATCTCCCAGACTCCCTTAATCATCAGTCAGAGGTCAGATGTTGCCTACATGGAAAGACATCATGATCTGATTGACTCTACCTTGTTTGCTTGATCTTTGAAAAACACTTCATGTTTACTCTCAAAGCTAAACATGAGGTTGCAACTGCGGTACTGTGTGCTGTCATCCCGCCTTTCACCATCAGGACGACGGTACACAGTACCGCAGTTGCAAGCTCGGGCTCAGAGATCATTTGTCCCCTAAAGTATTGGACTTCTGAACAAACAGGCCCGATCTCAGGTCTGCGCATAATGCTTAATGTGATATGTAATGCCTCTCTGTAAGAGAGGTGTTGTGTAGTATTGTCAGTGTATTGTGTGATCTGTCTATGTATTGTGTATTTGTTTATGTCTTGTGATTTTTGTGACCTGATGGCTGCTTGGCGCAAAATGAATTTACGCAAGGACAAATAAAGCATCTATCTATCTTAACACTGGATGGTTTAGCAAACAACATTTTCAGGACATGAACATAAACAAAACCACATATCCATTAGGTCTGGTATGCCCAAACATCTATTAGAGCTTGTTTGTTCATTTGTTCTCTGAGCCACAAAACTAAATAGCATAGGCTGCGTGAATAGGAGGAAGAATTTGCATACAGATGCGAGGGGACTTAAATTTACTACATGTTTTAAAATATTTTATTCTAAAAGAATACTCACTTATGCCAGAGTGCCAGTGATTACCATCTCCTGTGCCAATGGTGGCACCGCTGCCTACGGTTGCCTACCTCTAACGTAGCCAATACAGACTTGGTGTACCAAATATGTGTATGTGGTCTGGTCAATAAAGCGCAGAAGCTTTAATTACAAAATGGTCTCATCTGTTGTGTTGGCAACAACCAACAGTAGCACTCGGCGAGTCGGCATACTACAGTGATATAATCAGCGGATGGGGACTTTTATACAGTTAAGTGGCCATTCCCATTTTCTCCATTGAATTATATCGATCTGAGACTGATTGAAGCTGATTTTTAACTTTCTCAAAATGTAAGCTGTTTATTAGCTTTTTTTTGCCACCAGCTATGGGAAGTCTTCACACTGTTTTGGTGTGCTCATCCCTGGTTATGGACTAGTTACTGTATTCATCCATTAAAGAGTAAAGATTGTGTTTTCTTTTTGTCTTAAAAGTTCTGGGAAATTTCTAGGCATAAATGTTTATATCATTGCACAAGAATGGCCTGTTTTCCTGACTCAACTGACATGCTGAGGCATGGGTCCAAAATGTCTGGAATTCTTCCACACAGTTATTGACTTAGACTTGTTTATACTATCACACAATAGCCCCAGCTTCTTCTCCTGTCTCAATAGAGAGACTCAAAAGCGATTAAATTAACAATTGGACACTAGCTGGATCAATTGACTTCAGGTCAAAATTATGTAAAAACATTATTAACAAAAGATACAGATCACAGGCACATACTCTACTGCCTTGATTACACACTGCCTGAGTACTTTCCCAAACAGTGTTACAGTAGCTGGCAGTGCACTGTGAGGAAAAGAAAACAAACTGGACTATCAAAGCCGCATTATTTGGTTGGGTGGATTTGTGGGCAATTAGTTATACGGATAGTAAGTGATAGCGTCTATAATGTCAATAGCACTGCAGGATATGAAATGTTCATCTGCAATTGTCCTAGTAATATTTAACAAAATGGCGCGCGCGCACGCACACACACACACACACACACACACACACACACACACACACACACACACACACACACACACACACACACACACACACACACACACACACACACACACACACACACACACACACACACACAGCTGACAGGTATAGTTAAGCCAGAAAAAGTCGGGGAAAAGGAAGTTGAAGTCAATCCCTGCAATTTTCAAGATGTAAAACAACAATTTGTGGATAGATTTCCCCCAAATTCACTGAGCTAGATTATAGTGATACCTCACGACATATATTGCGGAACCAGAACAGTACACTGTATCATTGGTGGTCGGTTCATATTCTATTACCGCAGATCCTGGGTCTGTTTATCATTATGTGTAATACCCGAGTGGATCCGAGAAGACCCGTACTCAGTGCTGTTCAGGAGAGTAAAGGATCAAGTTGATCAGGCTGACCTAGGATCAGATTACTGCAGCGCAAAATACGGGAGGAAAAACTGCACATGCGTGTGACTTGGAGAGCGGATCAAACTATACCTCCATGGTGCGCAATTAAGCAATATTACACGAGAGGGAGTAATGCAGATATGCAGTCAGTAACGAGGTGCAGTCGAGTTCCGCAAGCATCACTGCACTTCTTCCTCAAGGTGATAATATGCCATTTTAATTTAATGTAATTGTTGGGTCTCAGAACTAATTTCACAGGCCCATTAGGGTTCAGGTCCGTCTTTGTTTTTAATTTTTTTATGTCGGAACCAATTGGGTCTCTTAAACAAATTTCACGGAATTTGGATATGTCATTTTGGACCTGTGAAGAGCTCAATACTGTAGTACATTATATCAATATTTTACTTAATTGGAAGGTTTAGATCAGATGTGTTGGCTGAATTTACCTCCCCATAAGTACCCAACCCGTTAAGCAAGTTCGATGAACTTCATTCAAAACATGTAAAACGTATGAAAGTGTAAAAACACCATTCTACCCCACATTACTTGGTGTGTTTATTTACATGCAGGACAAATCGTATATTTTTTCTCGAAGCAGCAGTATCTATATAACAAGGACACAGAGTTGGGCACAACCCACGGTGTGTTGGTGACTAATTAACTCAACGTCACAGCCACAATGGCCTCATTTAAAAGCAGAAATTATATCACCATCATCTGCCATGCGATCATGCAAACCTCATCAGCCTGAATCAAAACGTTTTTCTTGTGTTCTTTGTTCTTTGTCGTATAATCAAATAAGACTGACTCATTAAAGTGGGTGGCATTATGCGCACACAGCACACACACACACACACACACACACACACACACACACACACACACACACACACACACACACACACACACACACACACACACACACAGTGACAGCAACAGGTGTAGGCCTATACTGTTGGGACTTGAAATCAGTACATTTCCCCTCCAATAAAGTTTTATCGTATGAGAGTAATTTTCTGTATAAAAGTCAACCTCTCGTCGTCCAGAATGAATAGACTGCCCATGATATGAAGTTTTAAATTGTGTTGACACAATTAACACGGCACGCATGCACACACAAAAGCTAACAGAAACAAGAGGAAACAGAGAGGAATTGGAGAACGGTGGTGGAAGAAGTGCTCCACCAGTAAAAGCAATACCACAATGCAGTCAATCTCTGTTACAAGTAAAAGTCCTGTACTTTTACTTGAGTAAATTTACAAAAGTAGTGGCATCAAAATGTAACGACTCCAGGGTTGAATACAATAGCTACAGGTTATGCCTTAGGTTCCTATTGTGCACAGTAGGAACCTACTGAGAAGAATTATAAAAATATTTCAGATTGAACTTAAATTATCTGGGAATGAACTGGGAATTTAAATGAATGTACAGTAATTAAGTACGTTTTTTGAGATGGGGTTCGTCAGCCAAATGCATATAATGTTGGGGGTCCTTGACATGAACATTTTTGAGAACCACTGATATGTAGCAACATTCAGAAAACGGTTAGGATTTAAAGACATTTTTAGAATCGGCCTCAGGTCTTAATGGGTTAAAGTAAAAAAGAAAGAAAAATCACACTAAAAAAGCTGATATAGTGATAATCTACAGTAAATGATGTACGAGGTCGCTCTAAGTAGTAAGTCGTCAGACTTTTAACATCACATCACATCGGTGCACGCCTGCACGGTGTGATGCACCAACCCTGTACTACATCACTGGTTCCCAAAGTGAGGTCTGGGGACCCCCAGGGGACCATACGTTGGTTTCAGGGGTCCCCAGCAAAATAAGGAACAGTATAAACACTTAAGCCCTATTTTATTTTTCTGCTATTCAAAAACAGGCCAAAATGTTGACAAATGTTGACAAATCGTCTCTTATGACGGTCCCTGGCACAAAATCTTTTCAAATATGAGTCCGTGGCCAAATGCATATCAATCTGAGGGTCCACTGGTCTACATGCAATATAGCTTGATTCTGTTGAGATCACCCATGTTATATTCAGTGGTGGACAGTAACTACGTACATTTACTTGACTACTGTATTAAGTAAATTTTTGGAGTATTTGTTTTTCGCAAGCTGATGACTTTCCTTCTGCTACATTTTAAATATTAAATATTGTACTTTTGTACTTTTGACTCCACTACATTTCTAGGAAGGGACTCTTTTAGGAAGGGAAATTTGCACTTTGTGCCGCGCTATGAGCTTGTAGATCTGCTATTTTTGAAATATCTTGAACATTTGTGCAAATCTTTGAATATATATTATATATATTTTAAAGCGAATATTTTTTTTAACTCAGAATCTTTACTTCTGGGGGTCCCTGGAACAAAATATTTTTTGAGATGGGGGTCGGCGGCAAAAATACATCATTTTGGGGATCCTTGACATGAAAATGTTTGCGCACCACTCAAGTTTTCCAGAAGATTTTCATCTTTAGAAACGTCCCCAGGTCTTAATGGGTTAAAGAGGAGGGAGCGATCCACTCCTTCTTGGGGTTGTCTTTAGAGAAACAGGGGAAGCTGATTTACGCCTGATTTATATATTGAAAATAGCAGATCTCTGCTACTATTCTACCTGCTTTTTTTATTTAATTTTCTACACAGTGAAGAGGCCCTTGTTATTTTTCCATGCACTCACAGAGATGCGCAAATCCACACACTGGCCTGGCCCACTGCATGCATGACTGGAGCAAGCTGACGCACTTTGTATGTGGAGAAGTAAGTTTCATGAATAACGCTGTGTGGGTGGGTGAGGGTAATGAGTTGTGAGAGGGTAATTGAGCATGCGGGGCCAGTCACAATATGAGTGCCAGCTTACTGGATGAGGGGCAAAGGTGGAATGAGTATGGACATCGCACGGAATAAAACACAATGCGTGCACACACACACACATGCGTGCGTGCGCACACACAAATGTTGAAATATGGAGATACAAGGTTTCTGCCACGCAGCCACGATATACTTTCCCCTGGGTTTAGTTGGGATTGATCCGATTTCCACTTTCTCACGGGAACACTGTCTACATCAATTCATTTCTGCCTATTTACAGTAAAAGAAGAGAAGAACAGGAATCCCCTCAGAGGAAAGCTAACATTAACCAGAGCATGAAGAACAGTACCTGAATAAAACAGACAGACAGACAGACAGACAGATAGATAGATAGATCGTGTTTTGCTCTCTTTGATGCAAGAGGAAATGGTAAACAATCTTGTGGTTACCAGATGACAGGCAACAAGTGTCATGACCCATATTCAGACCATGGTGTCTTTGTTAGGTCTATGCGTTGACATGGTACACGTGCCAACTGGCTGACCGTTCTGGAGATTAGATTCCCTTTATTGACCCCCGGGGAGAAATTTAAATGTTTCCAAAACCCAAGATAAACAATACTAATACTGTACTGATAAAAACTGTACAAAAAGGGTGGGTTTCTATAACTGTCTTGGCGGCAGCATACTACAGATGCTCTGTAATAGCAATAGCCAATTTCCCACAGAAAAGGCAAGCGATATACACCACTGACACAGCGGTCAGTGCCAACTCAGTATGAACTAGAAAACTTCCCGCCAGGCCGGGTTGCCTTCCCAGGGCTGTGTCGCTAACTGTTTCAGTGCCACCATGAGGCCGATTTGAAACATTTGGGGTGGCAGATTGTCCTTGGCCTACTCTGGGTGTGCGGGCATGACTGAAGCGATAATGTGTATATCAATTTGCATGACGTTTGTACAAAATCTGTAGTAGTAGCAGAAAATGTGTTTTGCAAAACATTGGCCTCATGGTGGCACTATAACAAGACGATTTGAAAAATGTGGGGCAGAGGTTCTTCCTCTGCCTACCGGGAGTGTGCGTGCAAAATTTAACGTTGATCGGTCCTGTGGTGCCCGAGATTAGCCGTTTACGGACGGACAGACAGAAAGCCTCAGTCCCACAGGACAGAAAACATACAGTAATCGGCCTTTGGCCGTTCCAGCGTGGTGGGGATAATTAAACACTAGACTATGTTTGGCACTCTTGATATTGTTGTACAACAATGTGGCATTTATTTTTAAACCAGATACAACAACATATAGCATCTAATAACGGCATGGCCTCCCTGTCCAATCTTGAACAATCCAAGTTTGATTTGTGAACTGCACAAATCACATTGCGTGTTCAGTGGTGAAGCTGCACTATACAGGCTGGCTGGATTTTCAGCTACACCCCAAATTCCAGGCTTTTCACAGGTTTCAATTCCATTTTTGCTTCTCCAGCTATAAAAGGTTTTAATTGCCGGAGAGGTGATTCTGTTCCGTGACATGCGCACAGCGGCATGAGCTGTGATTGGACTACTTTTATGTACAGACAACCCCTATCCTAGGCTTGACCTGTAGCCACGCCATAAGCTCTAATAAGTAAGTAAGTCTTGCCGAGCCATGCGGCCCATAGGGCAGGAGCCTATCTCCTGTTTCTGTAGCGTGAGGCAGCTTGATGTACAAGTACACCCCCTGGACATGATGCTAGTATGTCGCAGGGACTTACCCCCAATCCAACCCTTGATGCTGAGTGCCAAGCAGGGAGGCATTGGGTTCCATTTTTAGAGTCTTTGGTATGACCCGGCCGGGGATCGAACCCCAACGTCCGAATCTCAGGTCGGACACTCCAACCACAAGGCCAATGAACAGGTAAGATAAGCACTAATAATACCGTACACAATAATCACATATGGTAGAATAGTCTTGGATCAAGACTATCATAGTCTGACTTTTGCTTTCGTATCTATGATAGTCTTGGTCTCTATCACCTATAGTCACTGGAAATCAGTGCGCAAAGCCCGTGCTTCTCCGTACATGTAAAAAAAAACATGTTAAGTGCTGACCCTGTAGCCACTGATGTTAACTCGACATTAGGAACCTGTGTGCACTGCATTAGTCCGTATTTTTCAGTATATGCGTTTTAATCCCGTCTGTGTCGGAAGTTCCCTGTATTCTTCAATGGGTGGTAGTGGCGGAACTTAATGTAAACAGGATGTAAACAAGGAAATAAAACGGCGTTCAGGCACGGGATTAAAACTCATATCTATTGAAAAATACGGACTAATACAGTGCACACAGGTTCCTAATGTTGAGGGCTTGAGGCTACAGGGTCAGCACGTTATATGTTATTTTGGTACACATACAGAGAAGTACAGGCTTTGCGCAATGATTTCCAGTGACTATAGGGCGATAGAGACCAAGACTATCATAAATACAAAAGCAAAAGTCAGACTCAATCAAATACATCTATGATAGTCTTGGTCCAAGGCTAAGACTTAAAGGTAGGGTAAGTGATTTTCTTTGGTTAAAATAAGTGTTAAATAGCACTATATTTTGATAGTACTAATTGCTATAGAGTGTTTGTTCAGT
Organism: Gymnoscopelus microlampas; assembly: GCF_963454915.1. NCBI lineage: Eukaryota > Metazoa > Chordata > Actinopteri > Myctophiformes > Myctophidae > Gymnoscopelus > Gymnoscopelus microlampas. The sequence goes on from NC_139958.1 coordinate 27,742,067, forward strand.
AACACAAGTCTCCATGTCTCTACAGCTCTTTATTAAACAGAAAATGCATTTTCAGGTTCTCTCTCCAATCAGGATAGAGAACTCAGTCAGGATACAGATTAAACAAGTGATATTTAAAGTGATGACACAAAGAAATGAACAGGGAAAATTTGAACTGATAAAAACAAAACAAAAAATAACTGATAAAATGAAGCTGATAAATGGGTACCCTCTCCTGATTGGCTGAAATTGTGTCTATTGAAGAGCTGGGGGAGACCCCTGTTACTGAGCAAACACTCTATAGCAAAATAACCTTATCTTATGTTCATATACAGTAACTGTACCATTTCTGTCTAGACGGAGTAATTGGAAATTATGATGAGCATTAGTGAGGACAATCATAAAGATAAGGTTGAAAATTAGTGAAGTGGTCCTTTAGTACAGACTTCTACAGCTGTCTATGCTGTAGATGGCATGTTCTGAATAGTCATTCTCATACAGTACATTCGCTTATTGGATTACCTTCTAGCTGGTGAAATTATTGTGAAACTACAGTAACTGCTTTGTTTCTATTTTTAAAATAGGGCTTAAGTGGTTAAATTGTCCCTAATTTTGCTGGGGATCATTATGGAACTCACTCAAGGACCCCACCTTGAGAACCACTCCTCTGGTCAATTGAATATGTGTACCTCAAACATTAACTTTGTAGGTCTATTCCATTTTGGGAACAGAGCTTTAATTAGTAGCCTATTATTTTATTGGAAACAGCTGAATTAATATTACACTAATGTTCTGTAGGCTATAGACCCCTTAACAGACGACGTCACACTGGCTCCAAACGTCACACTAGCTCCAAATGAAACCCATTCTGTCAGGTCTCGCTAGGACGCGCATCACTAGCCAACACACAAGAGGTTGAGAATTGATTGCATGAAACAATCACCTGTGCATCCAATGTGCGTCTCAATGTTGGTAAACAAATAATTGGTCTATACCCAAAGTAGATATGCACAAAGTTGAAAGTTGAAACAGGCAACATTTATCTAGGTGTTGATTTAAACATTTAAATGTTTTTCGCTTAAAAAGATTTGCATACTTCTGAAGTGTAATTGTTATTTTATATTGATTGATTGATTGGATATTTTATTAAACAGAAATGCAAACAGCACGAGTAGCCTACAGTCATTCATACACTACTTAGTCTAAAACACTGGTTCTCAACCAGTGGTCCTTGAGGGGGTTCCAGGGGGTCCCCAGCCAAATTAATAGTTAGGAACCAAATGGACCCTTTATGTGTCTGTAACCCCCAAGAAATCAAAATGGTTGATATCTTTTCAAATGGGGGGTCCGTGGGCTAATATGTGTCAATTTTGGGGTCCTTGACGCGAAAAAGGTTGAAAACCACTGGTCTAAAAGGATCACACAAAAAAAGTCCAGTGGACTTACGTTTCCATTGAGGTCCTAAATTCAATTCATTAATCATAACATAAACACCAAAATGCAATACAGCTTCATATCCTTCATATGGCCAACACAGCTGAACTGCACATGCTCAAACTTTGCCTCACCTGTAAAGGGCTTTGCTCTCTGCTGGCTCCACTATGGTGTCCTCTGTCCCCACTATGGTGTCCTCTGTCCCCAGCAGCAGTACCTCTGGAGACGCTCATATTCCACCAGGCTCACAGACATCTCTAGAGCACTGATGAGATGAGCGACGAGCGTAGTAAGTGCCTAGTGAGCACAACTCACTCACACAGAGAGAGGAGGGGGCGCATCAGCGCTTGTGTATGTTTTAGTGCACGTGGTTTGGTTTTGCCTTGCGAAAGCCTTGAGGAGAGAATTCTCCATTCATAGCGCGGGCCATGCCTGTTGGAAGTCAATACCGCCATCGTGTGGTGAAACACAGACTACGGTTTTGGGAAATGATTAATGCAGTATAATTGCCCTTTAGAACTAAAATGTAAAATTAAAAACACCTTAAATATTTTAGTTATTTTAGAAAAATTTCATCTTTTACATCAAGAGGGACAACCTTGTCCCCTTTAAGTAAAATATGAAGTATTTCCAAAATAAATCAAATATTTAGGTGTTTTACAAGTTTTATTTTAGTTATAGAGGGCAATTGAATGTATTAGGAATATTTGGCTCATTAGCCAGGGATCCTTTTGCCTGACATTGGGGGAAAAAAGAAACACAATGACTGTAATTATGTGTTAACAGTGTGTAACATAATTTGATGTAACACATCCATTACATAAAATTCAATTTATTTTATTCATATCAGCGCAGTGCCAGTCACAACATATGATTTATTTTTTATTATATCAAGATGACAAGCACCTCTGGGTGCATACCCCAAAAATCATGAGCTGAAAATGGTCTCATTCACTGATACCATAGGCCCACAGTAGGCCTATGTAGTTTTTTTAAACAATATTGAAAGATTCAGTAGGCCTATTAGTGTCAGCGGTGGCCTAGTGGTTAGAGGGGCGGCCTTGAAACCGGAAGGTCCCTAGTTCGATTCCCCAATACATCACATCAATCATGAATCACCGCTGAATAGCCCTTGAGCAAGGCTTCCATGCAGGGTCCAGCTGGAAACAAGTTTCGTACTTAGTCCGACACCCTGGGTAAACAACAAACTTTGCTTTGCTTTGTCAAGATGAATCTTTATTTTAAATGCAACTTTCTACAGCTTAGGGGAAAATAATTCCCCATGTGCTCATCTCTGCCCGGCTGCTAGTTTATCCTTGATCCAGTACCAGAACTAAACTAATGTGGATCCTGGCTGTTACGACAAAGCAAAATGACTCTGATTTCAGTAGGCTAAATAAGGACACAATACACTATGGAAATAAATTGTTGTGTAATTAAGGAATTTTATTAAAAACGGACAATATTGTGAGGGCAAATATTGATGTAAAAATGACGATCAATTGCAAGTCATACTACAATGAATTCCAAGAATTATTTTCAGAGCAAAATAAAATAACACTTTTGACAATGATATAAGAAGTTCTTCATATACAGTGCATCAATATAAACTAAAATCACTGGTTTACCCTTTGCCTAATTCAAATACTAACAGGTCATTTCAGGCATTCAGAGAAATGAAGTATAAAAGGCATCCTTGTTTTGCAGTCTTTGTGGTAATGTTGGTATCACTAGATCAGCCACCACAATCAGGTGATAAAAAAATAAAAGGCCAACATGACAAATAAATCTCATAACATCAAAGTGTGTCCAGGGGCTAGTATTTTCACAGTGACTTCCTGTACACACATTCATCCATTAAAAAATAATAAGCAGTTAAATCAATTTAAATCTATTTTTACAGGGTTGCCTCAGACATCCAGGCAACAGACTTACATTCCTTCAACCAACTCAGGCTATGTTCCCATATGACAGTTAATAGGTCCCTCATTTTGAAGTCCCCCCCACCCTCAAAAACAAAAACAACAACAACAAATAAAAACATCCCCCCTAAGCCCTCTCCCTTTCTAAGGGCTTTGCAGTTCTTCATGCTCCTCTGCGATGGTGCGGTAGTGCTGCGGCTGACTCTGGGAAAGAGGGGAGTCTGTGTGGGTGAACAGTGCTGGCCGTGACTTTTGAGGTCGCCTCAACAGGAACCGTGAGGACGTCACCAGTTCACCATAGCCCTGGGTGTGGGAGAACGCATAACCTGACCGACGGGTGCTGATCCGTCTGACAGGGATTCTGCTGCGTGGGGTTGGAGCTGGTATGGCCTCCCTTCGCACCTTGTACCTCACCTGGAGGGATTGGGCAGAGGTTGTAGTTTACTTTAAAATAGATGTACTGTATTTCAATCAGGTTTCAAGTTGTTTTTGTCACATGCTAGCCAGTAGCAGTCATAGCGGACTGTTTGTACATGCCGATATAAGATAAAATAGTCATTAGATAATAACAAAGTCAAGACAAATAAATAAGTCAGCCATGGGATAAAGAATATGAATCTATATAATATGAGTATTTATCACATACACAGTCTTCTTTATTTTCCCTATAGGAGAGAGGGTGATAAGCTTGAATTTATTGGTCAGCTGCTGTATTTTCCCTAGGAAATATATAGCAGCTGACCAATCAGGGCAACCTAAAGCCATATTTTCCCTGGAGAAAAGCTGACCAATCAGCATGCTGATTGTTGCACGGAAAAAAACGACGCTTCACCGGCGCGGTTCAATGTTGTAGCGCTTCTTTGGCTGCCCTGCTTTAGTGTACCGAAATTTCGTGCCCTGTGCTTCAGCACCTCAAGCCCGTTGGATAAGCCACCACTGGATGTATTGTAGTATATTTGTTATACCACAGTTTATAGTTCCAACCTCATATTTTGAATAGCTGAGAGGCATTCTAAGGAATGCCAATATTTCCCAATTACAGCACTCTATAAAATAATTATCACTACACGTTATTTACCTTATTATACCAGCTGTCATAATTTGTTTTAGCTTTAACCAGTATCCATTGCTACTGGGATAAAATTAATTATAACCATGTTGTCATGTTGGCTTGGAACAAATTAATTCAAATTATTTTTTGATTACTATGAACCTAAAACTAAATGACCAGCCTGCACCTAACAATATCCCAAATTGCCTGAATCAATGGAATACTCCCATTTAGAATGAGGACGTGGATCTACAAGAAAAGGTAGATTTGTCTTTGTGCAATAAACCTTGATAAAAAGCTTGTGCCCTCATGGTCTTGACATCAATTATAAATATTGATATTGAAATAATGGTATAATATAATAATAATACACTCAAGGTCATGAGAGATCAGCACTGCCTGGTGTGCTGTTCTATGACCATAGAACACCAGTGCCAATATCTAACAATGTACTGTAGCACTTCCTGTATTATTGCTAAACCACTTAACCACAAAATCTTTCTGAACAACTAAAAACATAGCAGACCTACAAGCTCACTACGCATCAGACTGCGACATAATGTGAGCTTGCACGTCTGCTTTTCTTTTCTTTTTTACAATTCTTTCAAACTTTTTTCCTTTCATCTTCAATGACATGCCCAAAATTGGGATGTCATTGGTTTAAAGTGGTTAATGAACTCACCTTGTCATTGATGGTTGGTGAAAGCAGAATGAGCACAAAGCGATAGGCCACCACAGGGAGAGCAGTGAGTGTGGAGGTGAGGAGAATTGTCAGCCACACGTTAGGTTGGTTCAAAGAGTTTGATGCCACACCTGATGTTTACCAAGCATGAAAACCAGATCAGATCAGTTAGCCTCATGTCTTCATCATATTTTACAACAGATCTACAAGCTCACAACGCATCGCAAACTTGTAGAACTGCTATTTCTTTTTTTATGTAATGTTACACATTTTTAACCACATACTGTAACATAAGAGGTACTGGTAGCTAGCCCTGTTCAAAGATCCTTGAAACTATTTACCTTCTCTATGATACATTTGCTAGGGGTAATCGTTTTGATTTATGCACTCTAGTCTTGTGGAACTTTCCACCTGGATATGGGCTCTGAAGATCCATAAACACCTTCCTAAGGTGCTTACACTGTACCAATCTGGGAACCCATTGGCAAATAAAAAGGAAAAACAGCGCCCTGTTCTTGAGAGATTAACTCTGTACAGACAAGTGTTACTATTTAGGGTGAATAGATACCCAGGCAGTCACCCCTATCCTTGGTGACAACAAGACTGGGGTATTTAAAACAAAACCACAAGCTACACCAGACAGGCCTATTAAAGTATTTATGTTTTTAAAGTCATGTTGTAATGTTTGGTAAAGTTTGAAACACAAAGGATCAGTTTCACTCCATCATCTACTATACTTTGGGTCTGTACCTACAGTACTGTACTTTTCAGAATTTTCTCTCACCAAATCTCTTTGCCGAAAATAGCTCACAACGAATTCGGTTCTGAGCTTGTAGATCAGCTTGTATGCATGTATTTTTCTATTAAATTGTACTGCAGAATACATGGCAGGTTACAGTACACTGTACATGCCGCACACTTTCACAAATCTTTTGTATTTCCGAACACAGCCAATCCCCTCAAGTTACATACTATGCTGTATGCATGGAAGGTGCAAGTTGTTTACTGAGGAATTGTTATTATTACTGCAAATTAATCAATGTATTCTTTCACTCTTTAAAATAAAAAAATAAAACACAGCAAAGGAAAAGTCATTATGCCACTCCAAGGTTATTATAGTTTTAGTTAATTAGTTTTTAAAGTGGGTTTGGTAGTTTATTAAAACAAAATTGAAAAGGTTTTTAAAAAATTGTTCAGTTTAGTTTATATTAGTTCTAGGGTTCATTTTCGTTTTACATTCTAATATGAGGTATTTGTCAGGGGCGATTAGTAAACTAACCTTGACTGAGCCACTCACCTATGAAGGGAAAAGTTGAGGTGAAGATGAAGAACATGCCGTTGCTGTACATGGTGAAAGTGACGGCGAAGTAAGCAGACAGACTGCCCCACACAAAGAACTGGTTCAGCGCTGTCCAATAATGGGTGGACAGGCACAGCTTTAAGAAGTCAGGAGACACACAGCTATCTTGAGTGACACATACATACAGTAGGCCAGTGGTTCTCAATTCTAAGATGTTATGTCAAGGAACCTCAGATGTATTTGGCAGGGATCAGATAGTTACAGTATAGTCTCACATGGCCAGACTGTTGCCTCCCACAATTTTCAAACGCTTCCGGCCATAGCATCCGGAGATTGTGGAATAGTTGTCTGGCTACGCAAGACTAGTTACAGTGAGAGAGTGATGGGGAAGTACAAGGAGCAAAGAGCCTCAGAGAAGATTTGAACCCGAGCTGGCTGCACAAGTAGGCTACTGAGCCTTTTAGTATGCGTTCCACCAGGTAAGCCAATGTGGCACCCCCATAAGGGAAGATTTGCCAAAGTTTGTCAACGAGCGTCAAAAGAGAAAACAAGGCTTAAATGTTTAACTGTTCCTCATTTAGCTGGGGACCACCTGGAACCCCCTCAAGGACCACTGGGGGTCCCCAGATCCCACTTCGAGAACTAACGCAGTAGACAAGAGCTGCCACATTCTGGTCCTCGGCCAGGGCTACTACTGCTAAATGTATACAGTCCTCACCTGGATGCTAACAGCAATGAGCAGACACGTCTGGGCCAGCAGGGCGAAGGACTGGTAGTCAACAATGTCTTTGCCATCGTCCCGGACCGTGTCACGCATGGCCGCCCAGGGGATGAAGAAGAGGATGAGGGAGCTGTACGCACTGTGCATCATGCAGCGAACAAAGGCCTTCTTACTGAAGTAGGCGTTCAGCTGCCCTGGAACGTAGAGCTGAGGATACTGGAAGCTCCACCGGTCGTTCACATCCTGTAAGTGACCAGATAGATTGGGGGGGGGGGGGGGGGGGGGCAGAAAGAGACGTCACAGTCAGGACAAAAGAGAGGGTGAGAGCGAGCACAATACATTAGCACTAGTAGTATACAGTCTACACAATACACCACAGAAACGGAGAAATTATACAGCTAAAGTATTTGTGACAAAAGTGTCCAGAATCCTCTGCAATTATTACAGTGTTAACACAAAGTGTGCACTCTTTCTTTCTTTCTTACCTGGTCAAAGAGACTCATACCAAGTACAGGGAGAGCCGTGTAAACCAAATTGTACAACGTGATGAACCACTCGTCATATACGGTCTGCATGTAAGAACAGCGTAGACACACACACACACACACACACACACACACACACACACACACATTAATAATAAAACTAACAACATGACATAAAAGTATATGTACAAGTCACACACTGTGTGAGTTTGACTATTTATTTATCTATATATTATAGATGCTAAGTTACTGTATGTTATGCAGATGTATGTTAGTAACTTATTCCCATACCGTATGCTAGGTTTGATGTTTACTTGCTATCCTATAGTAAAGCTACATGTAACGCTTATTTGATTTCTTTGCACTCTATTTACGGTACCATTTTTTAATGATCAGCTAATTATAATTTGCAACAACTGTCCCCTGTAAATTTGTCTTTTTTTTCTCCTGTTTTTATGTTTGCTGTTGCTTCTTTGGGGTCATTGTGAAGCACTTGTGAACTGTGGTTTACAGAGGAAGGAATAATGCATTTACTTACTTACATAGGCTACATGATCATTATGGCTACGATTACCATGCCTCTGATGTTGCCTCTCACCTGAGCAGAGAATCCACAGAAGAAGGCGTACCAGAAATGAACAAAGGTGAACGTGAAGTTCTTGTAGAAGAAGTAGCGCAGGAAGTTGCACATGCGCAAATAGGACCAGCGTCCGTGCACCAACAGGAGGCGCTGGAGGTAACGGAACTGGGCAAAAGAGTAGTCACTTGAGAGCACCGCCTGCATCCCCTCTTGGCCACTGATACCCACACCTATATGGGCCGCTGGGGTCCGGGTGAGATGAAATGGAGTGGGTACAAATATAAAGAGCAATAATATAAGATATTGTTGCTGTTGTGTAGAAACCTTGTATAGTATCTCAGCTTTCATATTTCAACTTTTTATGTGTTAATGCCCCACTTCATGCCCCACTTCATAGTACAAGAGTGTTGTGCAAAAGTAGCGGATCTATTGTATTGTATTGTAACATACTTTAATACAAGAGGTGCAAAAGTTACAAAGGTGCAGAAAACCAAACATACGATCTTACAGGATAGAAGGTCTGGTTCAGTCCCCCTGTACATTATCTTAATGAGCATACCTTTTATCATGCTTACATCGTTGGCCCCATCTCCAATGGCCAAGGTGACTGCCTGCTTGTATTTCTTCACCAGCTCAACGACCTGGGCCTTCTGTAGAGGGGTGACCCTGCAGCAGATCACTGTCTGACACATGCAGGCTGTCCTCAGCAATTCCACCTGAAGGTCTTTTTGCAGAGCATAGGCCTGGGTTGACATGGGGAAAGATTGTAGTTGATTCAGCTTACGCTACAGTACATGTAACTGAAATGTCTTCTTAGGACACCAGAAGACATGCATTATTCTATAGACCATGGTCTACTGTAAACTACCAAGGAGCTGATCATGGACTTCAGGAGGCAGAAGAAAGAATACGCTCCCATTCACAGCGACAGCACCACAGTGGAGCAGGTCAGTCATTTCAAGTTTCTTGGAGTACACATACAGTATCTGAGGACCTCAAATGGGCCACACACAACACGCACATGGTGAAACAGGGTCAGCAACACTACTGCTTTCGTTACCTGGAGAAATTCAAGGTGACCCCACACATCCTCAAGTTGTTCTACAACAGCACCATCGAAAGCATCCTGGTGAGCGGCACCACTGCCTGGTATAAAAGCAACCCTCGAAACGCAAAGCACTACACATGGTGGAGTGGACAACCCAGAGCAACGTAGGGGGTGAATTTGCCAAGGCGAAGCGAATCATCAAGGACCAGGTTCTGTGCTCTGTGTTCCTCTCTTCCCTATTCTAACTCTTTCTGTAACTACACAATCTGAAAGCTCCTGTCATCATGTGATCAGTATGTGAGTTCATACTGATACTGATACTGTTTGTGAACTTACCAGGCTGTGTCCATTGATGACCAGTGCATACTCTCCCTCCACCTGCTCATCCTCCACCCTCTGTTGCTTCAGGCGCCAGAACAGACCTGCACGACTTGTGACCACATGTGGCTGATCTGGTGCATCTGGACACATCTTCCGTCTTGCATTCCTGAACACAGTAAAGGTGCATATGAATTCATTCAAATATTTTGTTTTGAATGTTATGATTTAGAAGCCAAACAAGAAGGAATGCGAGCACGGGACTCCAGTCACAAAAACAACATTAATAAGACTTGCGTCCAGTGTGGCTTGTTGCCTACTTATTTAATAAATAAACCTGAATGGACAGAACGTGAGTGCTGGCTATCATTTCTTATATGAGGATTTAGATAACCCCCTTTTCCTATCTTAAATTGGTTTCCTAATTTGTTTACTTTTATCATTTTAATTCAAAAACAAACTAAAAACTGAAAAAACATAACTCACTCTAGTTCTTCTTTCACTTCCTGAGGAGTATTGGCAGCCACAATGAACACGTCTTTCATTTTCTCCCTCAGCAAGTTGCATGAGTAGCCAATGTTCTCTGCTGTCTCTGTATCAAAAACACAATGAACATATGTAACAAAAACTACAGCATGGATTTAGGATGACAATATGTACAGCATGTAAAAATGAAGATTAGATGTATGTTGTGCATGATGTACTGTACTCCTGGGCACAGGATGAGATGTAGCGCTTTATGTACGTAAAAAAAACCTGCACCCTGTACCAACCCTGTTTATCACCAGTCAGCACCCAGATTTTGATGTCAGCTTTAGCTAGCTGCTCAATTGTCTGTGGCACTCCGTCTTGGAGCTTGTCCTCCACAGCACTGGATCCCAGCAGCTAGATTAGATAGATTCAGGGGTGCAACAGTTAATCAAACGAATTGATTTAATCGATTGTAAATAATAATAATAATAATGAATGTAATAATAATAATAACAATAGAAGTGGTGTACACGGCAGGCAGTTCTAATGGAAAAAACTATGACCCGTGTACGGACTAGTGCCGGTGAACACGGCAGCGATCATCTCCCATAGTTGCTATGGAGCGTGAACACTCGCGACTGCTATTCGTGTACACTGTCTGTGCCAACTACATTTTCTCAATGGGGGGCAGCAGAGAGCCTTAGTCAGTCATTCAATCAATCAATCAATCAATCTATCAATCAATCAATCAATGCCAACAAGTAGAAATGTGCTCTGTGTACACGGCGTGTACACCTCCCACATTATGCTATGGGAAACGTCGTTTCTGATCATGTGACCTCCCGGGACGCTGTTTCTGGGCGGGGTCTCGCCAAATTCGTCCCACGTACCCCCCCCCGCCCCCCCCGATAGACCCTCTTGAGTCTAGGCTAGCCTCAATCAATCTATCAATCAATCAATCAATGCCAACAAGTAGAAATGTGCTCTGTGTACACGGCGTGTACACCTCCCACATTATGCTATGGGAAACGCCGTTTCTGATCATGTGACCTCCCGGGACGTGTTTCTGGGCGGGGTCTCGCCAAATTCGTCCCACGTACCCCCCCCCGCCCCCCCCCGATAGACCCTCTTGAGTCTAGGCTAGCCTCAATCAATCTATCAATCAATCAATCAATGCCAACAAGTAGAAATGTGCTCTGTGTACACGGCGTGTACACCTCCCACATTATGCTATGGGAAACGCCGTTTCTGATCATGTGACCTCCCGGGACGCTGTTTCTGGGCGGGGTCTCGCCAAATTCGTCCCACGTACCCCCCCCCCCCCGCCCCCCCCGATAGACCCTCTTGAGTCTAGGCTAGCCTCAATCAATCTATCAATCAATCAATCAATGCCAACAAGTAGAAATGTGCTCTGTGTACACGGCGTGTACACCTCCCACATTATGCTATGGGAAACGCTGTTTCTGATCATGTGACCTCCCGGGACGCTGTTTCTGGGCGGGGTCTCGCCAAATTCGTCCCACGTACCCCCCCGACAGACCCTCTTGAGTCTAGGCTAGCCTCAATCAATCTATCAATCAATCAATCAATGCCAACAAGTAGAAATGTGCTCTGTGTACACGGCGTGTACACCTCCCACATTATGCTATGGGAAACGCCGTTTCTGATCATGTGACCTCCCGGGACGCTGTTTCTGGGCGGGGTCTCGCCAAATTCGTCCCACGTACCCCCCCCCGCCCCCCCCGATAGACCCTCTTGAGTCTAGGCTAGCCTCAATCAATCTATCAATCAATCAATCAATGCCAACAAGTAGAAATGTGCTCTGTGTACACGGCGTGTACACCTCCCACATTATGCTATGGGAAACGCCGTTTCTGATCATGTGACCTCCCGGGACGTGTTTCTGGGCGGGGTCTCGCCAAATTCGTCCCACGTACCCCCCCCCGCCCCCCCCCGATAGACCCTCTTGAGTCTAGGCTAGCCTCAATCAATCTATCAATCAATCAATCAATGCCAACAAGTAGAAATGTGCTCTGTGTACACGGCGTGTACACCTCCCACATTATGCTATGGGAAACGCCGTTTCTGATCATGTGACCTCCCGGGACGCTGTTTCTGGGCGGGGTCTCGCCAAATTCGTCCCACGTACCCCCCCCCCCCCGCCCCCCCCGATAGACCCTCTTGAGTCTAGGCTAGCCTCAATCAATCTATCAATCAATCAATCAATGCCAACAAGTAGAAATGTGCTCTGTGTACACGGCGTGTACACCTCCCACATTATGCTATGGGAAACGCTGTTTCTGATCATGTGACCTCCCGGGACGCTGTTTCTGGGCGGGGTCTCGCCAAATTCGTCCCACGTACCCCCCCGACAGACCCTCTTGAGTCTAGGCTAGCCTCAATCAATCTATCAATCAATCAATCAATGCCAACAAGTAGAAATGTGCTCTGTGTACACGGCGTGTACACCTCCCACATTATGCTATGGGAAACGCCGTTTCTGATCATGTGACCTCCCGGGACGCTGTTTCTGGGCGGGGTCTCGCCAAATTCGTCCCACGTACCCCCCCGACAGACCCTCTTGAGTCTAGGCTAGCCTCAATCAATCTATCAATCAATCAATCAATGCCAACAAGTAGAAATGTGCTCTGTGTACACGGCGTGTACACCTCCCACATTATGCTATGGGAAACGCCGTTTCTGATCATGTGACCTCCCGGGACGCTGTTTCTGGGCAGGGTCTCGCCAAATTCATCCCACGTACCCCCCCCCGCCCCCCCCGATAGACCCTCTTGAGTCTAGGCTAGCCTCAATCAATCTATCAATCAATCAATCAATGCCAACAAGTAGAAATGTGCTCTGTGTACACGGCGTGTACACCTCCCACATTATGCTATGGGAAACGCCGTTTCTGATCATGTGACCTCCCGGGACGCTGTTTCTGGGCGGGGTCTCGCCAAATTCGTCCCACGTACCCCCCCGCCCCCCCGATAGACCCTCTTGAGTCTAGGCTAGCCTCAATCAATCTATCAATCAATCAATCAATGCCAACAAGTAGAAATGTGCTCTGTGTACACGGCGTGTACACCTCCCACATTATGCTATGGGAAACGCCGTTTCTGATCATGTGACCTCCCGGGACGCTGTTTCTGGGCGGGGTCTCGCCAAATTCGTCCTACGTACCCCCCCCCCGCCCCCCCCGATAGACCCTCTTGAGTCTAGGCTAGCCTCAATCAATCTATCAATCAATCAATCAATGCCAACAAGTAGAAATGTGCTCTGTGTACACGGCGTGTACACCTCCCACATTATGCTATGGGAAACGCCGTTTCTGATCATGTGACCTCCCGGGACGCTGTTTCTGGGCGGGGTCTCGCCAAATTCGTCCCACGTACCCCCCCCCCGCCCCCCCCGATAGACCCTCTTGAGTCTAGGCTAGCCTCAATCAATCTATCAATCAATCAATCAATGCCAACAAGTAGAAATGTGCTCTGTGTACACGGCGTGTACACCTCCCACATTATGCTATGGGAAACGCCGTTTCTGATCATGTAACCTCCCGGGACGCTGTTTCTGGGCGGGGTCTCGCCAAATTCGTCCCACGTACCCCCCCCGCCCCACCCGATAGACCCTCTTGAGTCTAGGCTAGCCTCAATCAATCTATCAATCAATCAATCAATGCCAACAAGTAGAAATGTGCTCTGTGTACACGGCGTATACACCTCCCACATTATGCTATGGGAAACGCCGTTTCTGATCATGTGACCTCCCGGGACGTGTTTCTGGGCGGGGTCTCGCCAAATTCGTCCCACGTACCCCCCCCGCCCCCCCCGATAGACCCTCTTGAGTCTAGGCTAGCCTCAATCAATCTATCAATCAATCAATCAATGCCAACAAGTAGAAATGTGCTCTGTGTACACGGCGTGTACACCTCCCACATTATGCTATGGGAAACGCCGTTTCTGATCATGTGACCTCCCGGGACGCTGTTTCTGGGCGGGGTCTCGCCAAATTCGTCCCACGTACCCCCCCCCCGCCCCCCCCCGATAGACCCTCTTGAGTTTAGGCTAGCCTCAATCAATCTATCAATCAATCAATCAATGCCAACAAGTAGAAATGTGCTCTGTGTACACGGCGTGTACACCTCCCACATTATGCTATGGGAAACGTCGTTTCTGATCATGTGACCTCCCGGGACGCTGTTTCTGGGCGGGGTCTCGCCAAATTCGTCCTACGTACCCCCCCCCCGCCCCCCCCGATAGACCCTCTTGAGTCTAGGCTAGCCTCAATCAATCTATCAATCAATCAATCAATGCCAACAAGTAGAAATGTGCTCTGTGTACACGGCGTGTACACCTCCCACATTATGCTATGGGAAACGCCGTTTCTGATCATGTGACCTCCCGGGACGCTGTTTCTGGGCGGGGTCTCGCCAAATTCGTCCCACGTACCCCCCCGACAGACCCTCTTGAGTCTAGGCTAGCCTCAATCAATCTATCAATCAATCAATCAATGCCAACAAGTAGAAATGTGCTCTGTGTACACGGCGTGTACACCTCCCACATTATGCTATGGGAAACGCCGTTTCTGATCATGTGACCTCCCGGGACGCTGTTTCTGGGCGGGGTCTCGCCAAATTCATCCCACGTACCCCCCCCGCCCCCCCCGATAGACCCTCTTGAGTCTAGGCTAGCCTCAATCAATCTATCAATCAATCAATCAATGCCAACAAGTAGAAATGTGCTCTGTGTACACGGCGTGTACACCTCCCACATTATGCTATGGGAAACGCCGTTTCTGATCATGTGACCTCCCGGGACGCTGTTTCTGGGCGGGGTCTCGCCAAATTCGTCCTACGTACCCCCCCCCCCGCCCCCCCCGATAGACCCTCTTGAGTCTAGGCTAGCCTCAATCAATCTATCAATCAATCAATCAATGCCAACAAGTAGAAATGTGCTCTGTGTACACGGCGTGTACACCTCCCACATTATGCTATGGGAAACGCCGTTTCTGATCATGTGACCTCCCGGGACGCTGTTTCTGGGCGGGGTCTCGCCAAATTCGTCCCACGTACCCCCCCCCCCGCCCCCCCCGATAGACCCTCTTGAGTCTAGGCTAGCCTCAATCAATCTATCAATCAATCAATCAATGCCAACAAGTAGAAATGTGCTCTGTGTACACGGCGTGTACACCTCCCACATTATGCTATGGGAAACGCCGTTTCTGATCATGTAACCTCCCGGGACGCTGTTTCTGGGCGGGGTCTCGCCAAATTCGTCCCACGTACCCCCCCCGCCCCCCCCGATAGACCCTCTTGAGTCTAGGCTAGCCTCAATCAATCTATCAATCAATCAATCAATGCCAACAAGTAGAAATGTGCTCTGTGTACACGGCGTGTACACCTCCCACATTATGCTATGGGAAACGCCGTTTCTGATCATGTGACCTCCCGGGACGCTGTTTCTGGGCGGGGTCTCGCCAAATTCGTCCCACGTACCCCCCCGACAGACCCTCTTGAGTCTAGGCTAGCCTCAATCAATCTATCAATCAATCAATCAATGCCAACAAGTAGAAATGTGCTCTGTGTACACGGCGTGTACACCTCCCACATTATGCTATGGGAAACGCCGTTTCTGATCATGTGACCTCCCGGGACGCTGTTTCTGGGCGGGGTCTCGCCAAATTCGTCCCACGTACCCCCCCGACAGACCCTCTTGAGTCTAGGCTAGCCTCAATCAATCTATCAATCAATCAATCAATGCCAACAAGTAGAAATGTGCTCTGTGTACACGGCGTGTACACCTCCCACATTATGCTATGGGAAACGCCGTTTCTGATCATGTGACCTCCCGGGACGCTGTTTCTGGGCGGGGTCTCGCCAAATTCGTCCCACGTACCCCCCCGACAGACCCTCTTGAGTCTAGGCTAGCCTCAATCAATCTATCAATCAATCAATCAATGCCAACAAGTAGAAATGTGCTCTGTGTACACGGCGTGTACACCTCCCACATTATGCTATGGGAAACGCCGTTTCTGATCATGTGACCTCCCGGGACGCTGTTTCTGGGCGGGGTCTCGCCAAATTCGTCCCACGTACCCCCCCCCCGCCCCCCCCCGATAGACCCTCTTGAGTCTAGGCTAGCCTCAATCAATCTATCAATCAATCAATCAATGCCAACAAGTAGAAATGTGCTGTAACATATACGTATATGTATATGTATATGTGACACTGATAAAGCTCAAAGGTCAGCAAAAAGACTGCAAAGGTCAACCCTGGTTATGTCGAATGGTGGGTTACATCAATAATCTACAACTTTTCAATAAGAAGTTATAGATTTTTGAAATAGTTCAAAGTTAAGCTTTTCTCACATTTTTCAAAAATATTTTTTTTTAATTAAAAAACACGTTTTCAGACTCAGAAGAGGACGCTGAATCGAATGGGCTAGGTCTCGATTTTTTCTGACCCTTAGAAAGTGGTTTAAACAAGCAATAACGTTTAGTAAACTTGAAGCTTTTTTCACAAACATATTATTATTTTATTTTGACCCTTCCACCCTCTTATTTATATGATATTGAGTCGAATGGTAGGTTACATCAATAGTCTAGAATTTTTTAATAAGAAGTTATAGATTTTTGAAATAGTTCAAAGTTTAGCTTTTCTCACATTTTTTAAAAATATTTTATTTTTAAATTAAAAAACATCTTTTCAGACTCAAAAAAAGACGCTGAATTGAATGGGATAGGTCTCGATTTTCTAGGACCTTGGGAAATACAAACGGTCACCAAAAAGATTGGACGTTGACTTTTGTATAAAAAACGGATTTTGTTGAGCACAAAATCTGTAACTAATCACTCCAGATATTTTTTTTAAATCCGAAACTTCTCTCAATCCATATTGAGAGTAAGCCGGATTTTTTGGCACCGGCCCTGATTTTTTCTGACACTGATAAAGCTCAAAGTTCAGCGAAAAGACTGCAAAGGTCAACCCTCGTTACATTTTTAGAAATTGTATTTTTCTTCGAGACTCTGGCTTTAGACTAATGTGATGGCGCTGATTCCAAATATGCAAGTTTCTTTTTTCTCGGACAACAGGAAGTGCCTCAAAAGGCCACTTCCTGGTTGGTTTTAGGGTGTTCCAAGCCTGTGATTTCTCCGATATATTTTTTTTCCAAATCTACACGTAAAGTAATGCTAAAATTTGAAATAATCAAACCCTAATATCAAATCATGATTTAATTATCCCTTAATTGGCTATGGTTACGGCTTTGCTATCTCGCTCAATATCTCAAATACGGTAAGGACTTAGGGTCCACTTTTTGGATATGTTGTAGAGCTGGCTGAGACGCACATTTGGATGTCTTATTTGTCCCGTTACGACACATTTCTATTTCTGACTTTGTCCTTTGATATGGTCTTAAGATATAAGACTCTATGTGCCTTCTGAAAGTGTAGGAGGTCAACTTAGGAGTGTCGTACCGGGACAAACAAGACATCCACGCGTGCGCCTTGGCGAGCTGTACAACATATCCGAAAGGTGGATTCTAAAAATGCATCAATTTCGAGATATATCGTTTTATTGCGCGTAATAACTTGACATTTGACCCTAGCCAATTAAGGAAAATGGTAAGGCCGTGTGCGAGGAGAGTTATATGGGCGCGTTAGGGGCGACGCGCTGACCCAGAAACAGGTGTCCAATTTTGTTTTTACTCCTTTCAAACAGTTTTTCACTATTATCTCGGCCCCTAGGCTCTATGAGGCTATAAAAGACAGTACGTTACTGTGGCTCATGCAAAACTATGGCTCGTGAACACACAAGCTATGGCCGGTGTACACAGTGGTTACTCCCTATGGTCTGAGTATCTACAGGGCTGACAAGGGACTAGTAAAGTCTAATAGAGAGTATTAGAGTCTGCTAAAGCCTAGTACACTCTAGTCTAGCCTAGTCCAGCCTGTTCCATGCTAGTATGACCTATACCACCCTCCCCATGTCTGTTCTCCCAACAGGCTAACTTTACTAGTCTCGGGTGCACTGTACTGTACTGTACTGTACTGTACTGTACTGTACTGTACTGTACTGTACTGTACTGTACTAGACTCTACTGGTCTCTAATAGGCTGTTTTAAGCTCTAGTAGGCTTTGCTAGGCTTTGCTGGGCTCTATGAGGGTATAAAAGATAGTACTTTACTGTGGCTCATGCAAAACTATGGCTCGTGAACACACAAGCTATGGCCCGTGTACACAGTGGTTACTCCCTATGGTCTGAGTATCTACAGGGCTGACAAGGGACTTGTAAAGTCTAATAGAGAGTATTAGAGTCTGCTAAAGCCTAGTACACTCTAGTCTAGCCTAGTCCAGCCTGTTCCATGCTAGTATGACCTATACCACCCTCCCCATGTCTGTTCTCCCAACAGGCTAACTTTACTAGTCTCGGGTGCACTGTACTGTACTGTACTGTACTGTACTGTACTGTACTGTACTGTACTGTACTAGACTCTACTGGTCTCTAATAGGCTGTTTTAAGCTCTAGTAGGCTTTGCTGGGCTCTATGAGGCTATAAAAGACAGTACTTTACTGTGGCTCATGCAAAACTATGGCTCGTGAACACACAAGCTATGGCCCGTGTACACAGTGGTTACTCCCTATGGTCTGAGTATCTACAGGGCTGACAAGGGACTAGTAAAGTCTAATAGAGAGTATTAGAGTCTGCTGAAGCCTAGTGCACTCTAGTCTAGCCTAGTCCAGCCTGTTCCATGCTAGTATGACCTATACCACCCTCCCCATGTCTGTTCTCCCAACAGGCTGGACTTTACTAGTCTCGGGTGCACTGTACTGTACTGTACTGTACTGTACTGTACTGTACTGTACTGTACTGTACTGTACTGTACTGTACTGTACTAGACTCTACTGGTCTCTAATAGGCTGTTTTAAGCTCTAGTAGGCTTTGCTAGGCTTTGCTGGGCTCTATGAGGGTATAAAAGACAGTACTTTACTGTGGCTCATGCAAAACTATGGCTCGTGAACACACAAGCTATGGCCCGTGTACACAGTGGTTACTCCCTATGGTCTGAGTATCTACAGGGCTGACAAGGGACTAGTAAAGTCTAATAGAGAGTATTAGAGTCTCTAGTCTAGCCTAGTCCAGCCTGTTAGTATGACCTATACCACCCTCCCCATGTCTGTTCTCCCAACAGGCTGGACTATACTAGTCTTGGGTGCACTGTACAGAACACAGAGAAAAAAAAAACTAAAACAGTAACTTCCGGGTGGTTTAACCACTTTCCCAAGGTTTTAGAAGGTCAAGATTGCCGTCATTCGATCCGGCGTCATCTAAATGGGGGGGGGGGCAAGATTGCCATCATTCGATCCAGCGTCTTCAAAACGGGGGGGGGGGGGGGGGGGGGGGGTAATATATATTAGGTCACTTAAAAAATAAAAATAAAAATATGCCCACCCCTGGAACAGGTAGTGAAATAAACCTAACTATTATCCCCCAACAGGGATTCAAACACCCCTAACCCTAACCCTAACCCTACAGCATTTTCTAACGCTGGTCTCTCATCAGAAGTTGGAAAAAAACAAAACAATCAAGCCCCCTTTGATGTCTGTGTCACATGTGCACGTGCCTGCAACAGATCAGAGGGTGGCAATTATAAGACACAGGTGTGTTAAAATGATGCAATCAAGGCTTTGACCAGCAGTGCAGACAGAGCTGTTGAAGGGTGAAGATCTTGAAGAGAAGCACAACTTAGAGTCTAGTACAGTACAGTACAGTACAGTACAATACAGTACAGTACAGTAAAGTACAGTGCACCCGCGACTAGTAAAGTTAGCCTGTTGGGAGAAGAGACATGGGGAGGGTGGTATAGGTCATACTAGCATGGAACAGGCTGGACTAGGCTAGACTAGAGTGCACTAGGCTTTAGCAGACTCTAATACTCTCTATTAGACTTTACTAGTCCCTTGTCAGCCCTGTAGATACTCAGACCATAGGGAGTAACCACTGTGTACACGGGCCATAGCTTGTGTGTTCACGAGCCATAGTTTTGCATGAGCCACAGTAAAGTACTGTCTTTTATACCCTCATAGAGCCCAGCAAAGCCTAGCAAAGCCTACTAGAGCTTAAAACAGCCTATTAGAGACCAGTAGAGTCTAGTACAGTACAGTACAGTACAGTACAGTACAGTACAGTGCACCCGAGACTAGTAAAGTCCAGCCTGTTGGGAGAACAGACATGGGGAGGGTGGTATAGGTCATACTAGCATGGAACAGGCTGGACTAGGCTTGACTAGAGTGCACTAGGCTTTAGCAGACTCTAATACTCTCTATTAGACTTTACTAGTCCCTTGTCAGCCCTGTAGATACTCAGACCATAGGGAGTAACCACTGTGTACACGGGCCATAGCTTGTGTGTTCACGAGCCATAGTTTTGCATGAGCCACAGTAAAGTACTGTCTTTTATACCCTCATAGAGCCCAGCAAAGCCTAGCAAAGCCTACTAGAGCTTAAAACAGCCTATTAGAGACCAGTAGAGTCTAGTAGAGTACAGTACAGTACAGTACAGTGCACCCGAGACAAGTAAAGTCCAGCCTGTTGGGAGAACAGACATGGGGAGGGTGGTATAGGTCATACTAGCATGGAAGAGGCTGGACTAGGCTAGACTAGAGTGCACTAGGCTTTAGCAGACTCTAATACTCTCTATTAGACTTTACTAGTCCCTTGTCAGCCCTGTAGATACTCAGACCATAGGGAGTAACCACTGTGTACACGGGCCATAGCTTGTGTGTTCACGAGCCATAGTTTTGCATGAGCCACAGTAAAGTACTGTCTTTTATACCCTCATAGAGCCCAGCAAAGCCTAGCAAAGCCTACTAGAGCTTAAAACAGCCTATTAGAGACCAGTAGAGTCTAGTACAGTACAGTACAGTACAGTACAGTACAGTACAGTGCACCCAAGACTAGTATAGTCCAGCCTGTTGGGAGAACAGACATGGGGAGGGTGGTATAGGTCATACTAGCATGGACCAGGCTGGACTAGGCTAGACTAGAGTGCACTAGGCTTTAGCAGACTCTAATACTCTCTATTAGACTTTACAAGTCCCTTGTCAGCCCTGTAGATACTCAGACCATAGGGAGTAACCACTGTGTACACGGGCCATAGCTTGTGTGTTCACGAGCCATAGTTTTGCATGAGCCACAGTAAAGTACTATCTTTTATACCCTCATAGAGCCCAGCAAAGCCTAGCAAAGCCTACTAGAGCTTAAAACAGCCTATTAAAGACCAGTAGAGTCTAGTAGAGTACAGTACAGTACAGTACAGTACAGTACAGTGCACCAGAGACTAGTAAAGTCCAGCCTGTTGGGAGAACAGACATGGGGAGGGTGGTATAGGTCATACTAGCATGGAACAGGCTGGACTAGGCTAGACTAGAGTGCACTAGGCTTTAGCAGACTCTAATACTCTCTATTAGACTTTACTAGTCCCTTGTCAGCCCTATAGATACTCAGACCATAGTGAGTAACCACTGTGTACACGGGCCATAGCTTGTGTGTTCACGAGCCATAGTTTTGCATGAGCCACAGTAAAGTACTATCTTTTATACCCTCATAGAGCCCAGCAAAGCCTAGCAAAGCCTACTAGAGCTTAAAACAGCCTATTAGAGACCAGTAGAGTCTAGTACAGTACAGTACAGTACAGTACAGTACAGTACAGTAAGCACCCGAGACTAGTAAAGTCCAGCCTGTTGGGAGAACAGACATGGGGAGGGTGGTATAGGTCATACTAGCATGGAACAGGCTGGACTAGGCTAGACTAGAGTGCACTAGGCTTCAGCAGACTCTAATACTCTCTATTAGACTTTACTAGTCCCTTGTCAGCCCTGTAGATACTCAGACCATAGGGAGTAACCACTGTGTACACGGGCCATAGCTTGTGTGTTCACGAGCCATAGTTTTGCATGAGCCACAGTAAAGTACTATCTTTTATACCCTCATAGAGCCCAGCAAAGCCTAGCAAAGCCTACTAGAGCTTAAAACAGCCTTTTAGAGACCAGTAGAGTCTAGTACAGTACAGTACAGTACAGTACAGTACAGTACAGTACAGTACAGTACAGTACAGTACAGTACAGTGCACCCGAGACTAGTAAAGTCCAGCCTGTTGGGAGAACAGACATGGGGAGGGTGGTATAGGTCATACTAGCATGGAACAGGCTGGACTAGGCTAGACTAGAGTGCACTAGGCTTTAGCAGACTCTAATACTCTCTATTAGACTTTACTAGTCCCTTGTCAGCCCTATAGATACTCAGACCATAGGGAGTAACCACTGTGTACACGGGCCATAGCTTGTGTGTTCACGAGCCATAGTTTTGCATGAGCCACAGTAAAGTACTGTCTTTTATACCCTCATAGAGCCCAGCAAAGCCTAGCAAAGCCTACTAGAGCTTAAAACAGCCTATTAGAGACCAGTAGAGTCTAGTACAGTACAGTACAGTACAGTACAGTACAGTACAGTACAGTACAGTACAGTACAGTACAGTACAGTACAGTACAGTACAGTACAGTACAGTGCACCCGAGACTAGTAAAGTCCAGCCTGTTGGGAGAACAGACATGGGGAGGGTGGTATAGGTCATACTAGCATGGAACAGGCTGGACTAGGCTAGACTAGAGTGCACTAGGCTTTAGCAGACTCTAATACTCTCTATTAGACTTTACTAGTCCCTTGTCAGCCCTGTAGATACTCAGACCATAGGGAGTAACCACTGTGTACACGGGCCATAGCTTGTGTGTTCACGAGCCATAGTTTTGCATGAGCCACAGTAAAGTACTGTCTTTTATAGCCTCATAGAGCCCAGCAAAGCCTACTAGAGCTTAAAACAGCCTATTAGAGACCAGTAGAGTCTAGTACAGTACAGTAGAGTACAGTACAGTACAGTACAGTACAGTGCACCCGAGACTAGTAAAGTTAGCCTGTTGGGAGAACAGACATGGGGAGGGTGGTATAGGTCATACTAGCATGGAACAGGCTGGACTAGGCTAGACTAGACTGTACTAGGCTTTAGCAGACTCTAATACTCTCTATTAGACTTTACAAGTCCCTTGTCAGCCCTGTAGATACTCAGACCATAGGGAGTAACCACTGTGTACACGGGCCATAGCTTGTGTGTTCACGAGCCATAGTTTTGCATGAGCCACTGTAAAGTACTATCTTTTATACCCTCATAGAGCCCAGCAAAGCCTAGCAAAGCCTACTAGAGCTTAAAACAGCCTATTAGAGACCAGTAGAGTCTAGTACAGTACAGTACAGTACAGTACAGTACAGTACAGTACAGTGCACCCGAGACTAGTAAAGTCCAGCCTGTTGGGAGAACAGACATGGGGAGGGTGGTATAGGTCATACTAGCATGGAACAGGCTGGACTAGGCTAGACTAGAGTGCACTAGGCTTTAGCAGACTCTAATACTCTCTATTAGACTTTACTAGTCCCTTGTCAGCCCTATAGATACTCAGACCATAGGGAGTAACCACTGTGTACACGGGCCATAGCTTGTGTGTTCACGAGCCATAGTTTTGCATGAGCCACAGTAAAGTACTGTCTTTTATACCCTCATAGAGCCCAGCAAAGCCTAGCAAAGCCTACTAGAGCTTAAAACAGCCTATTAGAGACCAGTAGAGTCTAGTACAGTACAGTACAGTACAGTGCACCCAAGACTAGTATAGTCCAGCCTGTTGGGAGAACAGACATGGGGAGGGTGGTATAGGTCATACTAGCATGGAACAGGCTGGACTAGGCTAGACTAGAGTGCACTAGGCTTTAGCAGACTCTAATACTCTCTATTAGACTTTACTAGTCCCTTGTCAGCCCTATAGATACTCAGACCATAGGGAGTAACCACTGTGTACACGGGCCATAGCTTGTGTGTTCACGAGCCATAGTTTTGCATGAGCCACAGTAAAGTACTATCTTTTATACCCTCATAGAGCCCAGCAAAGCCTAGCAAAGCCTACTAGAGCTTAAAACAGCCTATTCGAGACCAGTAGAGTCTAGTACAGTACAGTACAGTACAGTACAGTACAGTACAGTACAGTACAGTACAGTACAGTGCACCCGAGACTAGTAAAGTCCAGCCTGTTGGGAGAACAGACATGGGGAGGGTGGTATAGGTCATACTAGCATGGAACAGGCTGGACTAGGCTAGACTAGAGTGCACTAGGCTTTAGCAGACTCTAATACTCTCTATTAGACTTTACTAGTCCCTTGTCAGCCCTGTAGATACTCAGACCATAGGGAGTAACCACTGTGTACACGAGCCATAGCTTGTGTTCACGAGCCATAGTTTTGCATGAGCCACAGTAAAGTACTGTCTTTTATAGCCTCATAGAGCCCAGCAAAGCTTAGCAAAGCCTACTAGAGCTTAAAACAGCCTATTAGAGACCAGTAGAGTCTAGTACAGTACAGTACAGTACAGTACAGTACAGTACAGTACAGTACAGTACAGTACAGTACAGTGCACCCAAGACTAGTATAGTCCAGCCTGTTGGGAGAACAGACATGGGGAGGGTGGTGTAGGTCATACTAGCATGGAACAGGCTGGACTAGGCGGGAATTGGCGATAAACAGCGTCCCGGGAGGTCACACGATGGTAAACGCCATTTACCATAGCATAGTATGGGAGGTGTACACAATGTACACAGCCCATAGTTCTAATAGTAGGCTGTTTCCCATAGTATAGTGTGGGAGGTGTACACTGTTCACTTCTAATAGTTGTGGCTCATAGCCTGGCACCCTGTGGAATTATGATTGAACTGCAAGATAGGACCCTAAAATGTAAACAAAGGGAAAAACATCCGTGTGGGTAATCCGTAAAACCGATGGTCGAACAAGTGGTGTTCACGCGCAGAGGGGGGCCCACAGGACATTTAGAGTCCGCCCCCTGAATTTTCACGGCCCCACAGGCCGCACAGTGGGGCCTGGAAATTTGGACTGTTCACCGGCCATAGCCGCTATGGATGGTGAACACAAAAACCTATAAGGGTAATAATAATAATAATAATAATAAGGGTAATAATAATAATAATAATAATAAATCTTATATCCTGTAGCTACAGTAGACAATGTCTATCAGAACCAACCATCAGGTCTTTCTCAATCTCTTCATAAAGTTCATCCAGTCTCTCCTCTCGTCCATCCATGGCAGTGCTGGCCTCATGGTGGCGCTTTTCCCACTCTTCTACATAGGCGTCATCCAAATCCTTATATGCCAGGACCAATGTACGTAGACCATCGCCGGCATACTCCTGTTGAGGCAAGGTCAAACAAAAACAAATTAAACACACATACATAGTGTACACATACAGTACACTAGTGATGCGTGGGAATTATAGTAGCACAATTGTCAGGACTGAGCTAAAGCAGTTATTTATTGTTTCTCAGCAGCAAAACCCCATCCCCAGGTGCGCCCCAAGGAGGTTAAGAACAAATGAATATTGATGCTTCCATGTAAAGAAGAAATTGGTCTTGACTTGCTATGAGTGTAAATAAGACAGATGGTTTATTATTAACTCTATGGCTGCCAATGACGTATATATACGTCTTTTAATTATCAGCTGTTGTCCGCCAAAGACGTATATATACGTCATGGAAAAAAAAAAAAAAAGAAAAAAAATTTTTTTTTTTTTTTGCATTTTTTTATAATTTCAACCCTTGTCGAATTACGAACAGATTAGGAGCTAAAAATGTTCGAAGATTTGCTGCTCCATTCACTTCAATGTTAAAATTCAAACGGACAAACAATTCACTTTGTTTTTTGGTTTAAAACTACTGGTTTTGAGCTATATTGAAACATCAAACAACACATGTCAACGAGGTCAAAATGACCTCGTTGACATTTGTGAAACCACACCTGAATCTCATCTGTGATTAGAAACCATCTGGGGATCAATCATACTGGAGGAAAAAAATCTGTGGCTACGCGAACAGGTACCAAAATCATGGCAAAACCCTGGCAGAGGCTACAGACTGTTCTGAAAAAACTCTGGCAGGCAGAGAGTTAAGCAATGGTATGTTCTGATGGGCCTGTGTTCTGTTTATAATACAATATAATACAATGTGGGCAGTACGCTTGATGTCCGCTGTCTGGAGAGTAAGAAAGGCCTCTGGATTAGAGGCCGAGGGCCTCTGTGTGCAGACAATTATGATTCACGATGAAACGCATAAAAAGTATATAGAGTACAGATACTTTGTTTACTCTTACTCTGCTTACTTTCTTAGAGTAAATGTTCTAAGCATGCTTAACGAACAATGATTTCACGTCTGGGAAAGTGGCCACGAAGGGAGAGAAGATGCCTCCCACAGGAGATTGATCGGACACAAGAGGCAGATCATGAGTTGTGCACTAGGTCAAAGTGAACTTATGGGGAAATCGATGTCTTGTGTTACACCTAGAAATCACATGCAGATAACCATCTGGCCTGGTCACAAGATGGTTAATATTGCATAATATTAAGAAATAGATGAAAAGAGGAGGAGGAGAGACCTATTGCCTACTGACAGTCTGAAGGGGTATAAATAGTACTTATGTGTGTGCAATCGACAGAATTGGACCAGAGAGAATTCGACCATCGCTTGCTTATGCTATGCTACTTGTAACCTAACTGCACAGAATAATTTTGTGAAAAAAGCATTTTGTGATAGCGTCGCTGTCCATTGTGTGTAAGGGCACATCTGCCTCTCTCTCCTGTCTCTCCCCCTATTCTCCTATTTTCCTATTCTCCCATCTCTCTTTCAATTTGTGTATTTTATCCCCGTGTAATAAACACATGCTGCAAGAGCTTCAACAATACTCCATATGCTTTTCTTTGCATGTGTGACTGTGTTGACCCAACCTCCCAAACCCGATATGTTTTCTAGACCCGCGGGTTATTCGTTGGCCCATGCATTACTAACAAACACACTGCAAATTGTAATTGTCATTAAATAATAATATTGCTTAATGCAAAATGTAACAAAAGTGACTTTTACACATAGAGTTTTACACTGGAAGAATAACAGTACGGTAATAATGAAGAAACTACTACTAGTAATAATAAAATGTTATGGATGTAATAATATATATTTTATTATGCTAATATTCTAGGTTTGTTTGCATTGCATATAATTTGTATATACACTATAGCACTCATCTCAGAGCAGAATTTACATGGTACTGTAAGTACATAAAGTAAACAAGTAAATAAATAATGTATCACTCACATTGAGGTGAGAAGTGGTAAGCTCCATCAGTTTGTTGCAGGATGGATGAAGTCTTTCATAGATAATGGTGTCTGCTCCCTTGCAGTACAGAGTCAGCTTACCTTCAGGGTTTCGGACTGAACAACACATGGAGGGACTTAGAATTTGTCATATGTTTTATCTAACTAATATATTTTCTAAATTCTGTGCATGGAAGGATCATTGCACACACTAGTCATGTAGTCTATCTGAAAAATGAAAATGAAAATATCTTCTTCAATAAACTTTAAAATTCCTGTTGGTACCCATGTTACACCAACATTTAATTACGCATCAAAATATGTCACTCCAGAGGTCACAGTTTTGCAATTGCTGTAAGTTTAGGATGAAAGTAAATGTGATTGATTGATTTAAATATCTCATTTAAATTGATAGATCTTAGGATCTGTCAGATCTTCTATCTTTCATGTCAAAATACAATAAAAAAAGTCCTTTTTAGATCAACTGTAATTGGATAAAATGGCAGTATTTCCCACAAGTGCCATGATATTATGTAACCTGGGTGTAACTACTGTAATTAACAATCTCATACACAAACCAACCCTTTACAGGTGACCCTGCCACCCTCTCACCTCACGGGAGCACAGGACTTGCGTTTAGCTACATGTACTTCTGGGGTCACAGAATTCGATAGATCCAATTCTGGTGTAACAACCATTTTCTCTCAGTCTCACCTATGACGGACATCCTTTTGCGGACGTTATTGAAGTCCAGAACGGCCAGCAGGTCGTAGGTGACTTGCTTCCCCATTTCCATCACCACGATGGTCTCTGGTGTACGTGACCGAAAGACAAACCCAAAGTTCCTCGCTGCAGTCACAAGAGCACCCTCATCAGGAGACTGGGCCTGATAGAACAATTCTCCTGCAGGGAGGAAAGGTTGAGAGGAGAGGAATAAAACATATAATCAAAAAAAGGCATGCATGCTGATTTGATCACATTCTACGTAAATGTCTAGTTGACCATTCAGATTGCTTGCTCAGAAATGCCTGTTGTGTAATGGATTAGAGGTGAATGGGCCGTCTAAGTATCAGAAGGTCCCCGGTTCATAATTAATTGTTTATTATATTGTAAAATTCTATGCACTGTTGCGCTGTAGAAGATGCCTACCTACCTTCTTTCTTCTCCTCAGACATGACGGTGTGGCACAGCGCCAGCAGGCGAAAGAAGGCCTGGGGTTCTGGGTTTCCGTCTCTCACCGTCTCCACCAGGCTGTGGTCGTGAAAAACGAACTTGGGGTCGGCCAGCTTATTCCAGGAGAAATCCACTTTCTCTGTCTTCTGCAGAAGAGGAGATGTGAGGAGGAATGACAAATACTGAGTTCCATGGAATACAAGGTGTATCGTCATACTGTCATATTGTCGATGTCAGGCAGAAACTTTATGTCCAAAACAGTTACTTTTCAGGATTTTTTTTTTAATAAAACCCACAGAAACACCTTCGTCCCTGTTTTGGAACTTTCAAAATCTTTCAAAACTTTTCAATAATAGATCTACAAGCTGTGACGCATCGCGATGCTATATGTGAGCTTGTAGATCGGTGATTTTAGTTACTTTTACACTAACACTATAATATAGTACTACATAGTATAGCATTCATTTATTTAAAAAAAAGGTTTCTCTGACAATATTACTTCTGTCCCCTCACCTCTGTTATTTCCACCCTGTGTCCATGAAAGTCGAACAACTCCCCTGGATAAAAGAGGAAAAAAAGATGATCAGATACCTAATGTTCAATCAAAGCTGGGTATAATGTTGTGGTTCACATTCCTGTGATGCATTCCCACAACTGCTGTTGCAGACCTGCAAATCACAACTTTCATACTTTCATGTTCCCTCTTTGACTGCCAGAGTATTTTCATAAAGTACTCCGCCAGTGCCAGCGATTTTCTTGTTTTTATATTTTGTAATTTTTCATTCAAATAAATTGTCAGAGTGCTTTTTTAAACACATACGACAAATCTGCCACTAGAGAGCAGCAAATAGACAGCTTGATCAGCTCGCTGACTCACTCGCCCCCCCCCACACCCAGTCAAACAGTCAAATACATCAAACCGGATGTGACGTGTTCTCAGATTGTCCGATCGGCCAAAATTACGATGTGATACATGACGGCGATGACTGTTCGTCACCCAGACTATAGATTGTAGAAGTTGACCTCTCCGTTCGTTTATTATACCGTGTGAAAAACCGTGTGTTTCCCTATTCTAGCCGAAAATTACCGGGGAAAAACAATGAAAACCGGAAACGGAATCTGCGTAATAAAACCGGATGCAGGTGTGGGTGAAGTAAGTGGAACTCGAAACCAAGATTGAAAATTAAGCAGCATAGCGCGATCAGAGATTAAACAATGAATGCGCGTCCAACGCGTCTAACGCGTCGACGGCCAACTGGACAAACTAGCAATTGACGCGATATCGAGTCAACGGCATTTAATATGAATGTGATGATGAGCATAACGTTTTGTTCTACATAGTATGTATGGAAGGTGCTAATAAAATTCTGTTTTTTTTATTTTTATTTGCTGGGGGGGAGGGGGGATTCCATGCCTCTACTTTTGTAGTCATACAGAAGTACTGTATATAGGGCTCAAGTGGTTAAGAAAATGATGGTTTGTTTAACAAATCAAACCCTGATAATGTTATTACCGTATGACTTTCCATTGATGGAGCACTTGTTGAAAGTCATAATGTTCTGAGTGAGGGTCCCAGTCTTGTCACTGAAGATGTATTTGATCTGTCCCAGCTCTTCGTTTAGGGTGGTGGTTCTGGCCTGGGCAGCTGTGTCATTTTTGGGGTAGTACATCTTCCTGTCCCAGTCGATGTAGAAGCTGTTGCCCAGACGTATGATCTCCACACTGAGCCAACACACAGACAACAGACATGTTTAGATATAGACAAACAGATACAGAGGCAGGTAGAATAGATGATGGACAGACAGACAGACAGACAGACAGACAGACAGACAGACAGACAGACAGACAGACAGACAGAAATACTTTATTGGTCAAAACATTTAAACAGCACAGAGATAGAGTAAAACGTTTAGGCTAAAAGGATAACACTCAAAGTCCCGGGGACTTGTTTCCATTGAGGTCCTATCATGTATTAAATTCATCAACAGAGCATAGAATATTAACTCTTTAATACATGTCATCAACAAATACAAAAAGCTATATTTACAGAGGCAGACAGACAGACAGACAGACAGATGCAGTATGCACTATGAAACGGATGCAGACAGCAGAAACAAACGATATAGAACAACAGAGAGGCAGACAGACAGATACAGGGAGGGATAGAGTGCTTATGTGTTCACCTGACATATAGAGATATGGGGACCACTGTGTTGAGGATGATGACGTAGGACCAGAAGGAGAGGAAGGCTGAAAAACCAGCGCTGATGTCATCTGGGCGTGGGAGAAATGCGGTGAACACGGAGCCTTCCCTCACCTCCCAGATGGCATTGCCAATGGCCAGGATGGTGCACATGGTGGCAAGGAAGCCAAAGATCTGGGGAGAAAAGTAAATAATAGTAATGTGATTATACTACTGTGTATTCTGCTGCTGAAACAAGTGCTGTCTGTCATTCTGTCTGTCTGTCGGTCAAGTTAAAGTTGTCTGGCTGTCTCTGAGTCTGTCAGGCCCATATATGGACTGGACATGCCCGAAGCCAGCGCAAATTGCTGTTGTTAGGCAACTGTTAACGTCAGCGCAAATCAGTGTTGTTACAGAATGTTTATTTTGCGTGTGACGTCAGTGAGAGGCAGAGGGAGGGAGAGAGAGAGGGAGATCAGCGAGAGAGACAGTACACGCACGCACGCACGCACGCACGCACGCACGCACGCACACACACACACACACACACACACACACACACACACACACACACACACACACACACACACACACACACACACACACACACACACACACACACACACACACACACACACACACACACACACACACACACACACACACACAGTTCGCTAATGTTCAATGAACATTGAGCTGATAACATTTTCTGCTTTGATATTGCATGCGTGTGTGCGTGCATGTGTGCGTGCATGTGTGCGTGCGTGTGTGCGTGCATGCCTGTGTGTTTGGCAGATGTGACAGACTTACACACAACACAAGCACATTCATTAAGTGATCAATGCTGGTTCGTTTGAACGTGGTCTTTCCACAATTCTGCATCAGCTTGGTGTCTGGACCTGGAGAGGATGAAATACATAGAATCATGTAGACATATACGTCAGTCATAATGTACAACATACAGGGCATAAAAAGTTACAGTATTTAGTTACTGTATAATTAAAATATACGTAGAATCGTCTAATAACAGCATGACATCCCTCTCCAAGATACTAAGTGTGCACAAATTAAACCACTTTCAATCTGGCATCCCCATTTTGGGCATGTCATTAAATTCAAATTGAGTGAAAATACCCACATTTCCAAAAGTTTCAAAATGCATGGCAATAGCAGATCTGCAAGCTCACAATACATCACAGTGCAAGAGGTTGGGGACCTCTTGCACTGCGGTGTTGCTTGGCTTCAAGAACAGATTGCAAAACAAAAATAGTAAGTTAATTCCATCACAATGTTCAGGCTCACCTCCAAAAACCACCAGGCCATAGCACCAGCCTGTGTTCCTCAGAGTGCATCCTCTGAGGAGAATTTTGTCATTATCCAAAGAGTATGAGTCTCCATTCAGTGTCAATGTCCCCTTGAATTTGTCCAGGTGGTTGTTAGGAGGCTCACACCGCACCTCACCTGGTTCACAGAGATATCACATGTCAATAAAACAGAGAGAATAATTACACAAGCATGGCAGGATTGCACACTTTCTTTTTTTGTAATTGAATTGATGAATGCAATAGTTGCAATTATTCATTATAATTGTTAAGTGTTAATCAGAGCCATTGAGTGAGAGAGAATTTCGACACCCATAGATTTCTATAATAATTCAAATAATATTCAATATTCTATCATTTTTTGCCAACATTATATAGTTTTGTCAATAAAATAGATTTTTCTTTCCTCTCCTCTTACCGTTGAAGTTGGCTAGTGCCTCAATGCTGTTGCCCATCTCTCCAGTTACAGTCAGGGCCTGTTTCACCTTTAGGTTGGTCTCCCTGTGTGTGGGGGTGGGGGACAACAAGAGGTCAAGTGACTTGACTTGGAGAGGGGTCACAAATGAAACAGAGATACAGAGATACTTAAAACCTCTTTATACATAACATCGCGGTTGGGCAGAAACCTATTACATATTTTAACCTTTTATGTTTTTTAGTAAATGAACGTCCTACTTCATCGTACAAAAGTAGTGAAAATAGCTAATCTATAAGCTCACAACACGTCATGATGTGACACATTATGCCCTTGTAGGCCAGCTATTTTAGCTACTTTTGATATATTTGGAAAGTTAGAGTGGTTTTGGTGGTCTGTAGTTTTTAAAATTAACAAATGAAAAGTATTAACAAGAGCTTGTGACTAAATAATAACTACATCGGATCCCATCTTTTTCCCATTTCCTGAAAAGTAACGCTTTTGGACCTACTGTATAAGGTTGCTACCCGACAGAGACAATATAGCATAATTGTAATTGTAAAAAGGAAGGACATATATACATTACCCATCTAATTCAGCAGTTTCAATGTAAATCAGATTGAGAGGCTCACTGCTGGACAGCAGCAGAAGATCAGCCTAGAGAATATGAATATAAAATAAGAAATAAAGATAAAGAAAATAAAAATACATTTGGCATTAGCATGCATCTCACCTGTAGATCATGTCCAGATATTATTTAACCAGATTCTAAATACCTGTCATCCCATATACATTATTGTTGCTGTCAAGCAAAAACATTGTATCTCCATATTTAAACTTTGTATGTTTTGCTGAAGGAGTTTGAGTATCACGGGGTCTTGTTCACAAGTGGGGGGAGGATGGAGCAGGAGATCAGGCAGAGAATCGGAGCAGCAGGAGTGGTATTGTAGTTGCTGTACCGTACTGTTGAGACGAAAAGAGAGCTGAGCCAGAAGGCAAAGCTCTCGATATAACGAGCATTCTTCGTTCCTACTCTCACCTATGGTCATGAAGAGTGGGTCATGACTGAAAGAGTAAGATTGCGGATACAATCGGTCAAAACGAGTTTTCTCAGACGGATGGCCGGCCTCTCCCTTGGAGATAGGGTGAGAAGTTCAGTCATCCGCGAGAGACTCTGAGTGGGTCCTCACTGCACGTCCTACTGGGAGGAGACCCCCTGGCAGACCAAGGACCAGATGGGGGGATTATATCTCCACACTGGCCTTGGAATGCCTCAGGATCCCCCAGGAGGAAGTGGCTAATGCTCTTCCCTTGCTCGGGAAAGGGAAGTCTGGAGCTCTCTGCTGGAACAGTTGCGCCCATGTTTTTCGTAAATTAATGCCCTGCTTCGTCATACTACCCAATGTCAAACAAAAGTAGCAAAAATAGCCGATTTAAGGGATTGGACTTCAATCCATCCATCCCCAGGGTGTCTGAGGTGCATTTACACCCACATTTTTATGTGGCACATAATGCTGGGTGTAAACAGGCCAGGGTCTCAGAGATAACACAGGTGCTTGCTGTAGATTATGATGATAAGATAAAGATATATTGTATTGTCCCCATTGGGAACTTTGTCTTGATTCTATGCTGATGCTACTATCTCTAAAAACCATCAACACCAATGCATAGTGCAACCTGTATAATACCAATACAAACAATATGTGTATTTATGCCACTTGCAAAATGTAGCTTCATGTGCAAACACCATTTCCTGAAGTAAAA
This sequence comes from Gymnoscopelus microlampas, assembly GCF_963454915.1. Lineage (NCBI taxonomy): Eukaryota > Metazoa > Chordata > Actinopteri > Myctophiformes > Myctophidae > Gymnoscopelus > Gymnoscopelus microlampas. The sequence goes on from NC_139958.1 coordinate 27,776,161, forward strand.
GCAGTTTTTTAAAGTTGGTACTGTAGGAACAGGAAGAAAAGAGCTGTATGTGTATTTAAATCAGTATGCATTTTATGTCAGTTCCACTTGTCCACAAACTTACTGTGACAAATTGGTTGTTCTCCAGTCTGATGATGTCTCCAACTTGAACATTCATCCATTTTTCACTGCTCATCCTGGTGAATTACAAAGACATAAAGTATAAAATGATAATAAAAATTGGTGCAAGAGAATATAATTACTTGGACAGACACATGTATGGTTGAATTTTGTTCTGGTGGCCAAAGAGAGTTGATTTACGAGAGACAAGGCCTGATGGACAGCCAGACATATATTTTTCTGTGAATTTTGTTTTCGTGGGCAAGAAGTGACTTACTCTCCATCGATGAGGACATCCACCTTGCGATTATTTACCTGCCTGTCACTTTTATGTCTGTTCTGTTAGGTTGGGATAGCAGAGGAAGGAGGAAAAACAATTGATACAGAGGGTCAGAGTACTGTTATATACATGTATGGACATAATATAGCCATTTGATTTAGACTTTGGCAAGTTCAGTAGTTTCAGGCATTGGAACTTCATTGTTTTGGTTTCAGAGTGGACTATTCAAAATAATGACTATTCTTTTAATGTATTAATACTTTTTTCTTTTTTCCCCCCCAATTTAGGTATGTCAATTAATCCTCCCCACACATTTCTGTGTTGCCACCGCTCTTGCACCCTTTATTGGCTCACCTGCCAGTGAGGATCCCCCACAACGAGGACAAAGCGCCTCTTTAATCTACTTTTACGTTTATTTATGGGACTGTGCACGTTAATGAACATTCAATACATGTACTTGTACAAGAAATGAATCAATTGAACATGATTTCATGTAAACATGCCGGATATAGCTAGAAGCTAATATCCATCCATCCGTAGTCCTACAAAAAAAAAATAACTGCCTACAAATAAAATGTAAATTACCATAACTAATTTAAGCCTAACTAACCACCTTAATACCTACTATAACGTCTAATACAATAGAATATCTTAAGACTATTTTGACATATCTAAGATAATATCGACGGTCACATGTTTGAGACATTGTTTAAGTTGTGTTTTAAAGGTACACAGGGTGGGGTTTTCCCTTAGAAGCTAATCCATTATAGGCTTTCCTTGATGGAGAGGACATTCTGTCCAAAAGTGGTCTGCCTACGATAGACCTCACAGTCCCCTCTGGGGTCTGACCTAGTGCCACGTCCAGTGTCTCTCTTTCCTGTGGATAAAATCACACACTGGAAGAGGAGCCAGTCCATGCAGGCACTTAAAGACAAAGCAGAGACTTTTAACCTATGAAGACCGGGAACACATCTGTGTCATTTTAAGATTTATTTGGCTATTCAAAGAAGATAGAAGATATACAAGCTTATAGCGTGGCACCGAGTGCTTGTAGATCTGCTATTTTTGAAAAATCTTGAAAATGTGTGCAAATCTTTGAATATATATGTTCTAAAGCGAACATTTTTAACTCCGATCTGTGCTTCTGGGGTTCCCTGGAAAAACATATTTTGAGATGGGGGTCCGCGGCCAAATACATATATATGGGCCACCCGAGCGCCTTATAATACTTTTTAGTATTGTGATTATATGGCCTCATTTAATGATCAGCTGTCTTGATAGAAAATGGGCATTATAACTTACGATGTCATCGTTGGCGTCCTTGATTGCTGTCATGGACAACACCAGCATCAGAGGAACAACCGTGGTGAACCAGGAGAGAGAGGAGATCGCTGGAATTACCTGAGGTTAGAGCCCACACACACACACACACACACACACACACACACACACACACACACACAAACAGTCAAAGTAAGTTGACAACTTACAAACCGGATATCCGGCATAATCCAAGTAGTGAATTGCAACATACAGTATCAGTATTATATGTTTATATATTCGGGTTTTTTTAAGAGAGAGAGGTGAAAATGTCTAACCTGAAGGATGAGGAGGCAAAAGAAGTAGGCATTGGCAAGTCGCTGGAGCTGCTCGAAAAGGTTAAGTGGCAGGAAGTTGAAAAGGTTGTATTTGGAGGTCTTGATGGCATTGTCCTGAGAAGAGAACAATGCCTCATATGTAATTTGTCGTACAACGGTCCCATGCACCGAAAATAGCCCATCTACAAGCTCACCATTGTGTGCTAGAGTATAAATTAAGCATATAACATCCACTATACTGCATATCTGACACTATGTGAACAGATAACTTACAACAATAGACTAAAAGGATTACTGGATTATGATGACATACACAACATGGCCAAAAATACGTAGATACCCCTTCTAATTACTATTGATGACAATTTCAGTTTCAAGATATATAACTCTGATTGGCTGAAGTGCAAGGGGACTGGAATTCCTTCAAGGCTGCAGCCGTAGAGTCAAATGTAGAGGCAAAGCCTCTGTGGTCCCATTCTGTGAGCTTGTGAGTGGTGAAGTATGTAGCATGTAAAATCACTCATCCTCAGTTGCAGCACTCACTAATGAATTCCAAAATGCCTCTGGAAGCAACATCAGCACAAGATCTGCTCGTCATGAGCTTCATGAAATACTGTACGTTTTCATGGCGAACAACTGCAAACAAGTAAGATCACCATGCACGATGCCAAAGCATAAGCTGGGATGCTAGAAAGCTCATTGCCTTTGGAGCAGTGGAAACACTTTCTCTGGAGTCATTAACCTCTTGAACCCTTGAATACTTAGTTGACCGCTCCTTTTTTTCCTCTACATAAAATCTCTTCGCTGAAAATAGCCAACTGTTATAACAGCAAAGGGGTGGTCAACTCCATATTAATGGCCATGATTTTGTAATGAGATATCAGACATAGCGGTGTCCACATACTGTACTATTGACCATGTGGTGAATAGGCTCTATACTATATATGACATACCTTACAATAATTTACCACTTTTATGGGCTGTATGAGTCAATGTACAGTAAATAAATATCTAAAGCCCACTAAAGTATGTCCTTATCAGAATCACAAACGGTAACAGAAATAAATAACTTTTTGCTCTTTCACTCACAGCATATTGATAGGACAAGTTGAAGGGTCTGTCATTGGCTCGTAGGAATCTCTCCTCCTCTATAAGAGACAACACAGAATACATTGAGATGTAAGATGTAAGATCAAAGGAAAGAGCTAAGCCACTTTTATCACCATGTATAGCAAAAGTACAGAAATGTGTCTAGGTTAGTGGAGATTGATAGCATATGGATAATGTATGGTTTCACATATATACAGAATATAGTAGAGCAGGGAACAGTACTCACGTTGTGGACATGCTATCTGTCTACACATCAAAAGGTACAATTATAGTCCTATACAAAGACACTTAGCCTGGGATCTCACCTTGCACTTTCTCCCCACCACACAACTGACCAATGGATGACACTAGTGAGCCCATCTTCAGCTGTATGCTCACATATTACATCTAGAGGAGAAGAGAAAGATCTGGGTAAATTGCTGATCAATGTAATGTAGCACCAATAAGCGAAATGAACGCTATGCCTTGTTAGGAGACAGGAAATTGTGGTAAAGTAAGAGGAACCAGTTAATGGAAGCACAGACAGGTGTGCCTAACCCAGTGTTCAAATAAAATAGAAATTCTGCCAGAGGGAGTAAAAATGACAGCTTGTTAGTCTTCTTTCTTTCAAAATATTGATCATTTACAAAATGCATTTCTGCTACATGAGATTGCCCTGGTGGGTCCACCCTGGGAAAGCCTGACCAAGTCAGTCTAGATGACCTTATGATTCATCATTGAATTGAATGAAATCAAATTATTGTACCTTTTTGAACAGCCACCAGTGGTGACATGCTCATTTACAAAACCCATCTGTTTTAGTAATCCATGGTTGTTAAGCTATCTAGCCACTCCTTTCTCAACCTTTTGTACCCCAGTGATAATCCATACGATTTAGGAGGAAGATAGTAATGACCCTGAACATTAGACTTCATATTTCCGTAATTAGGCTTCATCAAGTCACCAGCCTACATTCTTATTTACTAACAGAATCTACATAATGCATGAATATAGACATATAAGAGAATATAAAGAAGCATCAAAGTCAGAGTTTCAGAGCTGTTTGCATGGTAGAAAGGAATTAGTAGGCCTATTCAAAACTTGAAAAATCTATTTGAAACAAATGCAAGTCATATTTTCTTTCTAAATGTTTAGGAATTCAAATATTAGTATTAATAAATGATAATAATAATCATGAGTATGAACTTATTAATGAGTGTACAGAGTTATACTATTTCACTAACAGATTTGTCACATTCAATTCACATTTCAATTCAAGTTTATGTTTTCTTGTTTTTGAGGGCCACATGGGTTCATCTCACATGCATAAAGGTGTAACAAAGGTTGGACTGTTTTTGTTTTGTTATTTTGCAGGTTATTGACCCACAAGGCCGTAACTTTTGATTGATCACTTTCAAGTATGTCACAGGTATATCTTTGAAGATCTGAGGGTGCAACAGTGCAATATAACTGCTATTATATCATTGTCTGAGCTCTGAGGGTATAAAGTCACATGCTTACCTCCAAATGTCCAAATGAAATGGGATCCCTGAGTTGTTTGTGTTCTGTCCTCACGCAAACACACACATACTGTACACAGACACAAATATACATACAGGGAAATCTCTCTCTCCTCTCTCACTTACAGCAAATCCAGGATCTAGAGCAGGTGTCTCGGCATGGACAACTCAGGTAGTGATGCAGAGCTAGTCCAGAGGTACAGAGGGGTCCTTCAAGGTTTCGTCAGGTGGGGGACAGTGGGCCGAACCGGCAGGGCTGTGACAGATCTGTGAGCGGTAACAACAGTACAGGTACAGGAAGAGAGGGATCCCCCTTTGTCTAACAGCTCATGGCTTGAGCAAACAGAGAGCGAGCGATCTTTGGACCTCGATGGTGCGACAAGCCTGGAGTGGGCAGTAAAATGGCAATTCCGGGGACTGACTCTAGCGAATGAGAGCTGGCAATAGGGCTATGAAATGAAAGGTCAGAGGATCTCAGGTATGATACACACCCTGTCATGAGTGCGCATGCTCAGAGATAAAGTGAGGCGCACCTTTCTCTTTATTATAATTTCAGTTGGATTTAATTCAAGATACCCTTTTGTACATTTTTCCAAAGCCAGATTACATTCTAAAATGTAAAACTCTGTTTTTGTGTTTCTCAGATTATAGTGAATGAGGGACGTTGACATCAAATGCAAGTGCTGTTCATAGATGGAATTTAATACGTAGGTCTGAGAACAAAGGGGTGCTCTGTAGACCCAGAGACCTCATCATGACCCACTGACAGATGAGTGTGTATGTGCAAGACAAAGTTTACAACAATCTCAAAAAGTTGAACGCTCCCCTGCCTCCATGCAGTTCATAGGTACACACACACACACACACACACACACACACACACACACACACACACACACACACACACACACACACACACACACACACACACACACACACACACACACACACACACACACACACACACACACACACACACACACACACACACACACACACACACACATGCATACATGTGCAGTACATATATTTAAAGTATATTTTGTATACAGATACAAATTAATGAAAATATATATCATTCACTCTTAGGAAGATAAGCTTCCCAAGGGTATAAGAGAGGAACAAGTATACACAATTTTGGATATTTAAATGTAAAAGAATATAAGAAAACATTCTGGAAATGTTTTAAATGTTATGCTATTTATTGCATAGCTTTTATATGAAATTCCTCTGATTATGAAAGATACCAATTAAATAGAGCATATTACATTGATATCTAAGGATACAATTTCCAAATCCTGCAGGAAGAACTCAACAAGTTTTGATTAGGATCCAGCAATGCCACCCAAAATACAGATAAGTGTGTGTGTGTGTGTGTGTACGCGCACGCACATACCTTCAGTAGCCATGGGATATTTAGCATGGCCCGCTCAGGTGGTGCAGGGGGAAATTACCTGTCCACCACTGCGGAGTCTAGGAGTGTATTCGGTGCATCCGGTTTGGCTGAGCGTCTACATAAGAACACAATTGTCCGTTTTTTGCGGGATGGAAGTTGGGCAGAGAGGGCATTTTCAGTCGCTGCTGACTGGGGAATAGAGATAGACGTGGGATAAAGGGGAGGTCCATAGAGTTTCTGGATCGGCAAAGGCAGTGTCGACTGGGACAGCCAAACGTGGCGTCGCGAGGCACCTCCTTCATCTCGTCGATGCGGTCCTGGCTCCCACCCGAGAACCACTAAACCAGTGGGTCGGGACCCCCTGGGGAGAACCACTAGCCTAGCGCATCACCAACATGGCAAAAGACATAAGGTGTTAAGTTAAGACATCAAAATATGCTTTGCATTTAGATTAATCCACATGTATTTCAAACTGTGCCCAGCTGCTTATATATTTATTTGCACTGGCTGGAACATGCACAGGCAACCTACAATCTCTTGTACACAGCTAAGAGCTTAAAAGTCTCCTTGACACAGCGATAACAATGGTCAACTAGATAAAATCACGACCACTTAACATCAGGTTATTTTGGGCAAAGTTTCAGCCCACAATATTTTGGGGTTTACTTCCTTGCCCTACTGGCATCACGCACAAGAGATTTGCCGATGATTGGTCCAGTGGTGTGCGAAATTAGCCCCGGACAGACAGAAAGACAGACATCTTGATAGACGGACCCTCTTCCAGATGGTTTGTCTCATGGGACACAAGCTGGAAAAAGGCTAGATTTGGACAATACCTGCGTAGTGAATTACTTACCAATAAACAAGGGCAATTAGGACGACCAGTAGTGTTTCAAATGAGGCACCTCTCTCCATCCCATGTAAACCCCGCCCCAGGCCCGCATTGCTTCTATCCGAAACAGGCAAAGCTACTACCAGCAGGCTGTCAGTTAATTAAATATTGGTTTTCATTTTTGCACAGATAAAGAGTTACTTCAAGAAAACAGATTTATTTTTAAGGGAATACACAGATAAAAACAGTTAAAAATATGCACACACATTTTCTATTTTCACCAAAATAAGGCCACTGAACAGAATAAAGTCAAATATAATAAAATGAATGTAAACCCCAGGTTTTATCTCCTGTACATCAACTAAAATTGAAGAGAGTTTGGCTCCAAAACGCTGTATCCATTTTGGAAAGCAAAAACCAAAATACCTGAAATCCATTACTCATTATATTTAAAAAAAAGACAATGTCTATTATTATTATATAATTATTTTTAGCTACCAGTAATGCATTTTATAGACTAGCTGTCAAACTGGGGATGTCTCATTTTGGAATTTACAGTAAACTGCAGTTGAAACCAAGTTTCTCCAACACTGCATAACACTGTAGAACAGCTCATTGAAATATTCACTGTGCAAATAGTGTGTGTGTGTGTGTGTGTGTGTGTGTGTGTGTGTGTGTGTGTATATATACCGTATATAATTATTTTTTCCCAACAGTAAACACTGTAGACAAGTATAGACAAAATACATACATATAAAAAAAGTTAAGTAAAATAAAATGGTCACATCAGTTTGGATACCAAAAGTTGGGATTGTTGTGATTGCGATTATACAAGCAATGATTCACTTGTTCCAAACATATACATACAAACTATAAACTATACATTAATGGGCAATGCTGCTTATATGATTTTGGTCCTTTTATAGTTTACATTATGATAAATCTCCTCACTCATTTAGCAATGGAACAGAATCCCATCTCAACTTTCTTGGCTTAAGGTTTTAGGGAATCCCTTAGGAGATTAAAAAAGGGGAATGGCAGTTGTCAGGGTCATGAATACAGACCTTACATGGCAAGGCACAAATTAACATAATGATTGATTTTTCAGTACCTCACCTCAAAGTCATGGTGGGTCTACATTTGATTTGATTTTGTATGGATCTTTTTTAGCCCCAGGGGCTTATCTTCCAAGAGTCCATCATTTAAAACCAAAACACACATATAAAAAAATCAACAATACATATGAAAACTTAGAAACAAGAGACCAATGAGAACAATAACTTACTTTCAGCACTGAATTCAGCTAAATTGATATGCTGTGAAACTATACAATGGGACCACCCTATTCTCAGCTGTACAAATTCCCATACAAATACATCATATTGCAACGTAAGATAAATACATTGGATTTTCACATTGACTCAAACCAAAAATACAGGGGTGGTGATGGGGGGGGGGGGGGGCATAAACAAAACAAAACAAAAAAACAACCACGTTGGAGCTAGAGAAAAGAAAACAGCTTCCAAAAGACTGTCCAACTTCACACATTCACAGTTTGCAGAGAGTAAGGCATTGAACACATGGGGCTGATTGTTAGTTGCAGAAGAACGCGAGGAGGATGGGGGCAGGTGGTTCACGGCCCTCTGGCAGGGTCTGCCACCATACACTTCCGGTTCCCATGAAGCCATGGGCATGCCCATTGTGCCTGGAGAGAAATGTCTTGAGTAACAGTCACTACGGCTAGTAAATGGAAAGATAGATGATGGAGTTTGGTGTCCAGTCCACATGATAGTGTGTTAATACGCTAACTAATCAAAGCGTGCAAAGGCAGGAGAGGACAGCAGAAATATGAGTGTTCAATTACCCGGTGTGCCAGTGAGCCTGTGAGCAAGGCTGGGAGCCATAAAGTCTGCAGCAGAAAAGCCACAAAGTTATTAAACAAGTCCCCAGTTGACAGAGCTGATAATCTCTCCACTCAAGTCCGCCTGTTCTTCACCCAGTGAGACACCAAAACAACTTCCTTACTTTCTTTCACTCCTCATCTGCCCTCCTCGGCTGACCGTGTCTCAGACTTCAGCCTAACAAACTCTTTGGCGACCTCGTCATTGTGGCGCTGAGAGAGGATTCTCATGGCGGTGAAGCCTGTGTCGTCCATGTTGATGCGTTGGCCCAGCGGACACCAGCAGCAATAGCTGCCCTTCTCCATGATCTCCCTAAGCTGTATGACAGCCAAGCCAACCACCCTGTCGGCACGGCCAAAACAGTAGTCTTTCACACACGTCTGCAGCTCGTAGCATTCAAATCCATCCTGTTTTCCCAACACACTGTAAAAGGGAAAAGGAGGAAGGTTTATGTTCATGTATTCAATCATTCAACCTTTATGTGGAGGTGTCGCACTGAAAACTCTCCACCCTAACCTAAACACTGCACAAACAAACAGATTACAGTTATCTACTTCATTATGCACTCTGTGTAATTGTCTACAGTAAGTAGTCCAGTCTATCATCAAATGGTATCGTCACTGTCAGGCAGAAGTCTTGTATGTCCAAAACCGCTACTTTTCAGGAAATGGAAAAACAATTATGTGTGTTCCAATGAAGCTCTTGTTAATATAACAGTATTTTAATAGATGCTCTTGTTAAGGTAGGGTAAGTGATTTTCTTTGGTTAAAATAAGCGTTAAATAGCTCTATATTGTGATAGTAATAATTGCTATAAAGTGTTTGTTCAGTAACAGGGGTCTCCCCGTTTCTCCAGCTCTTTATTAAACAGAAAATGCATTTTCAGGTTGGGATACCAATTTTATCCAATCGGGATAGAAACCTCAAACAGAATAAACAACTGAAATTGGTGAAAGTGATGACACAAAGAAATGAGCAGATACAATTGAAACTGGAACACTATAAATCAAATTGCTGATAAATGGGTATTCTCTCCTGATTGGCTGAAATTATGCAACCCATCTGAAAATGTATTTTTTTCTGTTCATTAAAGAGCTGGCGGGCCGGGGAGACCCCTGCTACTGAACAAACACTCTATAGCAATGATTACTAGCAGAATATAGTGCTTTAACCTTTTAACAAAAAACTTTTTGTTCTAACACAAAAATATCACTTACCCCTACCTTTGATATAACAAAAATGATCATGAGATACTGAATAACAAAAGGTAATGAGAAAAGCAGAAAGTTGAACAACAATAAATGAATCATACGTTTTTCTTTTTTTGAAAAAGCTTTTTCAGCATGTATATTTGTGAGTTTGAAAAAGGTTCATATTGGTTGCTTGACATACAAGTGGAAGGTCTCGTTGTATTTGGGTGCCCAGCTGTTGTTCTTGGACTTGGTCTGAAATTTGCGTTTCTTGTCGCTGAGGTTCGGTCCAATCATGGTGATCTCCACAAAGGGACGGAACATTCCAGATGTCTGCCATTTTAAGTCTTTGGCTTCCACAACTACGAGGGGACACACACATGTAGACATAAGGTACAGTGAAACTTTACAGAGAGAAACATTTTCCACATAAAATACCACACTTTTAATCCCTGAATGGGCGAAGCTGTGAGGGTAACAATGCCGGTTCATCCATCCTTCTGTCGGTCCATCACTTTACTAAGACAAGATATCTCCAAATCTACTGACTGGAAAGCCATGTCCTGATCAATCCTACTGCATCTATTAGGCAAATATGCACAAAAGGTATTTCAAAAATCTAACAGGGGGATCCCATGATCTTTCCTATATCGTCATCCTCTGGCCATAATGTCAACATTGCATACATATCCTATTCTAATATGCAGATTGTGGGACGAACCACCCTTTCGACAACATTTCCCTGCTAGCACTTTGCTTTTTGACTCTTAGTCTTGTTTATTTAAATATGCACAACTTACCTTTGACAGTAACTTTGCGCTCCCCGTTCCCAGGATGGGTGTACAAATCAATTTGAATGGACACGTCTCCAATTGGGTTGTCCACTCCTGAGCCTAGTATAAACACAGATATAGCATGAAGGCAGATACCACAGTTAATTTCCATAGAGCACACTTATAGTAAGATAATAGAAATGCATTTAATGAGGCATAATCCAGAACAAATAGGAAGAGAGTATACATGCTTGGTACCAAACTAGGAGAGAGAGTATGTATGTAGACAGGAGGGATTGGGTTAGTATAGAGTTGAGTAGACCTATCTACCAGTGGCAGGGTTTTGGGACTGATATTGTACAAAGGGAATGCAAAGTTGAGACAGGAATAGGATTGTTGGTAGATGGTTTCCATGTAACCTACCCCTGCTGGGCTGTATTTTTTCGGTGGGAGTATACCTAATACCCTTCCCATTGTGCACTGGCACATGAGGCAGCACAAGAGATGAGAGAAGACATTTGCAATGTGTCAAAACCTTTGAGTTATAAGGAACACTTTAAATACACATTTCTAGAGCAGGGGTTCCCAAACATTTCAGCTCGAGACCCAAAAGAGAAATTCAGTATCACCCTGGGACCCAGACTTCCAAAAATACTTATAACCCATTTAAAAAATAGTGAAAATAGCTGATCTACAAGCTCACAATGGGGTGGTCTTCTTTTTATGTAAATGTTAATGTTTTGTAATTTGCAACATTTTGTACTGCTGCTACCCTAAACAGGGCTCCCTCGTAAAAGAGATTGTGTATCTCATGGGATTCACCTGTATAAAAATAAATTAAAACATGGAATAAAACAATGCTTTGTGAGCTTGTAGATCAGCTATTTTCACTACTTTTGGAAAAATCTCTGATTTTGTTTTTCAAATTAGATTTTGAAAAAACAAAAACATTTGTGAAAACAACACTGTTGTGTCCAGATATGGATCAAGGGCAGCAAAAATTCATTTGTATTACCTTGAGCATGTTGTGAGGTCACAAAGGTCTTAATGAGGGTGTCTGTGGTCTGAGTGTAGAGAGAAAGAGCATGTCGTAGAGATGACAGCTCAGCACTCTTTTCCAGGAAAGCCTTTTTCAGCCCATTCCCTCCAGCGTGGAAGTATTGCTGTAAGAAAATATATACAAAACAGAGAGAAAGTGAGATAGGAAGTAGATAAACCTTTGTTTGCATTGCAACTTTCATAACATAATACATTGATTTACTGTACATAGCATGAATTATATATATAATATAATATTCAATAAATTAAGTAACACATTTGCATTTTGCAGCATGAAATGACTGTGAAAAACACAAAATAGATTGAAAGAATACACATACTGTATACTGTACATGAAAACAAAGAAGGTTAAATTTGACGTTGCTGGTGGCTGCACTAGAGACCAGCAGTGGTTGCTAGTGCAACAACAATGACAGGAATCCTCACCGGTTTCCCACCCACAAACTTCTTTAAAATGTTTTGCTTTGACCAGAACCATAGTGTAAAATGTAAAATGTACCTTGATAGTATCCAGTGCCAGCTCCATCACTGCACACTGCTTGGGAGACAAGCTCTTAGCATCCCCTGCCATGTGATCCTATGAGCATAACCACATCAGAAAACAATTTAGCAGAGACAGCTGACTAAAATTATAGATTGATTGATTGATTCATCCAACATGTAGGGTACATGTTACCTGGCCTACTTGTTGTTAACTAGTTGTACGAACTCTTGTTTTATTTTTGTATTGTTTTATTGGATCTTGTTTAGTCGATACACTTATTTGTTTTAGCTCGTGCTCATTTGATTTTGCCATTTTTTGTCTCATCTGTTTAAGAAAGTAGGTAGCTGATATATTGCACTTTTACCTTAGCGCTAGGTATACTCTTGGTTGCTTGTTTTTGCAGGAAATGTACTTAAAACTTCTGGTGATTAGTAGTTTTCGTTCCCTACCTATGTTGAATACACTTATTGTAAGTCGCTTTGGATAAAAGCGTCTGCTAAATGACCGTAATGTAATGTAATGTACAGTATTAACCTCCCTTTAGACAGATGTTATAGGTGCAGATTTAACGGGTAAAACACTTATTGATCCCTCTCTCACATCCCACTACTAGGGCTGAGACCATAACCACATTATTGCAGTTATGTGACAAATACCACAGGGTTGAGCTCATCACTGCAATGTATTTATTTCTTTATAGGTGTGGTAAACACCCGAGATACGCTGCTTTTTCACCACAAGAAGGATTCCACACCATCACAGCCCTAGCCATTCAATAATGTAATCAGATGATAGTTCTAGTAGGTTGTATTGTAATGCTGCATTATAGTCCTGTTGAACAGGACTGTTAATGGACTGTTAATGTCTTGTTTTCTTTCTGTGTAATGTGTCATATAATCCCATATGGGATGGGCCAAAATGGTGGCATGACACGAAAATAAAAAAATTCTTTCTTTCATTTATAGTGTCTGTCTGTCATATTTATTTGGTCTACTGCGTTTGTTCTGCAATGTTGCATCCAAAACTATTGTTTAACTCACAGCACAATTAAGTGAATCTGAAATCTATATACATGGTGAATAACAGTACATGTAGTCAATTGACAAATAATTACCAAAAGCTTGCTCAGGGGAGAAACGTTATGTTTCAGCTCTACGTGTTAAGTGTCTTGAGAGAACTTGTTGTGATTTGGCACTATAATACAATTGAAATTAACAGTATAATATAGTATAAGGCATAAAAAAGCATGGTGGCATCTACGGTAGCCTACTTTTAAGTATACAGTACCTTAAGTTTGGAAAGCTGGCCTAGTTCTTTGGCAGCAGAGAGGATCTGAGCCCCCTGAAATAAAGACAGTCAACCTCTGATTAATGGACATTATTCATGTATGGATGCATTGTTACAGGGTTACTAACTTTTATAATGGACATTACAGTATATTCATTGTTCAAAAGCCCAAGATAATGAAGTAGATTCATGACACTGACAAACATCCGTTTTAGTATCTTGTTTTTGACAGCAACAAATGCAGTATCGTGTAAATTTCAGGGGAACATAAATTTAACATTCTGTACAGATTCCTGTATTACCACCATGTTGATTCTGTAAATATTCATTGAAACTTTTTTTGCATCCCATGCCAAGCAATGATGAAAATGACATCATATTCATAGTGTTTCATTATTGCACATACAGTACATTTATTTAACAAATGTATATCTCTTTCCATTTTAGAACTTTAATCTAAAATATCGCTGCTGTCGGGCAAAAACCTTGTATCTCCATATTTGTATGTTTTTTAAATTAAGGTCCTATTTTATACTTCATAGCCATCTTAGATTTTTCTTTTGACATGTTGCACAAAAGTAGCAAAAATAGCCAATCTACAAGCTCACAACCCGGTTCGAAGTGATGCGTTATGTATGTAACCGTTTGAAAAACTTGCAATGACGGAAATGTCCAATAAACGGATTCTGTACATCATTTAGCCTCTTTGTTTTAATCTATTACTGTGCACCTAGATTCAAATAAAATAAACGTACAAAGGTGTCATTGCCCTGGGGCAGGACAATTGTCTTCTCCAGGCTGTTCATGATGATTCTCCACAGCTCCTTCAGGACTCGTTTCAGGACTGTCTTCTCACACACAGCAGCAAACAGTGTCAACCTGCAAAGACACGTGTTGTGTGGTTGAAATTGTGTGACTCTTATTTTCTTTGGTTTTTGTGTATTTTTGTTACAATCTATTTTGTGTTTGACCATTTTCTTTACACTTAAGTGCCTTTGCTAAGGTGAGGTCAATACTGTAAATCATATCATTAACCCTACATGTGCAGTGAATTACACGATTTGGTTGAACACTGAATTACCTGAGCTGGATCCATTTCAGGTGAATGACTGGACAACTGGGTAATGGTTTGTTCTAAGGGCAACGGCAATGCTGAATTTGAAAGGTCTGCTTCAAGTGACCATCAGCTGCACAAACATTATACTCATGCACATGTCGAACGTAATTATAACACACTTGACAAGTTTCTGTGTGTTATACTACTGTGTGCAATCCTATGTGCTAAAAAATGTGAGTCCAAATTCCAGATAAAATGTCCATGTTAACTTGCCAATGGTGGCAATACAGGATTTTAGGGTTGTTTTACAGTTGTGCTACTCATTCTAATCCTGTCTAGACGGGGCTAAATGTAACGCTAAAGGTATCATACTGTAAGTGCCCACTTTTTTATTTATTTACTCACTTCGAATCCAGGAAATCCATCAGTGGGCGGAGCATGTTGTCAGAATCAGCCTCCAGCTGGTTTTTGTTTTTGTCATTGACTGGTCCTTTAATCTGGTAAAGCAGTGAGGCCATTTGTCTCATACAGTCGTTGATTCGGCTCTGGAAGCTATAGCAAATGGAGAGAAGATAAAGATGTCAGTGCCGTGGTCCTCAATCACATTTTCATATCAAGGATCCCCAAATTGATACGCATTAGGCCGTGGACCCCTGTTTGAAACAATACTGTGGCAGAGACCTCCATAAGAAAAGCCAATCTACAATCTTTTCTAATTTCTACATTTTCAAAATGTTTCAAAAATAGCAGATCTACAAGCTCACAGATGCTTGTAGATGGGCTATTTTTGAATAGCCGAAGTATAACATGTGTGTGTGTGTGTGTGTGTGTGTGTGTGTGTGTGTGTGTGTGTGTGTGTGTGTGTGTGTGTGTGTGTGTATTCGCATGTCTGAGACCGTGTGATACACTTGTTGCATGTGTGCAGCACTGTGCATAATGTGACACTCAGAGAGGGAGAGAGAGATCACCTGTTTCCAAATGTAATACTGAGTTCATCCAGTACATTATTCAGCTTGACTTGCAGCGAATTCAGCACGTCACTGGCCTCAGTGTCCAGCTGCAGACAGAAACACACAAGCAAACAAGAGGCTCGATCAGTGTGGAACCTGATCATCACAGGTCAGAGCAGCAGGAGATAAAAAAATCGTACAAATCTAACTAGTTTTCACAATTATAATAATATGTTTTATTTGACCCTATATGAAGACCTCTGATATTGGCTGTACGATTACTATTATGATTCATCATAAATATTATAATTAGATGGTGACGTTTGATACACAACCATAACCATGCAATTCTTCGACAGAAGGGACATAGGGAACAGACTTTGTAGCAAAATTCAGTGTCCATCCACATAGAACAAACTTTAATTAATGACTCACTAAAGTCTCCCTTCTTCACTCCCTCCTTTAGTCAATTGTTCTGCTAATACACAGTTACAATTCAAAACACACAAACAACCCCCCCCAACACACACAGGGTTCTGACACAACACAAAATACTTAAAGCTGAACACACACAAACACACTTAAACCAACCCACCTTTTCACCAGCAACCTCCGGCTTTCAAGGGGGAGTACATTTAAAAATAGTTTAATATGATACAGTATAGAACATTTATGATAACAGCACTAAGGCTAACAAAGCACAGGGTGGAGGTGGTTTAGGGGGGTATTGTAAAAAACTGAAGGATTCAAAATGGCACCTAATGTAACTAATGCTGGGCAATATTAGTTCAAAGTTAACATCACAATATACAGATCCAGTAACCTACATTATTGCATTGTGATCACACGTCTACATTTCCTTAATCATGCCAGTCATCACATTTTCTCTTACTGCATTTACTGAATGATATGGAACAGAATATTATTATAAATGTATAAATATTATATTATATATATATAATATTATTTTTTTGCTTCATAGGATTCATTATAATACATCTACTCTTTTGGAAAGCCGATTGTGGCATCAGCCCAGCAACAAGTCAAACACCAGGTACTAATAGCCTCACCCAAACAATGCCTTGCTTGGGGCTAGTCCAAGCCATTATTTGGCTCTTTAAGTTAATGCTCCATTGGCCTTTCTGATTCATAGAGTGTCAGTGCAGAGTACAAGGTAAGGGTATAAATAAGGACAGAGAGAATGTTCTGCTATAACACACAAAAGGAGAGCTTCAGGTTATTATGTACTAATATGTTTGTGTATTAGTTTGTGTGTGTACAGTTCAATCAATGTGTTTAATAATACATTGTATTTGTATTGCAAGTTTCATTCACAGGGAATCTCGAAGAGCTACATAGTTAAAAAATAAAAACACAATATCACAAATTTGTGTGTATGCACCTGTGTCTGCAGGTTTTTTGTGACTGCGTGTGTGTGTGTGTGTGTGTGTGTGTGTGTGTGTGTGTGTGTGTGTGTGTGTGTGTGTGTGTGTGTGTGTGTGTGTGTGTGTGTGTGTGTGTGTGTGTGTGTGTGTGTGTGTGTGTGTGTGTGTGTGTGTGTGTGTGTGTGTGTGTGTGTGTGCGCGCGCGCGCGCGTGCGTACGTGCGTGCGTGTGTGTGTGTAAAACCTTTCTTCTGTTGGTATAATCTGCAATTAGTTTTAGTTACATTACCACCCTTCTGAATTAACCCACTATTGGTGCAATCTACCTTTACTTCATTTTTTTTTTTTTTTACATTCACCACCCTTGTATAAAACCTCTATTGGAAAGTCATACCTTTTCTAGTGATGCATCCATCTTTATGCAAAAGAAATGTTTTATGCGAAGACAGAACAAAAAAACAAAAACAAAAACACTGATCATAAGCTGTCAAACTAATTATGTTCTAGAAACTATTTCACAATGAAAAGGGTAAGCAAGAATCAAGACTAGGCGTGCATTTCAGCATTTCGGATCTTTGCATCTCAGCAACATGAGGCAATTCAAAAGGTTGCTTTAAAGAATAGCAGATGTTAGGGCTGCACAGTTAATGGAAAAATCTTAATTATTTTAGGTTTCCTAATTATGTAATTGTGAAACTAGCACTCAAGCAAAATAATCACGATTATCATTTTAGCCATAATCGTACAGCCCTAGCACAACATGTGTGCTAGATTTGGACACTTTGATATGAAGCAACCCACCGTCTCCTTGTCTGTCTATTGAGAACAAGAGACAGGTAGAGAAAGAAAATATAAATAAAAGGATAATGGTAAACAGAACATTTAAATATAATTATGTTTGGCACTGAGTGACAGCAACGTGCTTTAAATTTAACCCATTAAAACCGGGGAAGCATCTGTGTAATTGTTACACGATTTGGTTGAACACTCATCGTTGACTATTCAAAAATAGCAGACATACAAGCTCACAACACATCACTTCGTGCCGCAATGAGAGCTTGTGCATCTACTATTTTTTAAGATTTTTGAAAAATCTTGACAGTAAGTAGTACTGATTTGGAAGGCATTTGTAGAATCGGCCTCAGGTCTTAATGGTTTAAACTTAAAGGATGAGGTGGGGTAAAAACAACAACAAGGTCAGCGTAGGCTTGAAATTCACCACAGATGACCAGGAAAAAAAGAAAACAGAGGATGGTTAATGTTCAAAGACACCAACCCTAATGGGGTCGAGTCCCACCTTGAGACCGATGTGGAAAGCACAAGGAAAATGGCTTTAAGTTTTTGCTACGGGAAGTTACTCTACGGGAAGATTGGGTCAGTGATACCGAACAATCACAGGGTAGAACAGTGACGATGGTGGGAAAACAACGCATGTTTGAGACACAAACCTTAACCTCTACTTTATCTACTACTTCCTCCTCTTCTTCCTCAACGTCCTCACACTATTTTGAGTGAAGCACATCAGAAAAACACGAAGAATAAAAACAAAAAAAAACGTTTAAAGGTAGACCCGTACCACTATAATGAAATCCAAAAGTATTATTGAAAACAGAATACATGACTAACATATGAAAACTTGAATTAAAAACTCCAACCATCAAGATTAATCCATCTGTGAAAGAGACTAACAAACTTAAATGACCCCAGCCAACAAAGAAAATAGCCCTAGTTTTATTCAGGGCTTGTGTCCCCACATTATCTCTTGCCCTTCAGCTGCCAGCCCACACGAGAAATTGTTTCTCTTGTTTTCTTCAGCAGATATTTTAAAGATTATTAAAGATGCAAGCTGCTGGTTTAAAGAATGAGGTGGGGTAAAAACAACAACAAGGTCAGCGTAGGCTTGAAATTCACCACAGATGACTAGGAAAAAAAAGAAAACAGAGGATGGTTAATGTTCAAAGACACCAACCCTAATGGGGTCGAGTCCCACTTTGAGACTGATGTGGAAAACACAAGGAAAATGGCTTTTCGTTTTTGCTACGGGAAGTTACTCTACGGGAAGATTGGATCAGTGATACCGAACAATCACAGGGTAGAACAGTGACGATGGTGGGAAAACAACGCATGTTTGAGACACAAACCTTAACCTCTACTTTATCTCCTTCATCTACTACTTCCTCTTCTTCTTCCTCAACCTCCTCAAACTATTTTGAGTGAAGCACATCACAAAAACACAAAAGAATAAAACAAAACAAACTTTTAAAGGTAGACCCGTACCACTATAATGAAATCTAACAGTATTATTGAAAACACAATATATTTTCTGGTCACTTCAAATCACAGCAAGTTTCCAATACCAGACCCTCAGATAGAAATTATACAAAGGAAATAAAATCATTAATCGTTGACGTCTGGTCATGGCGCTTACGTCATGAGCTTACAAAAACAATTATAACACCAGTGCACGGAAGTATAAACTCTCTCCTGCTATCACTCATGCTTTGTGTGTCCATCTCTCTCTGACTCCCCCCCCCCCCCATCTCTCTTTCACTCAGGTTTTTTCATAAGGCTTCCTGATCATTTCCACATCAACCATTTGATCTGTCTCTGCAACGCTCCACAGGAGCCCACACACCTGCACCCCTTTCAACTTCAACTCCAGCACAGAGTGATGAACTTATGACTCTCCAATGCCAATTTGAGTTTTGAGAGTTCTAGCCCACTGACTATCAATGTTTTGACCAATGTTTTGCTAAATCAATTTGAACAACTCTGATTTGATTAAAGTTTCTTTTTGAGAATATTAAACTTAAAAGAACAAATAAAAACAAACAAACAGGAATAAACACAAACAGACAGAACACTTTTAAATTAAGTATACTGTATATGACATTTTTGAACACCGAAACTTTGCCTATGACGACAGGATAAAATTGATTAAAATGGGGACATATTGGCTGCATAATTGCCTATAACGACGTCATCACAAAACTAAAATAATGGCCAACACGTAGCCAAAGCTACAGTATATATCAGTTCGGGCTCTACAAAAAAAGCTCAATAGGTTTGATATGTGATGTAACCATTTCAAAAACATAACAAGGACAGACAGTGACAGATGTGAAGAGCACCAACTTTTATAAAAAGAGCATTTTGTTTGAGCTTGTTGAGCAGGTGATAATACTGGCTTGCAGCTCTGTCAATGCCAAGTCGCTTCTAGTTCTAACATCAACTCCTAAAGCACCTCCAATAAAACCCGATGGATAATACCTAGTAACAGAATACAAGGGGAGGAGAGGCTACGTAAGAGACAAAATTGGAGGAGGTACAGAAAACTCATTTCTATATTTAAACAAAATCTTTAATCTCATACAACAGCCCCCCCCCCCAAAAAAAAACTAAACAGAACATGCAAACTGGACACAGAAAAGGCCAAGTTGTTGTGAGGCAACAGTGATAACCACTGCAAGCCTGGTTAAGAAGGACGATTTCCATCTAATACATAATAAATGAATCCACTCCAGCTTTCCACACGCAGGACAACAAGAATGGAAAATTAATCAATCAAAGTCAGTCAGTGCCATATTAACATGAATTGAAGGTATTTCAGGATTTGAAACGATTCTAGTAGGGAAGTATCCTAGGCAGGGCTTGATCGACTACATTTACGTATTAATAAACTAGCTTTATTAAGTGTCTTTTAAATTGCAGCTCGCTCATGTCCACACTGTGCAATTACACAGTTTACACCTTTTTGAAAATATATTTTCCTGGAAGCATTGGAGTCTCAACCAGTTAGCACATGCACAGTACTGTACCAAAACCACAGAACTAACCATTATGTTGTGAGTTTCAGTCTGGCTCTGCATGTCACCTCCTCTCATTCTCTCTCTCTCTCGCTATATAGCCCAATATGACTTAAAAAGAGAATACCTCAATAATTCTGGAATGAGGGAGCTGTAATCTTAAAAACATCCGATTGATTTCTATACCAACCGTAGACTTTTCCTCCTGATCCTCTGGTCTGACCTGCTGTCCAAGCCATAAGGAGAGTGAGACGTCATCCCATAAATTATTAATAGAATGCTATAAACTACGACAGCAACTAATAATTATATTCTTAGAGGTTATTCTATTGATTACTTTTTCAATTAATCGAGTATACCAGAAGCGTTTTTACATCAACAAAAACTGCTTGTTTTTTTTTATAAATCGATTAAATCAATTAGGTTGATTAACAGTTGCTGCCCTACTATCAACACTTTTGAGTCCCGTGATGGGATCTCATTGGAAACCCACCTCCTCTCCTTCCTCATCAGACTTCTCCCCCTGTTCCTCCTCCACCAGTTCATCATCTCGCTTTGAATAGTGAAGTGAAACAAGTTACTTCAGGTGCCCTTGAAGTAGGGTGACTACGCCTAATGGACACAATCTTGTACTGGATCTATCTATCCATCTATCATCCATCTATTGTACATACCATTTTTTCCTCTGTGGCAATCTAATAAGAGCAGATATGAATACCAATTTGCATTATTCAGAAAGCAGATCAAATTCATACAGGAAAAATTAACACATTGGCTGCCAGCTTTTTTTTTTTTTTCCTACAGTAGGCTGCCAGACTTTTTCAATGAGAAAAAAAAGTACTTAGGAGCCGAGATACAGAATTTTTAAGTTTTAAGTTACAAGGAAGTGTCTGGGAGTCTAAATCTTCGGAAAATCATATCTCCTTGGTCTTTGGGTTTAAAAAAAAAGACACTAACAAACTTAAATGACCCCAGCCCAACAAAGAAAATAGCCCTAGTTTCATTCAGGGATTGTGTCCCCCCATATCTCTTGCCCTTCAGCTGTCAGCCCACACAAGAAATTGTTTCTCTTCTTTTCTTCAGCAGATAGTTTTAAGATTATTGAAGATGCAAGCTGATATCAAGCTTTTAAAAAAAAACAAGTTCATGTTTAGATTATCATTCATATAATATAATCTTCTATTTGCTACATGGATCCACCTACCTGTTTGGCACCCATGGATTCAAACATCTTCTCCAGTTGAATTCTCAGCTGCTGCATGTTATTCATCAGAACACAGGGCTGCAACCAGACAGACGCACAACCAGTTCATTGCCAAGCATGGCTTAGGAACATACAAGGAATTTAAACTACTGCACCAACAAAGTACATGGACACAGGACTGGCGTTACTAATAATACATTCAAACTTACAATCTTCTCTTTGTCAATGTAAGAAGGGAAGTTCTTGGTCAGAATGGCACTGTACTGCAGAAGAACTTTGGCAATAGTCTGAGAAGATGAGTGGAGAAGGCATTAAAAGTTAACATTGTCAATGCATTAGAACACTATGCAGAATAGAGTATCTATACTTATAGATTATTTATTAAAAAATAATATCTCAACCCCTATATCCCTCATTGCTTCATGGCACTTCTTTTACATCATTCCAGGGTCATGAATATTATCAGGGCACTACTATGAGTATATTGAAATATCGGGCATAATTATGACAGCCGATACTGTAACAGTTTTAAGCAATTATTGGCCAATACCGATAGGATGAATGATATACAGTAGCGCATCCCTAGGTTTTACTTACTAAAGGCTATAATGTACAGTAGTGATCAAATGTATTAGCTTGAACATGTTCTAGTATTGCCCTGTTCAAGTTCCAGATGACCCTACGATGAGGAAAACAGCTCATGTTTAGAGATGTTTAAAAGAGCAGAGCTATTTTCAGAGGGAAGTGCCACAGGCAGACATCAATCATTTTAAATTACATTGGGACATTTCAATTTCAAACTCAAACCATGTCTGTTCCCGGACCAAAATGATGTTCAGAAGAGAGCAAACAGTCAATCATCAATCCTTCAATGCAGTAGTCGGTCCTCAGTGACTTGTGGTACTGCTGGTTGTCTATTCTACCAGGAGTTTGCATTCCCTTCATCCTTGTCATGCTAGATGTCTCATCAGGGGCATCTTTATCAAGCTAGCTGTCAAATCAGGGGCAACTTTGTCATGCTAGCCGTCTACTCAGACAGGGACTAGTTAGAACTCGAAGACAAGATGAATGCAAATGACACCCAGTATAGAACAATAACAGGACTTTTACACTGCATGAGCCTGCATAGTCAATATACAAGCTCACAACGTGTTGTGAGCTTGTAGATGGGCTATTTTTGATTAGCCTAAATATCAAGGGTTAAACTGATTTTGATGGTATATTAACTCATTTTGATGGGGATTCCCTGGCACCCCCTCAACGACCCCTGGGGGAGTTGAGAACCAATGGACAAATGAAGCAAGGCTTACCTTGGAGAATCGGCGACTGTAGTGAGCCATGACACCGGGGTCAGGACATTCCAGTTTCTTGATGATCTCAAAGCTCTGGTTGAGTTGGGTGAAGATATCCACCACAGAACAAGAGAAGAGAGCATGCTCTGATGTCTGCAAGAACTGGAGGACAGAGGTCACAAACAGCCAATTAAAATCTTGGGATTTGCCCTGAGCGAGAACCACTCACTCTTTGGAATTGACTAGTTTTAGTTTAGTTTTCATTTTGTTTTAGTCTTAGTTTCTCAGGTATTATGAGGAAAGCCTTGATTTATAGAAATTGAAAAGGGTAGGATGAAAGAATGCATGACCTCAGATATGATGGTGGCGTGGACAAACTAAAATGAAAATAATTTTTCATGCGCATCTATTTAGTCTCAGTCAGTTTTAATTCCTTTTGCACTGTTTTGTAGTTTTTAGTTAGTTAACAAAATTCCCCTTTTAGTTTTAGTCAATTCTAATAGTGGTGAAGAAGACACCAGCTGGCTGTTGTCTTCACAGACAAATTTAACCTCTCTTTCTTTGTTGTTCCCTCCTGTTTCAAATAATCCACCATTGTTCTAGTGCTGAAGAAAAGCAAGGCAACGTGCTTAAATGATAAGAGTCCCGTTGCTCTCACTCACTCCCATAATGAGAAAATACTTTGAAAAGCAAGGAGCTGATTTGTAGCATGTTAATGCCCACCCTGGACCTAAGTTGAACTAACTAACTAAATGCTTTTTCAAAACCAATTATTTTGTTTAAGTCTATTATTTTTGTAATAGATTAAATCAATTAGTTCGATTAACTGATCGATTAACGGTCCTAAACATTTCTAAAAACAAACGTGCTGCTGTACATAATTTGGCCTTGTGACAACACTTGTAGACTGGGCATAAAATGATGAACTCTTACTCCATCTTTCTTGTCCCTCTCCAAGGCGCCATGCATGAACTCCATGGAAACATCTTCATTCTCATCCAGCCACTGCAGCACAAAATGTAAGAACCACCTGCAACGGGGTAATTAGGATACGGTAAGGTAGGAAAAGGTAAGCCCATGTTCTTGGCTGTCAGTCCCGCACAAGCGCTCGGTGGGAAGCAGTTAGGGGTCAAGTGTCTTGCTCAAGTACTTCAACACAGACTGGCCAGGCCTGGGGGGCCCAACCGAGGACCTTCTGATTCCCAGATAGCCTTTCTAGCCGTTTAGCTATGGCCACCCCACAGTAACCTTGCCGACTTTGCACCGGCACCATATACCTAAGTCAAAATCCTAAAATGCGCTGTACTTTTTTAGTGATGTCCAATATCTATGTGTATAATACGACTTATATAAACATTTTAGAAGTCATGGAGACTCACGAGGGATAGTCGGGGATGACATCCTTAAAGTTTGGCAGGTCCTTGACATATTCATTGTGGAGCCACTTCACCTTGAAGTGCAGGTTCATGTAGTCGGCACTCTTGCAGAGCCTATGCTTCTCATGTTCTGTTAGACAACACGAAAACAAGACAAGAGTGTGTGTTAAATGTGTAATGACCGAACAAATCAGAGAGAGAGAGAGAGAGAGAGAGCGAGAGCGAGAGCGAGAGCGAGAGCGAGAGCGAGAGCGAGAGAGAGAGAGAGAGAGAGAGAGAGAGCGAGAGAGAGAGAGAGAGAGAGAGAGAGATCCATGTTGTTGTTCATAGGCTGGCTGATGGCCACTCTACCAATGCTTTTGAATTTCTCATGTTCTTCTAACGATGATTCAAGTATAATGTGCACTCTGGAACACACACACACAAACGCACGCAATCTTTGATCAAGATGGCAAGAGAAAAAGATCCAATTGACTATGAAAGAGGTTTAACATTAGGGCACGGATGCCAGGAGCTTCAGCCACACAGACTGCTCAACTAGTGTTTCAATAGGAACTGTGACTAAAGTGACATCTGTATTTCATTTTATGGGAGATATCAGTAAATAGCGTGTGATCGAAAAGTCACGTTCAATAACTGTGATGCTTGTGCATTAGTGCGATATGTTAAGGAAAAACAGTACAAGTACAAAGTATGTTTGTAGAGACTGCATAAATACATTTAGTATCCACTGCCACAGAAAGACTCACCTTCCATGGCATATTTCATGTCCTGAGCAAACAGAGTCCACATCACCTCAGCAGACACCTTCCCAACGTTTAATTCTTGTGGGAACCTGTTGAGAGGAAAAAATGACAGTTCCATTTCATATTAAGTACAAATTCAGAAACAACTGTTATTTACAAAATTGCCTCATAATAAACCAGTCATAGCCGACTATGGCTGTAAAGTGTTTGGGTGTAGCTGATTTACTGACTGGTTTAGCACAGGAGTGTAGGAGTTCCTGTCTTCTTCAATGATGGAGACAATAAGCGTGATGAGCTTGGGCCAGAAGTCCAGGTTATTGACGCTGGGTCCCTGCTCTTCCAGTGAGAGCTCCTCCTTGTTCTGCATTAGAAACCAAACAGTCAGGCTCATTTATAGATAGTTTCAACAGTCTATTGTTGCAGAGACATCAACATCCGGTCAGCTGTTAGTCCACTAGGAAAGTGTAGTAGGCACAGTCATATACATACATTCACCATGTAATAATGCTCCTGATAAGACTCACATGGTCCAAAGGAGGGTACTGTCTGCTGTAGAGCTCATAGCAGTTGTTGAAGATGTACTCGTAGGTGGAGTTGAGACAGGCTTTCACACAGTCCCTCACCACCTGGCTGGCTCTGGGTGGAGATTGTAATTCCTGGACCTGAACACCAGAGGGAGGTAGTGACCACTGAGAATACTAACTAAAACATCACTGCATAAAGAAAACACATCGCAAGGAGCTGTGTTTAAAGTAAAGTTTGCTTTACCAATGTCAATACCGATTTTAGAGAGTCCGACGATATTACTAATACTACCTGCTGTTATTTTGACCAATATTTTGTACCAAAAAAGAGAGAGAGAGAAGAAGAAGTACAAAATCTTTAAATCAATTTGAAATGATTTTTTTGGGTAAAACAAAAAGTAATTTGTTAAAAGATTAAAGCTCCACAGTATATTCAGATTGTAATCATCACTGTAGAGTGTTTGTTCAGTAATCATCACTATAGAGTGTTTGTTCAGTAACCGGTGTCTTCCCGTCTCTCCAGTTCTTTAGTAAACAGAAAATACATTTGCAGGTGGTACATCAATTTATTCTTATCAGGAGAGCTAACCCATTATTCATTTATATATAGTGTTCCAGTTCCAATTTTGTCTGCCAATGTTTTGATTTCATCACTTCCAATTTCACTTGTTTATCTTGTATGCTTTATGAGTTCGCTCTCCGGATTGGATGAAATTGGTATCATGACCTGAAAATGCATTTTCTGTTTACTTAAGACCTGGAGAGACAAACACTCAATGATTATTATTGGTAAGTAGAGCTATTTAACACTTATTTTAGAAGAAAAAATATCGTACTGGGGAATATTGTGCCATCTACTGTAATATACAGTACTAGGGTCAAAACAACCCTAACCCAACCCCTATGCCATCTCTTCCACCCTGACTAGGGTTTCCCCAAACCTGTTCCCAGTGGTGGCTTATCCAACGGGCTTGAGGTGCTGAAGCACAGGGCACCAATCCTTGGGGGGGCACCAAATGGCGAAAAACGCCGAAACTTAGAGCGCAGCACCCCCGCCCCCGTTGACAAAACGGTGCCGGGGGGCACCGGGCACCACGAAGGGTTAATCCGCCCCTGCCTGTTCCTCTGAGATCGTTGTACGGTTTCTTTATTCCTTCCCGCAAGCATGCACCCGTTATCTTTATCATGACTAGAAAACTAATCAGGATCACCTACTGGTGCGCTCCAATCAGGGACCCGTTAAGGCTGGCACAATAGGTGAAATTATTCAATTCATCTTCAAAAGTGTGAGCTCTTGACACAGAGCAAGATCATGTGGGGACAGAAAAGAGGAACAATCTAGAAATATGAGAGTATCATAAACTTACCTTCATTCTGAAGAAGGTGATACTTGTAAGAAGGTCGACAGTGGACTTCAAGTCCTGCAGGCGTTCCTTACTGCTGGCTGGGAAGTGGTTCTACAGGAGGAAGATATCATTTATTAAAGAAACATTCAGAAGCAGTCTTCCCCACTTAAATCTAATTTCCTTTTTACCTTCCTGATATTAAAGGTTTTAGTTTAGCTTTTGTTTTTGTTATAGTTTTGTTTAATAAAGCGACTTTAGGTATACAGTATATAAAGTACATGGTTACACTCAGCATTTGATTTATTGGCAAAATTCACAAACTGTCCGCTGTTTGCAGTGGTTTCTCCAAATTCAACTCAAAATTACACTTTGAATAACTACTGCAGTCTCAAAATGATTCAACACCTTCATGACAAGCATCTTTAGTATTTAGTAGAGCACCCTTTTGCTGTTATGACCTGTTGCAAACGTGATGCAGCAGGTCACAGCCAGACACCAGCTTCTGATAGCGTTCCTTAGGAGTCTTAAGGTGGCTGCATGCTACCATTTCAGGTGATCACCTTAAGTTCCTTTTAAAAAATAGGCCCTCATACTAATTTTACTGCCAATCAGGGTGATTCATATCAAGTCGATTTTTTCAAAACCCAAACAACAAATATCACAATGAAATATGTTTTGTCCCAGAGGTAATGGAAGTCCCAAATAATCGGTCTGGTCTGAACGAAGGCAACATGCCCGCCTGCATCACTTCTTTTCCGGACAAACAATCTTCGACCTGCCGTGGTGAATTTATCACAGAGGTCTCTCCCCAGGGGTTAGTAAAAACAGACAGATGTGCCGAGGTGAGTGGTGAGACTCTTATATCACCGCGGCACATTGACGTCATGTTGTAGTTTTCCAACCACCGTGGTGAGAGGGTGATCACCTAAAAGTGGAAAAAGTCTTGCTGCTTTTGCAGTCACTCACCACCTGCCTCCTCAAGAATTTGGTGGCAAACATTGACAGCCTGCTCTTTTTGCCACATCTAGGTAGTGGAGCCACTGTTCCTTTAAATTTGAACTTTTTGCATCCTTTTCGTTGTTTGTGCGATGAAATGATCTCTTCTCTCAACTTGTTGTACAATTCTCTCGACTTAGCCATATTTCTAACATGCAATCAAACTTCAACTAAACCCTAGGGTCTAGGCCAGGTATTTGATGTGCTCTAACTCAAGCACACCTGATGCAACTAATGAAGCCCTAGATAAGTTTATTAGTTGCATCAGGTGTGCTTGAGACAATGCGTGGAATACTTTTGAAACTGCAGTTGCATTTTTGTTGGATTTGGAGAAACCACTTGGATTATTGGTTGTGTTGAGTTATTTAAATTGTTCTTGTTTGATTTGTTTATTGCAAACTAGACTGAGAGAACGAGCCCAATCGATGGTCTTGAAGGGCGGATCCAAACCCAGGCGCTGGATTCCAACGCTGCTTCCTATTGCTTCACCAATCTATGTCCCCGCCTCCCATCCCCTCCCCCCCGGCCTGTGCACGGAGCACGCTGACGTCACCAAATTTAGAGCGACGCCCCTCTGCACTCTGATTGGTTAGGAGATAACAAGGTCCTAAGACCAGCGTTTCTGCATCGTTCTCCCAGGCTTTTTTTCCTTTGTAATAAAAAAAAATGCATGGGTTTCCGAGGCTAATTGCAAACAGATGAAAGTTTGTGATTTTTTCCAGTAACCCTAACTTCACGGCCTGTTATCAGCTTGGCCGCTTCGATCAGCATGTTCAGGTTTTGGTACCCAGCATTGGCTGGGTTATTGCGTGGGTGAAAAAGGTTCTCTTTCAGTCTCTCCCTCCCTCCCAAAAAACATTAATCTTATGAAAATATACACTATTCACTATACTCGTCAATACAATCCAAATTTACAAGCTGTGAGACACAAAAACTAGGTTAAGAATAAAGAAGTTGAGTTAGAAGAATTTAGTCTGAAAGTAACAATGGGAATTTTGGAAAATAATGACATCAAAGGGTGGCAACAGTATTTATTCAGTTCAACCAATCAAAATCCTACCCTGTAAGTGGAAAGGTCAATGCGAAGGGAGTTGTGCAGCTGGTCCAACAGTTTGACAAAGCGTTCTTTCTGTATCGAGGAAAGAGGATAAAACATGAGGGAGATAGAAAATGTTGGAAATGATGAGGGGATAGAGAAGCTGAATGGTCAGACCAAATAAACAGTTGCAGTCTATGGAGACAAAGAGGATTATGGCACTGTGTGTGTGTGTGTGTGTGTGTGTGTGTGTGTGTGTGTGTGTGTGTGTGTGTGTGTGTGTGTGTGTGTGTGTGTGTGTGTGTGTGTGTGTGTGTGTGTGTGTGTGTGTGTGTGCGCGCTTGCATGCATGCGTGTGTGTTTTTATTAAAAGTGTGAGCGAAATGGAGGGACAGAAAAATACAGTAGTAGACAAATTAATACAGACAAAGCAAGCTTAATGTGCATATCATGTTTGTGTATGCACAGTATGTATACACCATACATGTGTGCATTTATGTGTGTAATAAACACATGCTCGCGCACGCACGCACACACACGTGTACTAGTAAAGTATACACTACAGTATACAGTAGACATACAGTATACAGTATGTCTATGTGCTGTGTTGGACATTCTGTGCTTATACAAACCCCAAAGTTGGAGGCGGAGAATCGGTCGGAGGCAGACACATTGGTGGAGGCAGTGGTGTGGGCATAGAAGGCGTTGATGTTGGCCAGCAGCGTGCTCATCACAGCAGGAACCCCGGGACACATGTACTTAGACGACAGACAGGCAAAGTGCCTGGAAACATCGGTGACAAGAGAGGACAAGAAACAATGGTCATGTACTCGAACCCTTTTCATTTCATAGTAGACTAGTGATGTGTAAACCAGTTCTGCTGTGTCCTGCAACAGCATGAATTTGATTTGAAAAGATGGAAGCCATAGATCCATCATTTTCTGGGGAACTATTGTATCGTCTCTGTCGGTGGAAACCTTGTACACTATGTCCCAAGCTTTAATTTCAGGAAATGGCAAAAATAACCTGAGTTCCAGTGGATCCAATGTAGTTATTATTTTGTGATAGTCACAAGCTATTTCTTATACTTTTCATGTTACTTTATCCATGCTTACTGTAAATCGCTCTGGAATAAGAGTGTCTGCTAAATGCAGACATTGTAAATTGTACTGTGTTGTTACGTACAGTGTATGCTATTTTAGCCCAGGATAAGGTGTTTTTATGATCTAGTCTATGGGTCACACGTTGAGACATGGATCATGTATGGATGTATGCATGCAAAGAGGCTTTGTGTTATGATGCATTAAGGTTAGTAAAGAAATGTAATATCATTTTAATCTAGTCCACAACAAGTAGCATTAATCTCTATCATTATGGAGGCAATAATTTGGCTATGCTAATGTAGGAACACACCAGGTCATGTATTTGGCCCTCCAGTGTCCTTAGGAACAGTCATTTCATCACCTCCCATCAGCCACCTGGTGCACTTAGGCCAAGGGATGACCCACCAGAGTGTGGTTTGTGTGAGTGATAGCCCCACGCTAACAGGCATCTGTATCCAGAAAGACATTTCATGGAGACAAATCCATCCTCAGCCCATTTATAATTGACTTTCCTTCATTTGAAGGCCATAGGGGAATGGCAACAGCTCTGGATGGCTGTTAATGAGAACAGCAGAGAGGATGGAGGCCAGGGTGTGGGGGTGGTTAGGTTGGAGTGGGGTTAACGTGAAGAGACAGTACATTATGGACATGCAGATAAAGAGAAGGATCTAGTAAGCCGATAGAGTTGAAGGGAAATCAAATCATGAGGATCTCTGGATTCAAATTGAAACAGCGTGACTCCAATGTGGATCTCAGACTTCATGTGGCCAGCCTGTGATGTAGCGATGACGTATGACTCCAAATTTGGACAACGTTTGAGCGCAATCCATAGACCAATTAATTGTTTACTAACATTGAGACTGGATGCGCAGGTGATTGTTTCACGCAATCAATTTCCAACCTGTTGTTTCGGGGTGCGCTAGTTTCAGCACACCCCAACCCCCTCTTGTGTGTTGGCTAGTGTGGCACGTCCTGGCGAGACCTGATAGAATGGGTTTCATTTAGCGCATACTGGTTGCACGCATACTGGTTCTTATCAGTGTGACGTCGTCTGTTAAGGGGTCTATCGACTTCCATTTTTAGCGGCGCTGGCGCCGCTCACCTGGCTTTTCCGTCAACGTTCTGATTGGTCAGGTCCGTCAACGTTCTGATTGGTCAGGTCCGTCAAAGTTCTGATTGGTCAGGCCCGTCAACGTTCTGATTGGTCAGGCCCGTCAAAGTTCTGATTGGTCAGGCCCGTCAAAGTTCTGATTGGTCAGGCCCGTCAAAGTTCTGATTGGTCAGGCCCGTCAACGTTCTGATTGGTCAGGCCCGTCAAAGTTCTGATTGGTCAGGCCCGTCAACGTTCTGATTGGTCAGGCCCGTCAACGTTCTGATTGGTCAGGCCCGTCAAAGTTCTGATTAGTCAGGCCCGTCAAAGTTCTGATTGGTCAGGCCCGTCAACGTTCTGATTGGTCAGGCCCGTCAACGTTCTGATTGGTCAGGCAAGGGGACTATTCATGACATCACTATTATTATATCATGAATACAAAATTAGATGGCTATATAAACATTCAAAGACGTAGACATTCAAAGACAGATAATTAATATTGTTTCTCTAGTGTTTCTCCGTGTGTATGTATGTCCGTGTCTATGTCCAGGTGTATGTCCATCCGTATGTCCGTCCTCTGTATTCTTATTAACTGGGCTATAAACTAATATCGATGACAACACAAACTCCGCATGGATGCGTATGTTGAGTACGGGACAAAGTGATTGGTCAAGCTTCACGTGACACATGGCTATAAACACATTATAAACACATATCGATGACAAAATGTATCAAAGGCGCCGCTACCTTCACACAGGTGTGATTTTTTTTATTAAAATGAAATATTTCCAAAAATATAAAACATTGTGAAAAACAGGATGATCAGTCCGAAAGTTTGTGAGATTAGTTCTGGACAAACAGACTCACACAGACAACCCCTCTTATAGACGGCTAGATCTCCTACAGAATCACGCCATAAAAACAAAGACAGACAGACAGACAGACAGACAGACAGAGAGCAAGGAAGGTCCTCTCTTACGTCATAGCCTGGTAGATGGACTCAATCCCATAACGCATGGCAAACTCATCCACTATCTCCTGGGCTACTTCGTCAAAGTAGACCTTCCAAGCATCGTCCCCACGAGCCTCTGGTATCCTCACCACACCTTGGCCCAACACGTCCGTGTAATGGTGGAATAAGTTCTAGGACAAACACACAGTTTAGTTTTATCAAAATTGTGAAGTGAAGCATTTTGTAGTTATAGCACAGACACATGAGGACAGGTTGAAAAAGACTGGAAAGAATAGTTGGCCAGAAGAAGATCTTCCAGATAAGCTGGAACCAGGACATTCAAAGCCCTATAAATCACACAAACTCAGTTATTTGCTATGAGATATTTAGTCTTGAAAGCATCTACTGAAAATGTACTGAACCTGGCAGCTGGAAGTTGGACAAATCAGCAAACTTTGGGGAGTGGCTTAGATGATGACAACGAACATCTCCGTAATTTGAAAAAGACTATGGCTGCACTTCGAAAATATGCATTATACTGTAGCTGAGTGCAATACCTCATGTAGACAGGTGTATTGGACGTGATATGGAGCCACCTTCTCCTCTCCCTTGATCTCCACGCTGATCTGGAGGCGAATGGCACCAGACACAGCCGACTTGTCAGTTCTCTTCTCTGTGATAAACACACAAACATAACCAGTTACACAGCTGATCTACACATCACACAGGGCTATTATACAGACAAGTACATAAAAAAGGTCCAAAAACATAAAATAGGTGTTAATGAGGTTTAGTCCACCAGTGAGTGCCGTTGCACAGAACATAATCAATCACAGCTTTATCACATATTAACATCATCTCCTCTCCTCCACAATGACATGCTCCCTATAATGCCAGAAACAGTATAGTATTTAGAAAGCTGTTTAACTACGCATGCTTTGGCTCTCTCGATTCATAACTGCAATCTAAGTCTGTCTTTTGCCTCTGTAGAGGCAAAAGGATACAAACCACGTCAGTTAACACAACGCTAATAACAGACTATTATTGTGGCAGCTCTATTGTAGTACCAGTGTTTCTAATTTGATGGCCGTGTGGGGGGGGGGAGCCCCTGTGCTACACTGACAGAAACTTCCAGCTGATAAGAGAGGGGCTGTGTGGATCTCTCCCATTTAAGGGAAGACACTTGAGCCAGCATGCTACTCAGGAGCTGAAAAGCTCACCGACTCACACCTACTATTTGCCCCTGACAGCAGTGTTATTAGTGGTAATTTATACGTGTCGACCACAGTGCTCGATTTCCGACTGCAGTGCTGCTACATAGTAATCACAGATCACCAATCAGTGAAAGGAAGGGGGAAGAGAGTGGGGGGTGTGTGTGTGTGTGTGTGTGTGTGTTTGGTGGGGGAGGCATGCGGTTGTGGAAGAGAAGGAAAGGATGGGAAAAAGAACAGAAGAGAAAGCAGAAATGAGTTTGAGAGGAGAGCAGAGGGGTTAAACACAGAAACTGTGCATTATACAGAGCAGCGCGCACATAATATGGATATCATTACTTAGAAGTAGTACTCATGCACACAGTACCTTCAAGCACTTCTAGGTATTCCATGATTAATGTACATATTTTTACTTCTTCTTTATCTTTATAATTAGATTATGTTTTATAATTAACTTATAATTAACTGCAATTTTGGAAACTCGTAAAATAACCTCTGATTAAAAAAGAAGAAGAAAAAAAGAAAAGAACACAAGAGCTGAACCCAGAATCAGTCCTCTCGAGTCAGTTGGTGATGAGACAAAGTGGAAACAAACTTACAGTACACTACTGAAGAAAACACAGAAGAAAACTAGATTAGTACGTCATCGGGTGCTAAAAAGATAGTATCAATCGTCAGAAGAATTATCCCTCTACCGTCATAAATAGAAAACAGAGACAAAGAAAAAAGGATTATGTAGCCACTGACAGTTGATAGAGACGCACTTCCTGTGGGGAACTGAACTAAATGACACAAGTGTTATTTAACAAATTTTGCTCACAAATAAGGTTTCGCAGTGATGGATGCCAGCTTCACACTACAGTAGGAATTACACCAGTAGAAAGAACAACAACATATTTTCCAGTATGATGGCTTGGCAAAATGGAAACTTTCGTGGTAATAAAGATGAAAAGGTGAATAGAAAATTATTGAGTGATGTGTGTGTGTGTGTGTGTGTGTGTGTGTGTGTGTGTGTGTGTGTGTGTGTGTGTGTGTGTGTGTACCCAAGGTACAGTACACTTCAAAAAAAGCATTTGACAAAAATGGTAACATACTGACCCAGATTGTACCAAACATCCATTTCTCCGCTCAGAGTACGAACTTCAATAATGCTCTGGCCCAGGAAATCATCCGATTCTCTCTTCAGACGTTGCTTCACCCTGGACTTGATGTCATCATCCTCATCCCACACGCGCACTTTGATTCTATCTGAAGAGTTGTGGCATTCACTGTCAAACAAGAAATGGCAGACGTTAAGTGTATTGTAGGTAAAGTTTAAGGGCTGACACCCTCTGGTGTAGAGGGAAAAAAGGAGGGGACCCAGTACAGACCCCTTTGCCCAGAAGACCCTGGTTAGAAGACAAAAAAACATCACAAAACAAGTGCTTACCAGAGGGCTTAATATTAGTCTTACAGAAACAGGACTCAAGGCAATAAAGTGTCACTAGGCTACATTATTACAGCCCAGATGTGTTGGTGGTCAAACTCACAAGTGGAACTTCTCCTCCCAGACAGGGTTGAGGTTGCCATAGATGGTCTTTGTCCTCTTCTTTGTCTTGCCAACTTGAACGGTGACATAGGGATCACTGGAACCTGTCTTGTCTTTAGCTTGAAGGCCCTGGGCACAAAACACTAAACAGAAACAGGAAAACAATGACATTAAAGGAAGGAAATCACAGACAATACAATTTTAAAGACACATACAGTAGCAGTGAGTAGCATAGCATAATAAGATACATTGAAACCAACGTGTGTTCTTTTTTCAATATTGTACTTTTTCTCTCTCACAGAAAACAATTCACTTTTGATTTGTGAAAGATTACAAGAGTCTTTAGCAATCTGATTTGAGGGCTGGGGTGTTTCTCCAAAGCTGATGCCATAGTTTAGCTGCCAATCAGTGTGAAGTACAATGGAGTAAAATGAGGGAAAACGATGTACTGTAAAGCCACTTCTGGGCATTTTATTCTGTAACAACACAGATCAACCCATGTCTGATTCTCCGAGGCAAACAACTTTGTAACATCCACTTTTAATGACACTAAAATTTGCGGATCCAGGTCTTTACCCAGGACTACTGTATATTAGTTACTACAGTGGGTGGCTGTGTTCAACTCTTGTGTCAGTCCCAGGTCGAAGAGGGTATACTGACTGACTGAAGGTCCAGTTGATCACCTGTGATGGTAATCTTGGCTGACCATTTGGAGGTGCCATCCAGGACACTTTGCTTGATGGTTTTCATCTGCTGAGCATGGATGGCCTTGCTGATGACAAACACATCTCTGATGACATCAAATATCTCTGGTTTGTTCCTCTCCCTGATCTTCATTCTGTCCTTCATGGCCATAATGATGTTCTGCGTTCGGTCCTCTGCTCCATGCTTGGAGCTCTTCTCAGCAGCACCTAGAGAAGAAAAAACATTTAAACAAATACACAAAAAATGACAAGGCACGACAAGGCTCGACTTCTGAACGAGTACAGCCTTACATTGCCATTTTGATTACTATACCCGTAGTACTTTGACAGGCGGAGAATACTAGCTTCAGAGACAGATGTCGGTTCAAATAGTGAGTTTCAATGTTTAGCCTCTTCCTGCTAACAAGCATTCTAACCAGGATATGTGTTTACAGAGATTATACTCTTTAACACATTTCCATTCTCTACTGATCGTTTTTTTAGCGGACGGGACGGGGGCTATACTCACGTTGTAAACAGTCTGCATTCAGAAGCTCTTGGCACTTCTCATGACATTTGACCCCACATTCAGTGCATCGCATGCCTTGGCGAGCGATACCCCACAACAGACCCTCACACTCGTAGCAGTAGGTTGGCGTAGTGGCAGTCCACACATCAAAATGATGTGGTGTGGTGCAAGATATGGGGTAGATGAGAGCTTGCAGGGTCTTCTTGTAGACATGGTTTTTCTGCACGAGGAAAAGCATTGAATATTTTATATTGGAGAACAATGTTGGTTGTAGAGTATTTCAGCTTTATTATAGTACTATATACTGTATAAACAGAAGATGAAGAAGAGTCAGATGTACTGTGAAGGTCACAAATGCACCCTGCTAGTTTTAGCACTCATTTTACGGTGTATGGACCATTCATTATTCTAACCCATGTGGTTGCATGTATATTAAGCAAGTGTGCAACCAGAAAGCCCTAGTTTAAAGCTGCAATCTGTAATATTTATGTCCTACACAGGATTCAAACCTACAGTAGGTCTCCCATGTGAAGGCTGACATGTCTACTGCTGAACTAAGATGCAGCGCCTGTGTGGCCAGGGGAGATATTGCACTTCATGCAATACTTCTTGTCAATCAGTATTGTCCTACCCAACCACGTGATCTAAATATACAAATAGAAGAGCACAGAGTGCCGTGCTATGAGCTTGTAGGTCTGCTATTTTTGAAAAATCCCTGGCACAAAATATTTTTGAGATGGGGGTCCGCAGCCAAATACATAATTATCATTTTGGGGGTCCTTGACATGAAAAAGGTTGAAAACCATTGCTCTACACAGTTGAGTAATCTAATCCATGTACTCACCAGCTCCTCATCTTTGATTGAGGACCGTGCAGCCATAGCAGAGGCAATCCCTGCTTTCCTGGCTTGAACCAGCGACTGCACGGAGAGACATAAGTCAGTCAGAGAACATACTGTACCGTGTACACACAACCCACAAGCCAGCTAAGCCCATATAGCAAAAAAAAAAATGTATTTACAGAATACTATATCACTGCTGTAGCAGGGTGGAAACCTCATTTGTCCAAAGGTGGCAAAAATTGATCAAATAAAACATGTTGCGGCACGTTTTGAGCTTGTAGATCTGCTATTTTTGCTAATTTTGTGTGACACTGTAGTATGAGAAAGTAGGGCATTAATTTACAAAAAAAACATAAATAAGAGGTTTCTGCCCGACAGCAACGATATACATATCTATATATATACATACATTTTATTTTTTTGCAGTATGGGACAAGAGTAAGTAGGTACAAGAAGAGTGAGGATCAGTTGAAGAGGTCAGTAAGGGTTAGGAAGATTTTTGTCCAGATATTAGTAGATTGTTACCAGACAATCGAAAAACCCAGGTGAGTAATATTAGGAGAGACTCTGGAAAGTATTATCACTGGGATAGCTGCCGTATCTGAGGACATGTTAGTTGTAACCATGTGGACAGACAGAACCATCACTTACCAGTGTGAGTGTGTGTGTGTGTGTGTGTGTGTGTGTGTGTGTGTGTGTGTGTGTGTGTGTGTGTGTGTGTGTGTGTGTGTGTGTGTGTGTGTGTGTACGTGTGTGTGTGTGTGTGTGTGTGTGTGCGTGTGTGTGTGTGTGTGTGTACGTGTGCGTGTGCGTGTGCGTGTGTGTGTGTGTGTGTGTACGTGTGTGTACGTGTGTGTGTGTGTGTGTGTGTGTGTGTGTGTGTGTGTGTGTGTGTGTGTGTGTGTGTGTGTGTGTGAACGCAACAGTTCCAACACATTACCCATATGGTTGTGTTTATCAAAGCCCAGAGGTTGTGATGGTCTGTGCAGGGCTCAGCATTTGATGTTAAGCAGGTAAATGCGTTTGATTAGTTGATTGTGTTTTTTTGTTGTTTTGTTTTGTTAGTTTCTTTTTAGATGACTGTATCAAGTAGGAACACATTCTAACTGGGAGGATGCGTGGAAACATGTGTCACTAACTGGGAAGTCTACAATAAAGTATCCACTACATCAGTGATTCTCAACCTCATTGGCAAAACACTAAGATTTTATTGATATAATAACATTAATATTTAAAAAAAGAATGTAAAAAAAAAAACAATCATGGTATTTTTTCTTAAAAAATAAAATAAATAAAAAAATCTTAAAAATTAAATTGGGTATATTATGTTAGTTCCACTGATCCAAGCCGGAATACAACCGATTGATTAAAATAAACATGCTCGCAGCCCACCCATCTGATCACTTAACACCCATGCTAGGTGGTCAGATGGCTGGGCCACGAACACATTCAAGATTTTCCAAGTGGGCCCTGATTCAGAAAAGGTTGAGAACCACTGCACAACATGACAAGAGCCACATGCGTATGCATGTATGTACAGTACTTACATGATGTATCCACTGTTGAATTTGTCCTACTTGATACTTTCTATTCAGTAGAAAAGGGGAGGGGCAGTTGGGTTCTATTAACTTACCATAGCCTGACCAAGGAGAGAGAGTGCATTCAAGAGAGTGGTTGTGGATGGGGGCATAGTTTTGGGAATTTAAGAGAGGAGGGAGAGAAAAATGATCAGTCTGATTTCATTTGTCTCCATTTCGTTGATAATAAACTTAAAATTGAAAATCTACCCTCGCAAATCCGAAGCTCTCTAAGAGCATATTGCAAACTGATCCTGTTGGGTTGGTATCAACAAACACATAGACAGACATACAGTACAGTACACTCCCAAAGGGCAGAGCAAAACAAACTGGATGAACAAAGGAATGAGAAAAAGATCGGGTACTGACCACATCGCTGACCAAGGCGATAGGTTTCTTCTTACGCAGGTCTGGCATGCTGTCAATTCCATACAGGCCGGATCCACCACTACAAGCAAAGCAAAACAGGTGAATTTTTAAGAGCCCGTAAACACGAAATGCCCCATTTTGGGCATTTCCTAATGGGAGCCGTTTTTTTTGGCTAAACACCTCACCTGATGACATGCTCAGGTGAGTTTCAGTGATGTGTCACTGATGCACCAGTCTTCTGCCAAGGGACACCAGTCTTCTGTCAATGGACCCTTCACTAAGCCCCACCCACTCCACTCTGTGACTGGTGGTGCGAGTTAGTCACACCCAGGCCTGGCAAACTTTGCTTTTCACCCATTGACTTGCATGTTAAATGACGGCTTTTCCCCTTAAAAATAATCGATCATTTCAGCAGCAATAGCTTCAAAATCTCTTCTAAATCTAGTCAACAAGGCCTACAGTAGGCTATGCACTGGACAAATGTGCATGACATTATTTCAATAAACTAAAAACACGGGAAATGTTAGAGGGACTAATAGCCATGCATACACGACGGTCGTCTGTCTCGACCGTCATGGATGAACTTCAACCTGGTGTTTGCACTTTCTCCATTTACGGCCCGTACATCTACAGAAACGTTCATGTTTCAAATATAAAGTGCTTATCCCATGGCCACGGATGTTACATTTATGTATGGGCTCTCAAAAGTACCCGTATCATCCGTATTGTTCAATAAAAAGCATTTTAATCTGATCGGTGGCCATTTTCTCAATATGCGTTCAACTAAGCGACCCTATCGGTTGGTAGGTGTATTGCACTCTGATACATTATAACTCTATGAGAAAATGGCCACCGATCGGAGTAAAATGCTTTTTATTGAACAATACAGAATATACGGGTACTTTTGAGAGTCCCGTGCATAATTTTAACATCCGTAGCCATAGCATAAGCAATTTATATTTGAAATCTGAACGTTTATATAGATGTACGGACCGTAAATGGAGAAAGTGCAAACACCAGGTTGAAGTTGATCCATGACTGTAAGATGAGTTTTCATGTACCGCAGGGTAAGACTACAGTAGCAGTTAATAAATAGACGAACAAATGAATGAATATACTTTAACGTGCGGAATTCGAAACAGGCAGCGCTGTGATTCTGAATGTTGTTACGATTACGGTGATTGTGAACGCGGAAGGAGGCGCCTCCGCCCAAGTGGAGCCTACTATGTAACTCGGCTCGGCTTGTGACTCTGTCTGTGTGTGTGCAGTATGTGTGCAGCCGCGCCCCCATGTGACTCACGCTCTCATTGGCTCGCGCCCCCATGTGACTCAAAACTCCGTGACTGAAATATAGCAGCTGCACTACCTGTGTGCAGCCGCCCGAGTGCGCCAGAGTGCACTACTACAGTATGGCTGAAATATAGCAGCAACAGTCAAGCTGCGTTCGCTTCCAGCGTTCGCGCGTCTTACTTGTTAGTATCATTGACACCACCTGGGCGAGTGAGTTGTATAACTTTCCCGACGTTAAGCTGTGTATGTGTTCAACAACACAGGCACATCCATAGCCTTCCAGTTTAAGCGCAGATTTCAGCTTGGGAAAAGAACCCTCCGGTTTTGGGTAAGTGGGATCTGTTGCTGGTTCATAGTCACCATTGCGTTATCCACAGTACCATACAACAGTACTAGTATTAATACAATACCCAAATGTGGCTGTGAAACACACGACTTACCCTGGTTTGATCCAGGCCTGCCTAGCGTTGGGCTCGTCTTCATCATGTACCTAAGAAATATAAAATTGCAGACTTTACATTCATCATAATGCTTGCTGAGATACAACACTGTGGTATAGGGACAAGGGAGTAAAGGAAACTTGGGATTGGTTGAGTTTCACCCCTTGGGTTATTATAGTGCATGCAAAGTTAGACAAGAAACAACATGACGCAGTATGATGTCCACAGACCTCTCTGAACCACTTGCTGAGATACATGTTGGCAAACTCTTAAGGCTAATGTCATACGGACTATAAAGACAAGATGCCATGAATGAGATGGAGAAAATAAATAATGCACACACCAAGATGATGAATAAGTTCCATTCTTTGGTAAACACATATATACAACTTCTTCATACTTCCATAACTCTTTCCTTTTTTAAGAAAGACAAGGAATGAACAACTATACTCTACTCTATGTTATTCCTCCAAGGTATAGCATCAGCCTCTGTTCACAATCTCCTCTGACAGCCTCAGCTAAAGGGAAGTTGTGGTTGTAACTTGTGGATCCCTGGAGGGCTCCCTCTCACACAATGGATGTCTCAGTGTTTGAAAAAGTTCCGGGAAAACTACTCTAAGTAGCATCTGCTTATGTAAAAGCTAGTAGTAGAGCTGTCTAAATAATGTGTGTGCACTCAAAAGCTACAGCCCCAACCAAACCCAAGAAATTGCATTGATCTGTATACAAAATAATTCAAGCACTGAGATTATTCAGAGGTAAAAGTTTTTGTTTTCTTTGAAGACTTCATCTTATTTAGTCACATCTTCTCACTATGGATGAGGTGGGGGGGGGGGGGGGGGGGGTTGTCGCTACTGTACAGTACCCATCAATGGTTAAGTTATACTTTATTTATCCCCATGGGGAGGTTCATCCTCTGCCTTGAACCCATCCCAAATGATAGGAGCCACTGAGCGGTGCACAGGGACCAGCTCCAGCACAAAGGCCAGTGCCTTGGAGTTTGTCCGTAGTGCGTTTCTTTTGCTGTAGGTCAAAAGTGGAGCACCCGGAGCAAACCCACATTAACACGGCGAGACTCCACAGAAAGGTCCCAGTCAACCAGAGCTAGGTTTGAACCCTGGACTTTCTTGCTGTCAGGCAATAGTATTAGCCACAGCTAAGCAAAAAACTATTACATTTTGCCATCGTAACTATTAGTATGTCACTGTTACACCAGTCTGCACTTTCTGCTCACAAAATAAGTGTACAGTACTTACACATATTCTTTTGCACCTTAAAACACTTAACTGTTACCTAAAAACTGTGGCATATACTGTAGAAGGTACTGTGCTGTTGTATGGTACTGTGGCAGCTACTGATAATGCTGATGGTGTATATGATATGCCAAGCATATACTGTACGTACATTGCATATACAATGATTTATTTCTTTATAATCCTATTAGTATAAAACTACTGACTCTTTTTGCTCTTGTTTTTCTGTCATTCTCTTTCTTTTTCTTTACTTTTATCATTATTACCTATGCTGCTACATTGTCTGAAGGA
Source organism: Gymnoscopelus microlampas (assembly GCF_963454915.1). NCBI lineage: Eukaryota > Metazoa > Chordata > Actinopteri > Myctophiformes > Myctophidae > Gymnoscopelus > Gymnoscopelus microlampas. Next base: position 27,818,542 of record NC_139958.1, read on the forward strand.
AGCCTAACAAAATTAAGTTTGACTCTTATGTACCTACCTGTGCACAAGCTGTTAACAAAGAACAACCTTGAACCTTGAGTCGACACTTTTATTAATATACAGCGCCCGGGGAGAAGTTAAGGGTTACGTGTCTTGCTCAGGGACACTGACACATTCACCTAGGTCCCCCAGTGGTATGAAGTATTAAATTCAATCAGATTATAATGGCTGTCATTCAAATATAGTCAATTACCCCTCATCAATTTTAAAATTAGAAACCACAGATGGAAGAGATCCATTGAAATGTTATGACAAATGCAAATCAAAGAGAATCAGAACCATGAATCATGCTACTGATACAGAGTGTAAAAAGGAAAACAATGCTGGACAACACAGAGGAACAACACAAAAACAACAAAGATAAACTTTAAAAAGGGAGTTCACGTTATATGAGTGACCTGATTATCGTCTCTGCCAAACTCTGAAAAGGGGGGAAAAAATAAATCATGAAAGAAGTAGAGTTCTGCCGTAGTAATATAACACTGGTAATCAAAGTCTTCAGTATACAGAGAATATGTGTTCATATTTATTTTTTGCTCTTTGTTCTACTGGGCTTGGTGCATGGCCAGTGGCAAATAGAGAAAATATACATAAAGATACCTGTGGTAAACTCATCCTGAGATTGGGATCCCGCCGAAGCTTGAGACCCATGGGACCCCTGGGACTCCTGAGTGGACCTGGACAGTCGTTGATGAGTTTGTCTCTTTTCCCTCAGAATGCGCTGGAAATTTTCCATGCGCGCTTTGTGACTTTCATCAGATGGCTTTCTCGTCTCTGCCTCACCAAGTGCACAGTCCTCCCCAATGGGACTTAAAGCCAGCCCTTCCGGACTGACCACTCGCCCCACTGGACTCACCGGGACATTAGGATCTACGGGATCCTGCCCTCCTGAGCTGTGGTCTGGCATCAGGTCTGGGATAGATGTTTCTTTATCTGTTGGGGATTCTTCTCTCCCTAGTGAGAGCTCCATGGAATGGTATTCAGTAGGTGTGCCGGCAGAGTGGCTTGTTTCAGAGGGCGAAGGAATAAGGGGGCAGGACACATTCTCATGTGGTGGGCCACAGTCCATATAGACTGAAGGCTCACTGTATTCCTCCTCTGGAGTACCTGGAGTATGTTCTGGCACACTAACATCTCCCCCTGCGTGCTGTGGAGTGCTGTCCCCCTTTGGAGGATCACTGAATCGTCTGGCAGGGGAGGAAGCTGCCTCAGACCCACTGCCATCGTCTGCATATTCAGTGTTGGAACCATCCAGCTTTTTAAAAGCTCCTTTTAAAGCAGACCGGAAAGTGAGCACAGCCTTGGTGAAAGTCTTCACATCAAATCCTACACCGAGGGTCTCCTCTGTGCTCTCAGACTTGAGACCCTCTTGAGTCGTTCTAGAACAACAGTCTGTTGCATTGACCTGGGAGACGTTCTCTTCCGTCCACTCTTGGTCCAGACTCTCAGCTGAGCCTACATCCAAAGTGTCAGCCAAGGACGGGCAGTGGTCGCAGGGTGACAGAAGCTCCAGGCAGCCATCATCGCAGTCTGTCAGTAGCACAGTGGAGCAACTCAGACTCCTAGAGGGCTCACTGCCAAGTTCATCAGCAAAGGCATCCATGGTGTGGTAACCAGAGCTACGAGAATAAGGGCAGTTGGTTACACAGTCACACTCTATGTTTCCCTCAGCAGAAGCCTGCAGCCTGGATGGCCTCCAGTTCAGCACACTGGAAGAACTGGAGGGGGAGTTGTAATGTTGTCCGAAGAGCAACGAGAGGTGCTCAGAGCTGCTGTGTGAAGACAGCCCTGGTGTGCTACTGGTCTCCTCGGTGGTGCACCTGTCCCATACACCGGAACTGTTCTCCAGATCCTCTCTGCTGTTCACACAGGAGCAGACATCCTCTTCGCTCCAACCTCCCTCTCCACTCGCACTGTGCTGTATGTCTACAGAAGTCCATCTGTCAAATGCTGTATCACGGGTGTGGTACCTGCTACCTCTTTCTGGACAGGTGGAGCTGTGGCACGAGGACAGGGAGCTGGTGCTGTAGCAATTGTTCTCAAATTGATCTGCAAGGTAGCAGAGGGCAGCTGCCCTGGCATCTGAGGAGTGCACATCTGAGTTCTGGTCCGAGTTGTCCTGATCAGTTTGCTCTGATTGGCGAACAACTTTATCTTCTCTCCATTGCTTAGGTGATATAGGCCGTTGCACCAGGCGTGGACTCTGCCTGGAATCTGTGTCCCAGTCGAGGTGGCAGAGCAGAGGGCTGGTGGCTCTCCTGTGAAGGGATGTGACGGCATTCTGTCTCCCTAGGCTACCTCTCCTGACTCTGGGTGACGTATGGACAGGCTGAAGCTGGGGGGCAGCTGCAGCTCCAGAGTACATCTCTCCTATCTCGCTGAGTACTGCATCCACACAACAGGACACCTCGTCCACCGAGCCTCGCACAGAGCTCAAGTACTGCCTCAGGTCCGAAATCTCCTCTTGGATCTTGTTAATGCCTCTCAACTCTTTAAGGATGTGCTCTACGATGTTACTAGAACTCTCCCCTGCTTCTTCATCTCTGCCCTCCTCTCCATCACTGGGCCTGGGTATAGTATCGTCCACCACCCCGATTCCATCTTGACAATCAGAGCTGCTGTTCTCTCCTGATGGAGTCAGGTCTGGGATGCCGGCGGAGGAGCCATTGGAATGGACGACACAAGGAGCTAGCATGTGACCATCTCTACTCAGCTCCAATCCTGCCAACATGGGCCCACTTGGGTCCCCTGTATGGCTATGACGATTGTGGGCCTCTGACGTATCCCTGCTGGAGGGATCTCTCCTCAGACCACAGATGAACATGTCCTGTTCCATTTCCACTGATGCCCGTGAATGGAGTGAGTCATCACCAGATCCCTGCAAAACCCTCTGCAACTTCCTCCGCATTCCTCTCCCCAGCTTGGGGCTCTGGGTTCGGGGCTTCTTCCCCAGCTCTCCCCCACTGGGTAGCTGGTGTGGAAGGATCTCCATGTTGTAGAGTCCATCCTGTCCACTGAGGTGGCCTCTGGAGAACATTCCTGAGAGTTGAAAGTCTGGTCCCCAACATGGACTGACCAGATAGCTCAGGTCTCAGAGTGGTCTGAGTACGAACCACATCCTGAAGTGGAAGGGAACTGAAGAGCTCAGAGAGCCCTCTCCATCACATCCATGACTAACAGGAAAGAACTGAGAGACAAGTGTTTGGTAATCAGATTTCAAAGTGATACTGTTGAAATGCAATCATTTTCTACTCATGGTAAGTCATACTCATGGTTCAAGTTTTAACCTCAAGGTACTGTAAGTGGAACAGAAAGAAATACATTTTTGTTACGTTTCACTGCCTTAGTCAGGTAAAGTTGAATTCATTCAATCATTCTTTCTTTCTGAAAACTTCTCCCCAATCAATTTCATCCTGTCCTTTATAATGAAACATGAATTCTGTGCATTAAAAACGCTTAGTCAAACAAGATATATTTAGCTGCACTGTTTGACTGTGAGCCTGCTTGTAATTCCAAATGTTCAGCAGACCAGAAAATAGATAACAACAAAAATAAATGCAATACATTTTTCAGCCAAACTCCACAAACAAACAAAACTGCTCTCACTCTCTCTCACACACACATACTGTATCACATTAAATCCCTGTTTTAATCATTACTCCACCAGAGGCGCCGATCCCAATTTTGGTAGTGCTATGCTCTTTTCGCACAGGATTAGTATTACATTGGGGACCTCATGTAATAAAATTACCCCCCCCAACGTCTGCATTTATTTACGGTAAATAAGCCCATCTTATGTGTATGCAGAATGAAATTAACAAATCCAAGTAGAACGTTTATCGATCACGCTATGGCCTATGTACTATTCTAATACTTTCATTTTGTCACCATTACCTCCACATGGGCCACAAGTGCAGAAAGAAAATCCAACCAGGGAAATGATCGGAAAACAAGTGTTGGTTATTAGGGGATAATATTTTCCTGTTGAATGGATTATCAAAATGTTTAAACCACCCTCTCAACACGATTGAAAATTATGTTGTTTAGATGTTTAGGCCACATGAGGCATTTTTATTCTAATTGAGTTATCATTTTGATTATTACTGTCCATGCTTGTACCGAGATGAGTTGGATTTGCACCCAAATATGCTGTCAAAACCTTCAGGCAAAGAAGCAGACTTTTTTTTACTGCGAAATTACAGAATAGTGTTATCAGATTACCTCCGTGTTTTCTGAAATATAATCTCTCAAAACAGATTGAGCTCAGCTTTTTTTCCCATTTTTTGCCGATGGGTTCCCAGATTGGCTGAAATATAGTAGGCAATTTACCCTGGAATTATTACTTTACAAATTATGGAAACGGGATTAAAGTCACAGATGTCCTATTACTAGTCCCGTGCATATAGGGCTCCAGACCACTGATTACCGACGGTTTGTCCGATATTTTGTCATAAAGTGCAAAATCAATCAATCAATTTGAAAAACAGATTTGGTGAACAAGCAACAAATAAATATAGAATACAAAAATGTAACTTTATCTTAATTAACCACTAAAGCCCTATTCTAAATCTTTCTATAAATATAATATCTACAAGCTCACAATGCGACTTGTAGATCAGCTATTTTTTAGTTTTGCATCTTTTCGCCTATAATGACATGCCCAAAATAGGGATGACAGGTTGATGCCGTCCAAAAAAAGTCAAATAATGGCCGATATATCGGCCAGAACGATCAGTCAGGCTCCATTTCACTCCTCTGAAGCTGTGTAATTCCTCTGCACACACATCGCCTGTATGGCCTGACACAGGCCTGACCTTCCACCCAATACATCTGCCTGACAGGAGGACTTACTTCAACAAAGTACAGATAGGGAAAGCACTGCTTTTTACCTAAAGGACAGTAATCCTGTGTGTGAGACAATGGCTCAGCATCACAACAGCTCTATAGAGAATGCCAGTGGACACAATAGTCTGAGGTGCCAAGACTTAAAGGCCCTGTGACATGTTTTAGTTAAAATGTGTTAAATAGCTCTATATAGTATATATTGCTCAATAACAGGGGTCTCCCAAACTCCCCAGGTCTTTAGTTAACAGAAAATCCTGTCCTGTATCTCAAACTTGGTTCCATCACTGCTATGACACCTGAATTTCACAAGCAATACAGGTTCATCTTTCTCTTAAGATACTCCTGGCACGTTTAAGGTCACTGTCAGGAAAAATGAAGACTAATCTTCTGGAAACTGTAAATGCTTTTAATTGAGTTGACCATGTTCAAAGTGTGCTGCCATTTTTGCTGCTCTGTCAAACTCCTTTCTCTTCCTGTCACTGCCGTTTCACTGTCCTATTTATTCGATTGTATATTACATACAGTATGACATTTTATTTCAATGCGAGTCATTTTTTTATTGTTTCCTATGCAGTCACTGCTTTAGCCATGGGGGGGGGGCTATCTCCATACGACTTGCCTGTAAACAAATAAAGTGCAAAATGCAATAAATATATTGAAAATTGTGTTGTCAAACAGCCTGCCACTGTATGTAATCAGTGCTGTCCAATCCCCCAGTACAGTCGTCTGTTTGAGTGACAGCATGTGTCATACTGTCCACCATAACTAGTCAATCTGCAAACTGCCCTGTCCATCACCACCTTAAGCCACACAGCTTAAGATTTCCATGAATGTGAACTGAATAAATGTATAAAATTCCATTAAAAAAAACAAAAAACTGAACTTAACCAAACTTAACTGCAATTTTAATACCAAACATTGTAATTCTGAAACAGATAAATCTACACAGTATCAACAACTTGAGCAAGAAAGGAAGGAAACTTATTCCCTTATTCCCCATTTCCTTTAAGACAGAGAGGGTGAACCGAGTGAGAAGGGACAGGGGGGGTTATTCAGAGTGCTGCTTGTGAGTGATAGTTGGAAACTTAATTAACTCATCCCTCCACCTTGGGTTAAACCTCTGTCCAATAGCACTCAGCACTGGTGGTGTGCATTAGCATGATAAGAGTCTGGATGGCAGCAAGGTATCATGGACACCAGTAAGCACAGTTTGACAGACCCATGGGGCTAATAGGATGTGCATTGGGGCTACAAAGGTAGGATGGGGCCACTCCTGCTTCTAACTGAGGAGGGTTAGCAGCAGAATAGATTCCGGAATTGTGTGAGACCCACCTAGAGAAAGATCTCCCAATTAAAATGATCTCTCCCTTTTTTCATTTAAATTGTTTTTCTTTTGTATTTCTGCCTAACTCACTTAAAATAACCTTTCTATATATATATATATATATATATATATATATATATATATATATATATATATATATATATATATATATATTACAGTACAGACACAAATGCCTTTCAGCAGCTCGTTGAGCTGCACTCCTGAGTGCCGCTGGCCCATTTAGTCGAGACAGCCAATGATCTATTTGGTCTGTGAAGGCCAATGACTTTATCAGTTAACTGGTCAGAATAAAGAGAGGCTGAGACGGCCGGTTGAAGTCTGGCCCATCCTCACTGACAGTCTTAGCAATTCCCTGCAGCAATGTCTCTCCTTACTAAATGGTCTGTGGCCTGGAAAAAAAGATGACTTGCATTGTTAGTCTTTCATCTGACCGTCTAGACTTCATATACACAAATATCCTTCAGTTTAAGACTTGAAAAGTAAGTGTTGAGCCTAACTGGAATTTTGGGGGGTGGTAAGGGCTTACCTCAAGTATTTCAAATCATGATATGACTCAACTAAGATGCATAACAATGTACAAGATCTTTCACTCACATCTTATTAGCTAAACATGCTACAACTGTGTTCTAGCATGTAACTTTATATGCACAACTTTACATGAGTAAATTAAATAATGTCACAAACTTTTTTTTACTGTATACCGAATACACAAAACAATGCGTGATATGTAATATAAACCTTACCTCACAGAGACAAAAAAGTATTATTATTATTAAGAACAACCTGTAGATGGCATCATGAAAAAGCTAATGAATCCATGTGGAACAGTGATCAGCAAGTTGGTATTGATTTTTAAAAAAAGTCTTTCAAAAATACAAATCCTCCAGTGCTTGTAATCCCATCCTGTGCCTTAATTTCCCCACTGGGCTATGGGTAGCCGTTCCTCACCCAGACAGACAGATATACCGGCAGATGTAAATCTCGCGTTTCTACCACTGGAAGGGAAAGGGTAGACTAGGAAAACACTGCAGTTCAACCCCAGTTAAATATCCCTCCCTCCATGTCGCCCCCATCCCTCCCTCCCTCCCTCCCTCCCACTTCTGCATGCTTTCACTGTTCTCTCTCTCCGTCTCCCTCTGTCCTCTGGCAATGTAGTTCACCACAAAGCTAATCTGAAGCTGAGAGACAGTCTGTACTCAGCCCCCGCCCCCTCTTCATCTTCCTCTTTTTCTGCATCCCCACATCTGTCCAGTTCCTGCCATCTACTCTCCCTCTTAACCACTTTAAGCCTGGCATCCCCATTTTGGGCAGGTCATTATAGGCCAAAAAAAACAAAAAAAAACATAAAAAAGAACAGATCTACAAGCTCACGGCTTGTGAGCTTGTAGACCAGTTATTTTCAAATGAATTTTCAAAATATTTTCAATATATGGTGTGTCATATTTCTATAATATTCCAGCAGAAGTGGTCAATCAGCCGAACCAAGCACACAGGGCAGACAGACATACAGTATACCACGATAGGTATTTAAATAACGTATACTGCAAAATAAAATACAAAAATATATACTATACACACAAGAGAATCTGAAACTTATCTCGGAAATCTATTGTAACACATTTTATTTACATATATTTGTGACAACAAATATACGTTTGTTCAGAGTTCTGAGCCAAGGAATTGAAAATGGAGGGACACTACATGTTCAACACATTCAGCCCCATGTTTCCCTCTGAATCTGTGCCAGCATGCAAGGATGTTCTTGTACAGCTGTGTTTAGCGCTCATTTATTACACAGCGCTCTTTGACACCACTGTGACAGATTAACTACCATTTCCTAATTCATTACAGTCTTCTCAGGATTCATCCTTGTGTCTTAAGTGCTTCCCCATGTTCCATAATAAATAACACTTAAGGCAGCTTTCACCTTGCTGCTCCCTGTCCCCCTCTCTTATTGCCTTTGGTCAGCCAGCATTTAACATGGTCATCTCCTCCAGTCCTTGCAAACCAATCACCATAATGGAACCCGGCGAGCGCTAACGAAGCCTCTCCATTGTCAGTCCATAACGGGCTTAATTAACAGGATGGACCACAGGCAGGAGTGTAATGGTGTATTTTTTTTACAGGCGCTATTTAATGACGTCACGCGCGCGCATGGCACGCACACACACATTTTTTTCTTCCTTAATTAATGTGTATACATAGTAGGAAACATATTTGTAAAGGACTAGTTTTTAGCTTAGTGTTAGTCTTAGTAAATCTTCTCAAGGAATGCCTTTAATTATAGGAGCTAAAACTAAAAGTCTTTCTCTTCTGACTGTGGGAACGCTGTTGTTTCGCGTGAAGCGACCAGTGCACCCCTGACCACAGGTAAGGATCAGTGAATGGGCTATGTTTAATATGGCCTCCGCTGGTCTCTAACTGGACTTTGATTGACGATGGGCAGACGAAGACTCAGCATCTGTAAAGCACCTCTACAGTATGGATGCACAACTACACAGGTGATGGATATCCTAGTCCTAATGCAATTCTATATCACAAATAACATGTACTTATTAAAGGTACTGTATGTACCTTTAATAACCTGAAATATATGTTCTACACTCAAAGCACAATGAGCTTCAACCGATTCACTAATAACAGAATGTTTAATGCATTCATTCTCCCATAGAAGAACATGATAAGGCATGAGGTTACATTTGCACTACTGTTTATGAATTCAAAGGGCAAAAATGGTGATGGATCAACAGCATATTGATATTTGTTTCCTAATTCCTTTCACACTCATCTTTTGTCTCCTGAATAATTCCCTTTGTATTCAGTTATGCCTTTCCCTCAGGCTACAGTCACCACTCCATTAGTTCATTCATGGTAGAGAGAGGAAGAAGGACAGAGGAAGGACAACAGAAGATGACAAAAAGAGAGTGAATTTGCCACACAGTGAGACTTGTTCATTAGGGCGGGAGCTTGTTTCATCAATTAGTTCCCTGTACCAAATACATGTTCTAACAGATTCAACCGGACTGCCTGATCATAACTTGATAACTTAACGTGACAGGAGGTGACAAAATGACTTTAGATTTCAACTAGATATCCGTTGTGGAACCACATTACAGGCACTTAGATGGGCAAACCGCCCATTAATGCAAATTACGGACCACTCTGGCGAAGCATTGTGAGATGGGTAGAGCTCCAGAGAGAGAGATATGCATAGATCAGCCTCCACAATTACAGTTTCACAGGAAGAGGGGAAATTACTGTAGTCACTGGAGGCTGAGAGGAGTACATTTACATGTACAGTAGCAATCTGCCTCATTTTTTCTACATGCAGTCTTCATTAGGTCCATCAGATGTAGACATGCTTCGTGACCATTTAAAACAACTACATTTTCAATCTTCAAATTCAGCCCTATGTTGCGTTGATCAGAGCAATGGTCTCCGAGTTAAGGCCATTTGAAGAGTTAAACACTGCTGTAACACTGCTGTAGTGCCCCATATGTGTGCAATTTAGGTTTTTTGATGTGACTATTGTCATGCCAGGCCCCTGAACAGTGTTTGTGCCAAGTTTGGTGCGGTTTGGAGCCCCAGGGTGCCTGTGCCTATTAGGGTTTAACATTTTCCGGGAAATAGCCAATTTTAATTCCCGGGAATTTTCAGACCTTTTCCCGGGCTTCCCGGGAATTCCCGTTAAAGGGTAAAAAAAAAAAAAGTGCCCACTAAAATGCATTTATATGTAGATACTTAAATAGCCAATTTTACACCGAGGTGCCCAAATGTCCCTATTGTGTCCACCTATGAACTTGCACTAATAATGACTTAAGTTGATTTTTTTAAATCATATAAATATAATATATAAATATAATAGCCTATAGTTCCCTGCCCTGGCGGAGATCTGCCTTGTTGCGCAGCATCGGGTGAAGACAATTAACTTAACGAGGAGCTGCGCTCAAAACACTCAAACATCAAACTCTAGCTGCTGAAATAAACGTTCCATTTGTATCATTATTGACAAGAGAATTTGCAAAGGATTATTTATTTATTGTCCATCAGAGCCCCGGTGAGGTCACAGCTTATCTCTACTTTTGTAGGATATTGATTTGATAGCCTAAACTTGTCATTTGTTTGCAGTTATTAAGTTATATTAGGCTACTTGCTGGATATTATAAGACTCCATTTTGGGATGTTGGCTGTATGTTGTCTATTAATCTATATTTTGTTGTTGATCAAATGTGGGGTTTTGTAGTGTGATTTTGATGCACATGCATGCGCTGCCAGCACTGACAATCAATGAGACAGACAGCTGTTGTGCAGTTCACTTGTTCTACTGGGTAGTTCTAGTAAAATGGTAGTTTGAACGTTCTAAAATGCAAGTGTAGGCTACATTAATGATGATAAAAAAAAATCGGACCACATCGGTCTAATTCTCTCTCTCGCTCTCTCGCTCTCTCTCTCTCTCTCTCTCTCTCTCTCTCTTGCTCTCTCTCTCTCTCCAGCTCTCCGGTCTGTCCTCTCTCTCTATCAAAAAGCATTGCTTGGCTTGCGCGCATTTTAAGCTGGAATATAGGATCGATCATCAAACCTACCCATTGTTAATGCAGCGTTTCACTTGATGATGTTGAATCTGAACTAGTCAACTGGTGTCTACCATATTGACAGCAGAGGAAACAGTGAAATCAGCGTGCGTACTGCGCAGGGCAGGCAGGGGGCATCACGGCCACTTGTGTTTTATTTTGTTCATTACTGTTACATTCAGTGCGTCCCATATTGGTTCACAACGGGACGATGGGACCCTGCCCTGGTCGGCAACGCGGCAAGTAACTTGCCTAATTATAATAGTAATTCCTCCACGCTGTAGATAGGCCTTTCTACTAATTAGTATTCATTTCTAACAAGAAAAAAAAAAAACGGGAAGCCCGGGAACTGAAGTGAATTCCCGGGATGGTAAAAAACCCCGAATTCCCGGGATTCCCGCATCCCGGGAATCCCGGTGTTAAACACTAGTGCCTATGGCACCCAGGGGCCCCTGGGTGACGTGGCCCCTGGTGTGGCTATTGTGATGGCAGACCCCTGACCAGCGTTTGTGCAGATTGGAGCAACGGTACGCCTCGCAAGTCTGCATGTTACGTTTGTGACGTCCATCTACTTTTCTACACAAGTGCAGGATCTATAAGACACTGCTTTCCAAGATGGCACCCAACAGAAGTACCTTCTTTGAGCTTCAAAACCAGACCATGCTGCAAGTCATTAACGGCCAATGAGTGGGGCCCGGGCCCCAAAAAAATATTCATAAGTAATGCTGCAATCCATACCATACAAATGAAACTCAACCAATTCCAAAGAGTTTGTGTGTGTGTGGGTGCGTGCATGCTTAATCTGAGTGGATGTCACATGTGCAAGTGTGTTTGACATACATGTGCACGCGCGAGAGTGACAGTGAGAGAGAGAGAGATGGATGTGTTCTTGTGTATTTGCATGCAGCTATGTCTGTACTTGTGTTTGAGGGGATAATACATTACAAGGTTTATAATAGTTGATGTAATGGAAGACTCCTTACCTCCCGGAGCTGAACTCTGACTTTATTGATGGCCTTCAACCAGCGCACTCTGGATATGGAGAATGGTAATGGAGGTCCTTCATCATGGAATCTGGAGTAAATCGGGTTAAGACGAGAAAGAAGGGAAGAGTATATCATATATTTTCCTTTATAGCGCACTTAAAATGTGTCCGACTGCTGACAAACAAAAGTGTACCTTTGGAGTTTAGAGGGCCTTCTCTCTATTGGGGTGTCTTTCGTCATATTCAAGCCCCTTCCCACATCCAAGGAGGGTCTACGGGTGTCTACGGGTGTCTCTTCATCCTTGAACACGGACTGTTCGTTGGTGGGATGGTGACCATTTGTGGGTGGGTGTCCATTGACCGGAGGGCGAAATCCAGTGCTGTGATAGGAGTGGAAGGATTCCTCCATTTCTGAACCCCCAGCACTCTCCTGGCCAGTCTCACTAAGCTGGGAGCTGGTCTGACTCAGGTTTCCTGATGACCCATAACGACTACTTTCCACTGGACTGGATTGTGAAAGATGAGTGAGGGAAATGGTAAATGTTACAGTAGAATACTTACTACAGTAGAATACTTACTACTAATACTACAAAAAAAAAAACCTGGTCAAATTGTTTTCACAAACAGTTTTCATTGGATCATACCAACTTACAGTAAGTGCCATAACGGACACTATCTATATTGCTCTGTTGTCCATTTAGCACTCCAACCAGGTTAAAGCAACTGTAAAAAATATTTGCAAACACATATTTGGCCAAGGGCTAATTGGGGAAATAGCATTATCAATGGACCCAACAGAAGTGCAAAGTTATATCCCAAATATATACTAGAGGTTCGGGCCGCTATGTGGCGCACCACCGATCCGACCGATATGCCCATATATGGAGATCTCTGTATCTGCCTGTCCTTGTCCCTTTCATGCCCATATATGGAGTTCCCTGATGTCATCAGTATATGCCCATATATGGACATGCCCCCTTTTGTGCTCATATATGGAGCGGACTGATTTGTTTGCGCCTGATACCATGACGACACATTGAGGTTAGACAACACACTCCATATTTGGGCGTAGCTACATTGGGAACTCCTTATATGGTTATGCCTCCCTTAAGCCAATTTTAATATAGGATACTGTATATTCTCATTCGTTTTTTGTTATACAAACATAATAATAATAGAGGCAAAGGAACCCAAAGTTGGTTGGTGAGGCAGACTGTGGCAATGTACCTAAAACAAACTGTTTTACTGATGTGTTTACTGGATATATAAAAATCAATCGCTTTGTAATTGCAACACTACTTTTGTGGTATATCGGCTTGAATGTCCGTGTGGCTGTTTCTTTGTGTGTAGAACAAAAAGACGGCTTAAAGACAGATTGGTTGAGCATAAAACTGCCATCCGAACGAATAACCCAAAGTATCCTATGGCTGTTCACTATAATGGAGAAGGACATGGTATTAGTTAGTATTTTTTCCCCAACAGTCTGCCTCACCACAAGCAGAACTTTGGGTTCCTTTGCTTCTACAGTATGCCTATACCTGTTTCACAGAAGAGCACCTGTTTTGAGCCACTGTGATTGAACCCAGGCAGCGCTTCCTTTCTTTTGTTTTAAACATATAATAATAATTGCTTAATAAGTACATCCTGGTTTGAGTTATTATGTTCAAATGAAAACGGTTTGTTTTCTACAAAGACTGGCTATACAGTATGCTTAAGACAACACATTGATGAATGCCTATTTGGAGAAGGATATAGACACAACATTCACAGAACAGAAATTCAAAATGTACAAGTTATTGTTTCTGGTGTAGAGCCCTGCATTGGGATTGGGGTCCCGTGGGACCTAGTCTCTGAGACGTGTTGGCTCTCACACTTTTCAAATGTTTCTGCCTAACAGTCTATACTTGGGAAGCTCTGAAAATTAGAGGATGTCAAGTAACTTCCCCACTTCTGTTTCAGTGCAGTCGCATAAATAACTCCTACTGGAAACCAAATGAATTGAAGCCTAGGCAGCTAGCCGGAAATGGAAAATAGCTTAATATATTTTAAATATATTTTAAAATACATTTTCGTGAGCACAATCTTGCGGAGGAGGAGAACGTAATTTCGAAAAGTTAATACCGACATGTGTGCATCTATTTATTAATAATAGCTACTGATCACCCAGCTCAGCCCACTATGTCTATGTCTGTGGTGTTGAAGTGCTTAAATGGTGAAATACTCAGTGCACCCTCCTCTCTCTGTTTATATTTGGGTCCCAATGAAACTTTGCTGTGGGTGGGAGCGAGCAGTCAAAAATAAACTGCGGGTGGGATGGGTTGAAACTATGGTGGGAGCGGGTGGCAATGGTCAGAAATCCAGCTGAAGCGATTAGGCGCGGGATTAATAAAACAGTCCCATGCAGGGCTCTTTAGCGGTGTCCTTAGTTGTGTTTACGAGCTAGTCTCCAATATCACCAAAATAGCAAATACTGAAATCTCACCCGATTGTTTCTGAATAATTAACTGCATGAATAATCATGTGTAAAAGTATTGTCTGACTCAAATGTCCAAAATGACTTATAGTGTAATTTCTGTTCTGGAATTCATTTGGGGAAAGGAATGCACCTTCTATTATATAAAGTTATACATACTGTAGAAGATGCAACATTCATAAATAAAGGACCACATTACTATACATAAACACTCAATATAAAGATGGAATGAAAATTAATGAATGGACTGTGGAGCTGGACAGGGAGGTACTCTTCCCCAAAACGTTAATGCCTCATGAATGGTGTTGGGGAAGGGGGCTGCCATTTATTATGCTTTTACTAGCCTTTTAGCATTCAATTGGTCCTTCCTGGACTGGTTGTCCAGCTGCACTTCAGATGTGGGACCTGCGGAGGGGGATGTTTCTACAAAGCTTTCCTTCTCCTTTTGGGACAGGGATGCTGAAGGATCTACTTCAGGAGTGGAGATGCAAATCTGTGGGGTTGCTACATCATCCATGTAACCTACCGGATCCTTCTTTTGGACATCAGATGCTGCAACTTTTTCTAAAGTTTGTACTTGACCAGATGTTGGCTTGCCGCTGGCTTTGGGCTGAGTTACAACGGGGGTAGCTTGTGGGCTGGGAGGGTCTGCCTGCCAGGGGAATCCGAACTTTGCTCCAAATAACGAAGCAGAAGGTGTCTCCTGTTTTCCAGCAGAAGATATTCCCTCTTGTAACAGACCTGCAGATAATGTCTTAAATCCCGAAAACAAACCACCTTCTGTTTGAGGCATCGAGGAAGCACCTGAGGACACTGTTGGTGGGGATGAAAAAAGGGATCCAAGAGATTTTCCTGCATCACTGGTTGCTGACATAAAGCCAAAAAGAGACTTTTCTTGAGGTTGCTCTACAGTTTTGGGCAACTGATCAACTGGAGTATCCATTTTTTTGTTAGCTGGTGGAACTGATTTGTCAGCCTCTATACTTTCGGGTTCTCCTTTAATGACTATGGGTTTCTCATGTGTCACCTCTCCTTCGAGATTTGTTTCATTTGTACTTGTGGTAGAAGCTGTTACAGATTCTTCCACAGCTGTTGGGAGGGCACTACTTCCTGTTTGGTTACCTAATGTTATTTGCTCTTCATCAGGTAAACTTGAGTCAGCCATTTTACCTTTTATGATCTCAGCACCCTCTTGAACTACTTTGGGAGGAATGCTTTGATTTTTATGATATGGTTGTGGTCCAGTTTCATGTGTTTGCATCGGCTCAGTTAGTTTGGGATCAGCTGGCTTAGGTGCTTGTCCTATACTCCCAAATAATGACCCTCCTATTCCCCCAAGTATTGATGCTCCAGCTTGTGGTGCAGCACTCTGGGCAGCAGCCCCTCCAAACATTCCACCCAACAAAGATCCAGCAGTCTGAGGTGTTGTACTTGAGGTAGCAGCTCCACCAAACATTCCACCCAGTAAAGAGCCACCGGTCTGGGGACCTGGAGATGGGGCAGTGGGCTTTCCTCCAAACATACCACCCAATATTGATGCTCCAGTTGGAGGAGCAGTGGCTTGAGAAGTAACCTGGGTAGTAGGACCTCCAAATAAACCCCCAAGTAGTGATCCCCCCGTCTGAGAAGTTTGGGTGTTGGATCCTCCAAGTATGCCACCCAGTATAGATCCTCCAGCCTGTTGCTGTTGACCTTGAGCAGGAGCAGTTGCTGGTTTGAAAAGTGAGGACATAAAGCCTGATACTGCATCGGCCGATGAGTCTAGAACAGATTTCTCAGGCTCCGGAGTTTTCTTATGTTCATCTACAGCTGGAGTTGACTCAGTGGCAGGTGCTTCTTCAATTTTGGGGGACATTTGATTTTGGTTAGATTGATCACTCACTGGTGTTTCCATTTTTGACAACTCTTGTGGTTTGACAGATTGCTCTGATTCCCCAGTAATGTCAGCTTCTTTGGGTTGACTGTCGCTAGCTAAAGCAGGTGATTTATCAACTTCCTGGTCAATAACTACAACTGGTTTATCAGTTTGGGGGGCACTTATATCTAGATGCTGGTTTGCACTATCAGAGTTTAGAGTTTCTGTCATGTCACCACCTTTGGGAACAATAATAACTGGAGAGGTCTCAAAAGTAGTTGCAGTTGATATGTTGGTCTCATCACTTGGTTTAGTTGGAATAGCTGTAGTGGGTATTTTATTCTCAGCACTGGGTTTTGTTGGAGGTATCATTGTGGGAGCTGATGGTGGAGCTGGTCCTCCAAACATTGAAAGCAAACCTTTTCCAGGGGTCTCCATAGGGGCAGAGGATACACCAGTCTGTGGAGCTGCTGGCTGAGGAGTAGGCCCTCCAAATATACCTCCCAAAATTGAGCCACCCATTTGGGGTGATGTAGTCTGAGTTCCAGCTCCTCCAAAAAGTCCACCCAACAAGGATCCACCAGTCTGAGGTCCTGCAGTTGAGGCTGCTGCTGTTGTTGCTGCTGCTCCTCCAAATATCCCACCCAAAATGGAACCTCCACTGTCTGGACCAGCAGCCTTGGGAGCAGAACCTCCAAACAGACCTCCTAATAAGGACCCACCTGTTTGAGAAGTTGTTGTTTGGTTGGTGGGCCCTCTAGTGATACCCCCTAGTCCAGATGCTGTAGGTGGTGGAGCACCTGTTTGAACATTACTAGGTTCAGAGAGTCCAGAAAACATTGACAATAAACCTTTACTTGCACCATCTAAAATAGACCCAGCATTTGAGGTGGAAGCCTGTGGACTTGATCCACTGAGCATGGACAATAAACCTGTCACTGTTGGCTCCTTAGGGGGCATAGGTTCACCTTCTGATGTGGATTCCTTTTGCACTGTTGCACCCTCTTCAGGAGGCTGTGTCATTATACCTTCTGCTTTAGTGCCATCTTCAGAAGATGTTACAGTTACAGTGGCATCAGTCATTGGGGAAGTCTGTGGTTCATTAGCCAGCAAACTAGCCCCATGTACACTTTTACCCAATGTGTCACTATTGGCTGATGCTCCTGGGGAAACACTACCAATTGATACCATAGATGGTCCTTGTGAGGGGTCTGTGGGCAGTGGCTCTTTGGGAGGGGCAGCAGTACCTTGTTGTGGAGGTGACATGGGACGAACCTTAGCAGCTTCTTTGGGTGCTGTAATTCCTGAGTTTGGTGGGGTTTGTGTAGTACTGGAGCCTCCAAACATGGAGAACAAACTTTTTGCTGGACTTTCATTGGAGGTAGACAAGCCACCCAGGATTCCCCCAAGGACAGAATTAGCTGTCTGCACTTGTGGTTGAGGTTGTGGTTGGGGTGCACTTTGTGCTTGAGATTCTGCTTGAACTATACCTTGTTGAGAATGTGATTCAGACTGTGGTGAAGGTTGTGATGGACTTGGACCACTAAACATAGACAGCAATCCCTTTGCTGGGCTTTCAGTTGAAGTTGATGAGCCAGACAAAATACCTCCAAGAATAGAACCTGTTTGTGGCTGAGACTGTTGAGGACTCGCACCACCAAATACAGACAGAAATCCTGTGTTTGGGGGCTCTTTTGGGGGAATAGTACCCTGGGGGTGAGTCTGACCAGTAGGCTTGGTTTGAGCAGAAGGCTGGGGAGGACTTGGTCCACCGAACAATGACAATAAACTTTTGCCAAGAGATTCCTCTTGTGGAGGTTGTGGCGCTGCACTTGGAGGAGGTGCAGTCTGTGGACTTGGCACACTAAATATTGACAATAAACTTTTACCAATTGATTCTTCTTGAGGAGCTGGACCGGGAGGTGGCACTTGAGGTGAGGGCCCAGCCTGGGCAGGTGGAGGTGTTCCTGACAACATGTCACCAATAGAAAAGCCAAACAGTCCACCAGTTGATTTAGGTGCTGGTTCTGGTTTTGTCTGTGCTGTTGGTGGCACACTTAGTGGCTGGCCTGGGGCAGGAACAGTACCAGAATTAGGATATACTTGTGATGCACTTTTACCTGGGGGTTGGCTCTGACCTGGCTGAGAAGCACCACGTTGGTGAATTGTTTGTTGTCTTTGTATGCCCTTAGGTCTAGGAGCCTGGGAGCTCTCTGAAATATTAGATCTTGACTGCTGTTGTGGTGGTGGAGGGGCCTCAGCAGTAAATAGGCTGCCTATTGATCCAAAGAAATTAGATACACCTGTAGGTTCTTTGTTTGCAGTGACACTTCCTGGCAAGGAAGCAGTGCTGGCAGTTTTACTTTGCTGATTCAAAGGTGCCTGAGGAGACTTCTGGGGCTCTGGTTTTGGCTCTTCCATTCCAACTGCCGACTTGAATAAGTTCATGAAGCCAGATTGTGGTTGTTCAGCTGGTTTATTCACGGGTTGTTCCACTGGCTTATCAACTATGGGTGATTTATGTAGTGACTCTCTTGAGCCCCCAGTGGTCTGTGTTGGCAGGCCTGCCTGTTGTGACATAGTAGACTGAATTGACTTCTGGGGCTCTGGTTTTGGCTCTTCCATTCCAACTGCAGACTTTAAAAAGCCCATGAAGCCAGATTGTGGTTGTTCAGCTGGTTTATTCACAGGTTCTTCCACTGGCTTATCAGCCACAGATGATTTATGTAGTGATTCTCTTGAGCCCCCAGTGGCCTGCGTTGGCAGGCCTGCCTGTTGTGACATAGTAGACTGACGTGCAAGTCTAGGTTTCTGTGCCGTAGATTGCGAAGGTGCAGGAGAATGGGTCATTTGACCGACTGCTGGGAGTGTGGGCAATATCCTAGACTGTGAGGTGGCTGGCTTTTGAATTTGAGTCACACTTTGTGGCTGAGCTACAGATGTGGGGGGGTCTTCTTTGATGATCTTGGACTTAAGACTATGGAAACCTGAAGACAGAATGCCCTTCGATTGCTGGTTAGGAGCCTCAACCCCAGGATATCTACGTTGATCACGGGAGGTTGTGCCAGCTTTGTCTGGGTCTAACTGAGATGAGCTCTTCTTGGACTGACGATTAGGCTGTTCCTCTCCAGGAGTTACTCTCTTCCTCCATTCTTGCTCTGATGTGTCATCTACATGTTTCACTGTGACAACAGTAGATGAACGCCGTCGTTGGCAAGGCTTGTAACAGTTGTTAAGAAGCTGCTGCTGATACGAGTTTGAAGTTGGTGAAGAGTTTAGGGAAACAGCAACCTTCTGAGCAAGAAGTGTCTTAATTTCCTTGTTGTTCCAATACGGACCGATGTGGTCTTTATTATCGCATGAGAGGTCAATAACTTCTGGGTCTTGATAGCTATAGGTGGGATGTGCAGGATCCATTCTAACTTTGTTCAGTTTGTATGATGCTAAATCTGCAGTATGGTTTCTCTGTGACATAAATGAGTTTTCAAACATTTGGGAAAAACGCTCAAGATTTAAATTCATGATCTGGTTTCCTTTCCGATATGCAGAAGATAGGTCTAGGGGTGCATTGACAAGTTTAGAATCACTTTGATCTTGACCAGGTAGCCAGAGAAGCTCATCTTCGTTATACAGTGGGACTTTAAAACCACAGACAGAAACCATTTCATTGTGTAGCCAAGCATTAGGAAAACTACCCAACTGCTGCACATTTCCCCACTGCTCTCCTTCGGGTGAACAAGCATATACATTTTCACCTGCAGCATCTGTGAGCAAAGCATAGATGTATTCATGATCAGTGTACACAAAGTAGCCACAATCACCATCATCTGCTGGCCACCACATTCCTTGCTCCAACAGTGCAAGCCATTGCTGGTACCATTCTGTATCCTCGAGATACATAGACTCTTCAATCTCACCATTGGCACCTGGTGCATTATTAGAATTAGAATGATTGGAAACACCATCAGTGTGTAAGTCCTGAGCATTATCCATTTCATGCTGCCAGTTGGCTGAATAAGACAAGCTTGGAGCAGTCTCCTCATAATAGCCTTCATGATATGAAACACCACTCAGGCTATAACAACTGCCATCTTTACATGAATGGTACTTCCCCAACATGGAATTACTTGGTTTAGTAGTCAAGTTCAATGCACCATCCTCTTTGTTTACAGACTGTAAATTACCCAAGTCATCATAGCTACTCCATAGTCTCTTCTTGCCATACAGATCCTTATTAAAACAACCTTGTTCCTCTAACTGATATGGACCAATGTGTTGTTCTTGTTGGCAAACAACTTCTTCCCATGGCTGTGAAGAGGTATACTGTTGATTCATATTTGAGGCACTCCAGTGGAGAGAGTACCCCTGCACTAATTGTGCATCTTCACATTGCTTTGTGTATCCTTGATTTTCTACTGGCTGTTGATAACTGTGTGAATGATTCTGAAACTGCTGCCATAGAGCAGATTGTTGGATCCATTGGTTTTCATCATAAGTCGGACTTATACCATAAGGAGACAACTGACCGTCGTAAACGGTTGGCCTTGCTGATTCATACAAAGAAGTACAGCTTCCACTAACGTATGGTGGCGTGGACACTGATCGATAATTTGAATCAAAAAGTGAATGAATATTACCTGTGCTATAAGCCATTGGCCGGACTGATTTAAAAGAGTCATACTGTGATGATAATTGAAACAAATTACCTGTGCTAATTGAGCTGTATGCTGCTTGACTCTGAAAAGATCTTTCATAAGTAGCCTGAGTTCTTAAATCCAAACTCCCTGCATCAATTGACACAGGTGAACCATAGATGGCGTGCCTGCTCCTCCCTGGAATAAGAGGATCAGGATCAACTCTTTGCCTACCTTCTCTTTCTAAACCAGAGGTAGCACTTGTTGTGGCATTTGGCACCATTTTGAATACATCTGAAACCAAACCCTTTGCATTAGGGGAAAGTGTTGTCTCCTCTGGAACCTGAGCTACCCGTTCTAATCGTTTATGAGAAGATGGTTCATCTACTGTATTTCTAGTAAACAATCCTGGTAAAAACCCTTGCTGGGTAGACCGATTATTGTCTCGCTCAATATCATGTTCTTGTAGGGACTCAGGAGTTATATTGCTAGGTGGTTGACTTTGCAGTGTTGCCTGCCTTCTTAGAGTGTTCACTGTAGCTCCCTGATGCAGTGTTTGCCCTGTTGGTGTCTGGCTGCTGGTTGGTGTCTGGCTGCTGGTGTCAACACTTGCAAGTGGTTTTGTCAACTTACTGAACAAGCCTGAAAGCACACCAGATTGATTTACAGTCTCTTGTTGTGGTTGTACAGTGTGACTATCTGGTGGTGGCTTGAACTGTTCCTTCTTTTCTTGGGATTTGTGTGGCTGCTGAGGCACATTCTCTGAAGACGATTTGAAAAGTCCAGAAAGTAAACCACTTGCTTGAGTCTGAGTTTGGGCCAAACTATCTTGTGGTTGATCTTGTCTTGGATTTGACATATTGCTAACATATTGTTGCTCCAGATTAGATCTACTTGTGATAATTCCATGTTGCTGAGGTGCTGGGGATGAAGACGATTTGAAAAGTCCAGAAAGTAAACCACTTGCTTGAGTCTGAGTTTGGGTCAAACTATCTTGTGGTTGATCTTGTCTTGGATTTGACATATGGCTAACATATTGTTGTTCCAGATTAGATCTACTTGTGATAATTCCATGTTGCTGAGGTGCTGGGGGTGAAGCAGAGTTAACATTACCTGCTGAAGAAAACTTAAAAAGTCCAGACAGGACTCCTCTCCGCTCAGATGGTGGTTGTTGGAGAGGAATTGTTTGTTGTCTAGTAAAGGCAGATTTTGTAGTTTGTTGCTGGTCAGTTTGTTGACTTGGTGATCTTGGACCTGGGATGTTCTGTTGATTTAAATAATATTTATTTTGTTCAAACACCCCTTGTGGCTGTTGAGAATGAGTTGTTTGGCTACTAGAAATATTTTCAGCAGATGCGAATTTCAACAACCCAGATAACAGCCCCCTTTGTTGTGTCTGTTGGGGTTGTGGAGCTTGATTCTGTGTTTGGTGTTGACCTGGGTGATTGTCAGGTGGGATCCTCTGTGGCTGAGGTTCAACATTTTGTGGAATATTCTCTAATGATGAAAACTTCAACAGCCCTGAAAATAGGCCCCGTTCCTGAGGAGGTGGTGTGTTTTGGTGTGGGGGAGGATAACTGGGAAACTTTTGGGGGTTACTCCCAGACCCTGCTGGTTGATTGGGTGAAACCTGTTGTGCCACACTGCCAGATAGGTCACTTGCCGAGCCAAATTTAAGAAGCCCTGACAGTAGCCCTCCTTGCTGAGGCTGATTAGACCCTGTCCGAGACACATTGTCTGTGGAGTTTCCTTTAAAAAGACCAGTCAAAAAACCTTGCGGTTCAGGCTGAACAGGGGCTTGTTGCATACCCTGGGGTGTTGGCCTCTGGTTTGGCAAATGTTGTTGGTGCAAGCCAGGTGGCACTTGGCTAGCGTGGGGTGTTGTGGGATTAAAGATGCTGGAGAACAACCCTGTCTCCGCGTTTCTCTGGGGCTCTGTTAAAGTGCCAGAAGAAGGATTATGTGACATGCCTGAATTTGACACGCCTGTAGTTGGAGCTGCAGGATGGTGTGACTGCACTGGGTTTTGTGTGTTTCTGGAAGCACTGACATCATCATTGGATGCAAACTTAAAGAGCCCAGACAGCATTCCCGTCTCTGCTTTAGGTTGCTGAGATGAAATATTGTCAGAGGAGAGGAAAGGTAGTTTGAATTTACTACTTATTGATGTGTCTTCTGCTGTCTTCTCTAATCTTACATCATCTGTTGATGTAAAGACGGGATAAACAGCGATAGGTCCCTGAGGAGGAATAGTGGCTACAGGTGTTATCAATGAGCTAAATGATTTCTTGAAAGGGTTGAAGAACCCTGTGTTCACTGGTTGTGTTTGGCCAGTCGGCCTCCCTGGCCCTGGTGGAGGCAGATTTCCCAGTGTGGAAATCGTAGGATTATGTCTCCCATACACAAATTGTTCTTGACTGTCCACACATTTCTGTTGTGATAGCCTTCTTGCTCCGTTGGGTATTCTAACTCCTCCACTTGGCATTGACAAATGATCTTGATTAATACAGTTCTCATGTGCAAGGTCTTGACGCACAGTGCCATCAGTTGATTTCAGACCCTCTTGTGCTGAAAACAACTTTAGAGGATTTAATTTCCCCAAAACAGAGTTCCCTGTAGAGACTGTAGACTCAGTAACATTTTCACCAGTACTGGTTTGAGTCTGATTTGTAACAACAGTGATTGTCTCTTGCTTTGTCTTGGCATCAGATGGTGGGTGCAAAGGCAAAGAATTGAAACATTTTTCAGGCTCTGTTTCTACTGGAGATACCACAGCTACGGGAGCTGAGCTAGTTGATTTTGGGATAAATGAGAACAACTTTGATATTCCAGATTGAGAGGGTTGTTCATTTGATACTGGTGCAGAAGAACTCGTCTGTTTGGGACCTGTACTAACTTTGTCAGTAAAAGAACTAAATAAGGAACTCATAGCATTTTTCACCCCTGACATACCCTGGTCAAAGGGTGCCCGGGTTTCAGTTTCCCCTCTTGCATCCCTCGGCAAACTTCTTGGATCATCTCCCAAAGAATCTGTTCTGTTACTGCCTAGAGACGACAGCCTGGATTTGCTTGACCTAGGAAGTGAACCATACTTGCTTATTTCCTCCTCCTTTTCAGCAAGGTACTCAGAAACTGTCTCAACCAGACACTGGAGCTCGTCCATGGGATCTACATATTCATCACTTGGTTCCTCCACAGGAGACAGGTGAGCCTCAGGAGCCCACCCTCCAATCTTTCCCTTTCCACACTTCTTATCGCGATAACCTTGAGGACTGTCCATGTGAGCACCGTAGGGGAAAAAATGCCTATCTTTTAAATGATCTCTCCTGTTCTCAGAATGAAAGTCCTCTCCTAATAAGTAGTCTATGTCATCCCCTGAACCTCGGGAACATTGCATTTTCTCTTCACATTCAAACCCTGCCCTTAGCCTAGCAGCCTCCTCTTCTTTGAACGCCACATAATGCTCCAATGTGTTCTCTAGGTCATTTTTGGCCCACATCCTTGTCTTGTAAAGTAGCCCGTTCTTGTATGGCCGGAGGCATGAGGTCATCTGATCTTCCTGCTGTTCAATCTCAACTGCCTGCCGCATTACTAGCTCCCCTCTCTTTTGACGGAGGACTGCAAGGTCAGGGGGAAAAGTTTCATCTCTGATTTTGTCTGCCTCCATGCTGAGCAACCCTCCTGGGTCCCTTATCTTTTTCTTCCGCCGCCGATCAATAGTGTCATAGCCCTCAGGGTAGACAGGTAAGGTGCCACTATGTTTAGGGTTTTGACGGACTGAGCCTCCTGATGGCTCACGGCAGGCTCTCCCCATCCGAAGGATGACACTGTCTTCCTCATCGTCAAGGAAATCACTCAGCTGAGGCTTCCCCTGCAATTTGTATTTGTTTTCCCAGTCCTCTACCCCCATGCCAGAGTCTACAGGTATAATCCTGACCCTGCCTTTGTGGTTTAAGGATCTAATTAGGGTTAAAGAATTAAGTAATACAGGATATGGGAAGAAATGGGACAGGATATAGGAGCAGAAAAAAAAGAAAGAAGCACAATAGAAGTAAAAGTGGACTAAAACATAAAGAAAGAAAGTAACTTCTTGAAAAAACTTAAAGCTTAAACATGAAATTGCACCACAACTCTGTAATCAGTATAATTAATACATTTGTACATTTGTTAAGGTCATAAAAAAGTGTTACTATCTAATTTATTACAATATCTTAATTACAGTAACTTAGCTCAGCTGTAAAACATCTGGGGAAAAAATCCAATTACTTCAGTATTCAAGTGTAATAATATGTGTGTGTGTGTGTGTGTGTGTGTGTGTGTGTGTGTGTGCGTGCGTGCGTGCGTGCGTGCGTGCGTGCGTGCGTGCGTGCGTGCGTGCGTGCGTGCGTGCGTGCGTGTGTGCGTGCGTGCGTGCGTGCATGCGTGGTGGGGTGGGGGATACAGGGACGCAGTGAGTGAGTGAGCGAGTGAGTGAGCGAGCGAGTGCAAAGGCATGTGTGTCTTGTTTACATAGTTGTCTGTACCCCCTAGTCATACATATCAGCATTCCAACACTTGTGAGAAGGCTACAACTTATAATACATCGGAACAGTTCTGTTGAACAAGCACAGCATTTGCCTCTCATTGACCCTCTTCAATGACATAATAGACTTCCTGAATGATGTGGGCCAAACCAAGTTCAGAGATATTCAAACTACTGGGGAAGTTTCATAAAACAATAAGTCCTCAAGGAAAAAAAAGAAACAAGAACCACCAGCTTTCCCCTGGCTATAATCCTGTTTCTCTTTTCTGATGTTATAGAATTATCCGGATCAGCTTCCTATCAGTCCTCACAGACAGATTTGCAGCAGTCTCACTGAGTCACATATTTTCTATAGAGAACCCTCAAGTGTAAAGGAGTAAATTCCATTTTGGCTGATCGCCAAGCTTTTTGGCCATTTGACTTGCCAAATCTAGTCCTACTTCACCAACTACCCCTTTAATTGTATTAAAAGATATTTTTTCCTCCATTGAATGTTGGTATCTTAATGTTGATGTCACAGATAGGAGATGCATAATGACAGCATACCTGACCACAACGTTTTGACAAAAGGCAAACAACACCTTCACAGCTACAGTACAACCAAACCTTAATAACCAAACTGAAAAAAGAGGACATTGCTTCTTATGTCCAAGCAAGTGGCCAATCTCAATAACAAATGACTAACAAGAGGGATTCTCTCATAGCTGCCTGCATCCAAATATTGAGGTTGCGGATAAAGGGTGTGACAAAACTAATTCCACACTTGGCCATTGGAGAACACATCTCCCCTGGCCTGCTGAAGCTACTGAATGAGAAATGCACTACAACACCGAGGAAAGCCTTCTCACAAACAAAAGCACTGAGCTCCAGCTGAGGGGGATTTTTTCAAGGCAGGCTATCAGAAAACTAAACAGTTATGATGGCACTTAAAAACGCCTATTTCTGGAAATAGAAAAAAGCACATGTTTCTATGTAAATGTATCATGTGCAGTACTACTTTGCACTGAACTGTATTTGAGCATTTATTTGTGAGCAGGTATGTGCACGAAATCTGTGTGCCTGTTGATTCGTGTTTGCATGTGCGTGCGTGCGACATGCGCGCATACACATACATGTGTATGTAGGAGGGGATGTATGTAGCATGTATTTATGTGTGGATAGTGGTTGAAGATGATAATAATATATACGTATTCATGTACTGTATATACCTGCTCGCTCTGTGATCCCTGTAATCCATGTCAAAGCTGTGGACAGAGTCTGTGCAGGAGTCCATGTGGTGGTGCTGCAGCCGGGGTCCCATGGGGTACTGGTGCAAGGAAGAATTTGGCTGGGCCGTGGTATGGTATCGTGGGGGCAAGCTGCTACTGG
Organism: Gymnoscopelus microlampas; assembly: GCF_963454915.1. Classification (NCBI taxonomy): domain Eukaryota; kingdom Metazoa; phylum Chordata; class Actinopteri; order Myctophiformes; family Myctophidae; genus Gymnoscopelus; species Gymnoscopelus microlampas. The sequence goes on from NC_139958.1 coordinate 27,845,179, forward strand.
TCTCACTGCGATAGTCACTGTCACGGTCATCCACAGCACTGTCCTGATCATCCAGAGCTGCAGAAAGCAACGGGGACAAGTTTAAACGTCACTGAATCTCAACACATTATCAATGATAATTAATATACATGACCTTCTGCGTTTCAAAAGTTTAAAGTTTAAATGAATGTATCAACCCATATGAACTTCTGTCCGTTGCCTATATGCCACATTAATAAGTAAAACAAACTTATAGGTAAGTTGTTAACTTGGCTAGCTAGCTATAATGTAGCGTAGATATTTTGGTGAGAAAATATTATACTGGCAGAAATTACCTCGTGGGCTTCTCTCTGAGCCCCAACACCTTCTATTGTTAGAAAACATTAAACTAAATGTGTTGATAAATACAAGATGATATTAACCAACCAACCACGGAAGTTTCCAAGGGTTTCGGCCAGTCTCATTACAACATGAGAGAATTTGGAGGAAACATCTATAACCCTTACGCAAACTCAAAGCCTGAAGTGATAATAATGATATTTCATGTTGAATTTACAGGTGCCGAGGGAGAATTATGAAAATTTGGGGTGAAAAGCAGATTGGGTCAGTGCTGGCCAGGGAAGGATGTGACAAGGGCAAAGATCAATCACTTTTGAGTGTCTAATGTCTATAGAGTGTACTGTATAATACAGTATATGCATGCAAACTGACCTGCCAAAAAGTAAAAATCAAGCGTCTTTTACTGTGTAATAAAACTGTAATCATTCTTCATATTGGTTGACAATCTGGGAATATTCGGAAGTGTATGCAATAGCAAACATTTAAGGATTTGGTAGTTTACGACCACGTTCAGGACAAAGAAGTGATTCAATCACTGCAATTAAACTGTGTCTAAAGGGCATGGTCAGGAACACTGATTATGATTTGTGGTCAGACAATAACAGCCTTCTTACACAGACATTAACTTGAAGTAAAATCTGATCTGTTGGATGTCAAACAAAGAAATAGATTAAATAAGAGAAAAGGGACATAGAATGAAATTAATTAACCACTTACTGTAAACCTCAAACGTTGTTGAGCGGAGTCCCATAGGGCTATATACTAGTGTGTTTCTGTTTTCACTCAGCATTAAATATTTTGCGACGCATTGTAAGCTTGTAGATCGGCTATTCTCAGCAAAAGTTTCCCCCAGAATATGAATGCTGGAGTTTTAAGTGGTTAATGAAAAGGAGAAACAGAATATAGTATAAATTATATTGGATTTTCATTTTGAGAATAATTTACAAGCACCTTCCCTGACCTCGGTCACTTTCAAAAACCCTTATTTATTTATTTACATATTTTTCTTTTAACTAACAAACTTTCAAGGTTATTTAAGAGCACTTGGGAACCCCGGTAAGTGAACTCTGGGACTAAAATAGTTTTTTCTATAAGCTGAGCCTGAACCTGTATGTCTGCTGCAGGGGACAGCTGAGGTGGATGTTTATCTTTACCCAGCGATAAGTGAGAGGATGAAAGATGAACCCTGATCTCTAGATACTTCTAAGAATAACAAGACAGGACCTATTAACGGGGTGGCTTCCATGTGGATCTTGGATGTCCTGTGGGCTGTGGCCAGCATATGACCCTGTGACTGTCAGCTATCTATGACTCCATATTTGAGCAAGGTTTCAGCCTGACCGCCATTGACTTCCAAATTGTGTCAGGACCACATTGGAAACATGTGTTTTATTACGCTTTTACAGTATGTGTATATCCTGGGTTTAAGTTATATTGTGTTTAGTCATATTTCTTTTACCAAAATCAAATCAAATCAAATGAAAATCAAATTAAAGATAATGAATTAAAAAAATATAAAACATGCACAAAATGACTTCCTTGGCCAACTGATTTGCAAGATTGATACACGCATACAGTACACTCACACACACAGACATGCATGCACACAGAGCTATTTCCAGATGGCTCGCCTCCTACAGAGCCAGACCGCAAAAACGGGCTAGAGCAAACTGTCAAGGTGACACAAAGTGCAGTTTGCGATCACTGCCCACTATTGGCGATACCGTTTATTGCATGTATAGGATATACCTTTAAAACAGGGGTTCTACTCTTGTGCTTGGTTTCCATTCCAACCATCCAAGCAGAGACCAGTTGAGCTGGGATGTATGACATGTTATTAAATAACTGGTCAAATAAAATACTGGAAATTGTCTGTCCCTGGCCCTGGGCCACAGTTTAGAGCCAATGAATAAGTAGTTGGCTATTTAGTGAAACGTCACACTAGTTTTAGGGAAAATATCTTCACAATATTTCCAGGTTACTGATGTTAAAATTTGAGGGCTTGCTTGATATCAAAATCACGGTCAGTCAATCAGATATATTTTATGACTCACGTTACTCTTCATTAGTAATTCTTAAGCTGTTATTGAAGGAATTAAGTCATATGTTCCATTAGAGAAGGTCAAAGTAATAATAATAATAATAATAACAACAATAATAATTCAAAATAAAGTATACTGCTATTAAGGTGCACTAATTCAATAATATTTCCTCATTGTACATTACTTCAAAGTTCATCAAAAAATTACATTTGATCATTTTGCAATTATTCCATAACTGGAATAAAATGTTTAGGTTTTACAGGGCATGAAGCACTCCAACTGAATTAACGTTTGTTCAACTGGACAAAAACATTGTATTATGTTGGATATGATTTGTGTAGCACAAGATGAGGTGACATCAACAGCATCAAAATAATAAGGAACATAGCATGGGGAGGGTGACAGGAGATAAGTACAGTAGGGGTTGAAGGGGTGGGTGACTTTAATGGAGAGCAATATAGAGTTGTAAATGATACATGAATAAAAGCGTAAATTCTGCCCTGAATATATCATAATACAAGGGGGACGCGGGGCATAAGGACATGCATCGGGCACTCAGGACTGGCCATGGGAAAGCTATGGGAGAGTAAACAATCACATTAATGTGTGTTCTACATACTCTGAGAGTCAGCCCATCCGAAATAGTTGCCTGGTGAAAGTGTAGAGGTTACAGGTAAGAGGTGCAGTTAAAGGATGTAGGGAAAGTGGGAAATAAAACAAACTAAGAGTGTCTCTATAATGTACATATGGAAAGGTGAAGGGAGCAAACTAAACAGTTCTCAGAGTGGACAACAAAGCGTCACAAGAGACAGACAAAAACAGACTTAAACATGCGTATAAACTAAAGCCTATGTTTAAAGTTTCGGTAAGGATGTACAGGGAAAATAAATAGATCAAATTAAATATCTATACAATGGGTTCTCTATAGGCTTCCTTGATGTCAACTCTGATTTAGGATATTCTGTTTTTACTTTCTGAGGAAGTGGGGACCATAAAGCAAGGGGGATGTAATGTAAAATCCTGGAAGCCTAGATGAACATTGAGAAATGCCTCCATCTAGAGGCCAAAATGTAAACAGCAGGATCACTTACAGCACTGGGAAGCAACAAATGGCAGGGGGTGATTCTGAACCTCATCCTCAAGAGGGAACTAGAAAGGAGATTAAAAAAAACAACAACAACCACCATCCATATGAGTTAATGGAAGTTATTAACCTGTAAAATCAAGACGGAAGACAACAAGAAAATCAAATATTGATTTGTAACTTACTATAGCTTTACTTTGCCAGTATTTATGCATTTACTTTACATAAAGTAATTGCATAAATACAGTATACTGAAGCCAGCTGCCTCACTAACATTGAAAACTTTTGACAGCTTTCTTACTGTATGTACAGGGTTATAATTAGGCCAATATACATTTGCAGTGTCTGTTCAGTTATTTTGGCTAAATGTTTTATGACACCAAAACTGTGATGCAAAGTATGTTTAAAGGGGGAAAAAGTATGTAGTGCAACAATGTTGTGGTGTTATCCCAAGAGGCTTGTACCTCATCATGGATTCTCATGGTATTTATGCGATCCAGCTTTCCTGTCCAGTACTGAGCCTCATCGTCTGGAATGTCTGTTAGTAAAAGATGCACACAGATAAACACACACTGCACTGTTCAACAACCGCCATAGTATGATTTACCAGCAAATCACATGTCTACGTAAGTAGCCAGGTTATGTATAATGCTTTTAAGGAAAGTTAGCATTTACAATACATATTCCAGCATTGATGCATCCATGTCATTAGAAAGTTGGCCTCCATCAGGTGAAGGCCCCTGATGAAGGCCAACTGTGGCCGAAACGTTGTACCATGTATTTTTTTCTGTGTTTTAAACACTTAGGAGCAATGCTGTTGTGCGGACTTTCATTCTTTTGAAATGTATGACATCCCCATGGGAAATACACAGATATGTAAAGTAATGTATTTACCACCACACTGGTGTACACATTTACTGTATGAGTAAATCTCTGTACATTCCCAGTTTTACCACATTTACTGTCTATACTCTATACCAGGGGTCTTCAACAGGGGGTTCGGGACCGCTAGGGGGTCCTCAGAGTTACTACAGGGGTCCGCCAAATCTTTGTGTGATGGGGAATATTAGCCGAAAAATAGCAGATCTACAAGCTCACAACGCCTCGCAGCGCAAGGTGTTGTGAGCTTGCAGATCGGCTATTTTCGGAGAGTTGGTCTAGAGGGGAAAAGAGCAGACCAAGTACAGAGCCAACGGTCAAGCTGACTAAATATTGAGGGTTTAAAAGGTCTGAAAATACACATTAGCATGAATCCAACATATTAATATTAATTAATTAAATAAAATTAATAGAAAAGCTGTGTCAATCAAGCCTATAAAGATATGAAATCTATAAAAATGTTTAATCTGCAACATAAATGCATTCAATATGTTGTGGGGGTCCCTGCTTTGTCTCTCTCGCAGCTAGGGGGTCCTTGACCTGAAAAACGTTGAAGACCCCTGCTCTATACTGTATATTTTTCCTATTCCTACTTCTCAACGGATCCTGTGCTATGCTGTCCTGCAGCGACATAACATTAAAGGCCAGGCATACAAAGGCCAGGGCTTCAAAGCTGCACCAACACACCACTTTAGTGAATGGGACTGGTGACAGACACAGCCTCCTGCCACCTTCAAAGACACTGCCCTCAAAAAATTCAAACAAACTCTCCCACTCAATGGAACGATGGCCTGCTTTAACTTTGAAGCCTCTGATCACAGGGGTTTGGGTGGCATCCCATATAGCAAAACATATTTAATATTGTTCACAATATATGCAAAACTTGTTTTCTTTTTCCATGCCATTCTTCTCTGGCTGGGAGACTATGTTCGATTCAATTCTGGTTTGATACTTTGCTTTTATACTTTGTTCTCTTACTTTTATAATTAAACTTTAATACATGATGTGTCTTACAGGGCTTTTCCACAGCACCAGAACCATGGTTCTGAGAATGGTTAACCACATGAACCCTATTGTCCCTATTCTGGGATGAACATTCAGCAAAAATAGCAGATCTACAAGCTCACAATGCGTTGTGTTGCGGAGTGGACCAAGCATAGAGCCCTGGTTAATTAAATATATAGGGTGTAAGTGGTTTTATAACCATTCCGATTGCATTTCCATTTGCGCAGTTTAGCAAAGAACAGTTTAAACGTGCCCATTCCTGGATTATCTACAGTTTCCTAATCTCTCAATGAAGACAGAAAATATTTTTTTCCTTTTATTTACCGAATGGGTGCCCAGATTGGCAGTTTCCTAACCATGCTAAATGGTTCAACAGCATGCCAATGTGAGGACTTAATGACATAGGTATTCAATTATTGGTTTTAGGCCCTACGGTGGGAAAGCACCGTAGGGTGCTTTCCCACAACGAGGCAAACATGGTATGTTCATATTATTTAGTCACAAGCTCTTGTTGATACTTTTCATTGGTTCAATATTTATAAAACAAACACAGATTTAAACACTTTCACACCCTGAATAGGAATACTAGCGTTCATGTGGTTAATGCTCTCAGGGCAGGAGGTTCCATGCCCTGTGTTGCTCAAAGGGTTGAGGAGCATGGTATTAACACCACCAGCTGTTTGCACTCACTGTGAGGAGGTACTCAACATGACTGGATAAAAGTGTCCACAAAATGGCCTTGATATTTTATGACTAACAGGGATAAAAAACAGGTGGGATGTTATCAGGAAGACAAAGTACCACGGTAAGTCTAAAAATGGGAATTTTATGTCGAAATAAAGCCTTTGTGAAAGACCACAGGCTTTCAAAGGGCCCCCAGGGAGTGCTGCAAGGGTGAGCTAGGGGGGCCAATTGGAATGGAGATCGAGGAAAATAAATAATCAAACAAACAATAATTTTATATATCTTTTTTTTTTTAATTCTAATTCAATTGATACGATTAGTGTGGCAGTTTAACCACTTTCAATCTGGCGTCCTTATGTTGGACACAATCATTTTCAAACTTTTCCCAAACTTTTTCCAAACTTTTTGAAAATAGCAAAGATTGCTGATCTACAAGCCTACAGTATGTCACATTGTGACCTTGTAGATCAGCTATTTTTTTAAATCCAATTAGAAATAGGGGGTGTGGAGCCAGAGGTTATTTGGGGTCCATACTCCATAGCATGGGACAAGTTTGGGAACCCCTATGTTATAACTCACCAAAAGGTAGTTCAAAGCGAGTGTCCAGCAGGACACGGTGAGGCGTTGGGTTCTTGGTTCCATATATCTCGTCTGCCTTCATCAGGACCTCTGCGTCAAGGAAGGTCCACTCTCCTGAACCCTCCTGTACAATAAAACAGAGCCATAAGTAATTCATCATGTATGACGCATTTATCACCTCATTTATCAGTGTTGCACCTTACGTTTGTGTTGTCAGGAGTCAGGACCCAGTATAGTACGACAAAATATAATTATCACTGATCCCCAACCCCTGAAGAACATCTTGTACTGTATGTTTTTTTAAGTTTCTTTTAGCTTTTAGTGCTTAACTCAGATTGGAGTGTAGTGAGACAGGAAACCAAGGGCAGAGAGAGGGGAGACATGTGAGACATGACAGGCCTCGGATTCAAACTCAGGTCCTAGCGACCTGAATTCCTTTTCGGACACACTGGTCACTTTAACTGAATTGACAACAGCAGCAGTATTTCACTTCCGCGTTTTGCAAAAGGCGGAACGCCAAAGTTGAGAAAAGTTCAACTTTGCCGCTTACACTTTGCGGCGAGACAGAGCGGCAGCCAACCAGAAGCATGCTGTGCTCTGAAGTAGGTGTGGATTAGGCGTAGACACTCGACACCACTTGAGATGGACAGAAACCGACTATTGTATTGAAGTACCAAATATTGATAACGTTTTCGACAACTAGCAGTTGAAGATGTAAAATTAATCGAGACTGAGCAATTGCATGGCCTATTTCATACCTAAAATGTATAGATCACTTACAAACAATCTGTCAGAGACTGGCAAAATGTCTGTGCTACTCCTCAATACCTGTGGGCTCTCATGTTGCGCATACTGTAGCTGTGCTGGCTTGAGCAACTCATAGAAGCAGAGCTCTCGCCGGATCACAATTCACTTATTCACGTGTAATAAATGGGTGTGTCACTCATACCTGGGGCACGCCCATTTAGCGAAAGTCTGCAGTGCGGACATACACTCGCCACTGCTGGTGTAAAATCTGTGATTTCAGTGAATTCAGTAACATGCTGACCACGCAACTATGACATCCAGGGTTCAAATCAAGCTTGATGCCGCCAGTCACACTGGCAGCTACAAAAGATACAAAGCTACCAAGTGACACAGCATATTTGTCGCTGTGTCGCTGTTGAAGTGTTGCTCGACATGATCACCTACGTCAGCATGCGGACGATGAGTGAGAAAAATATAAAGGGAAATATAATGGTTAGAAAGAATACGGAACTGGCTTACGGAAATAACTAGTTTTCCGCCATAACATGCAGGAATTGTGTGAAGAGAGAAGGTGAGTGGAAATGGTTGAACACAACACTTGGTCGTTTTGTAGCTGCAGCCTGCAGTTGAAGCCAGCTCAGCTTGGACTGTAGCTTTGTAGCTTTTGTAGCAGCTACAAGTGTCGGGTGTCGCTTTGTGTCTTCACGTCGCTGGCTTTCTTTAAAAATGAGTGGTAGCCTGTAGCTTTGTAGCTGCCAGTGTGAACGCAGCATAAGACCTGTGTCGTACAGTATGTTCACCCACTGGTCTATGAATGCGTTGCTGCTTCTCCCATCTGTTCTGTCCAAACAAGCAGAACTAACTTACTCGTGGCTCCTCTGATATGCAGCCCTGGCAAAGTGGCTGCCATTACAGCTGTGTATAGGTGCACATATATGTCAGTGATCTGGGTGTCTCTCTCTCTTACCTCCTCTGACTGGCGGATGCTCTGGAGGGGGATCCAGGTAGTTCCCACCATGGTGTCCCAGATGAGGCCTTTGTTCCATACCTCCACGATGAGGCCCAGATCCAGACGGCTGATCTCACTGAGAAGAGAGTCAAATGAGAGCATTTTGGATGTCAGTAAATGTTGTTCATACTCAGACATACCCATAGAAATGTACATAATGGAAATTTCCACTCATAGCATCTGAGAATCTTTAGTTGCAGTTACATAGTTATATATTGCTCGTCTCATTTCTTATGCATTCATTGGTGGTGACCGGTACATAAACAACACGATAGCAATGTGGACATTCTTGTATCTCTTCTTGCTATGTCAGCCTCAATGAAGTTCCCTTATAGATAGAATATGTATAGATAGAATGTATATTTAAAAAAGATTCTAATGTATTGTAAATCTACTTCTTTAGATGTGTAATTGGTATAATGAATTCCCCCCATTTCTGAAATTCATCAAAAGCCTCCAAACAAGCTTGACGGCAATAAAATAGCATGTTAATTCTTTGAAAGCAACCATTGACAACAGCATTTGCATAAGCTCATCAGTGGCAGTTTACAACTCACTATGGCACAAACAAAAGAATGATGACAGAAAGGGTAATCAAAGAGAACAGCAGGAGTAAGGGAGGCTGGGTAACCATGGTGTTAGAGAGTCCAGGTGCATAGATAAAGGCTCTCTAAACCACACAAAAAAGGCACAGCCCAAATTACACCAACATATCAGCATTCATTGAGCCTCCTAATGAGACCACTGATTTAAAGATTACAATGCAGACTGTATATAACTAAGGGCCATTTCACCCGTAGTACATCTCAGAACCGATGAGAAAATAAAATGTTATAAGAACTGTATTTTGTTCACCATATGATATGATTACAAATGGTCCTATATTAAAATGAAGAGAGGACCAACCGGCTGGCAGTGGACCACGTCGTCACGCTCATGTCACCATGACTCAACTATAACAATATAAGGAGTTCCCAATGCAGCTACGCCCAAATATGGAGTGTGTTGTCGTCATGGCATCAGGCGCAAACAAATCAGTCAGCTCCATATATGGGCACAAAAGAGGGCATTCCCATATATGGGCATAAACTGATGACATCAGGGCTTTCCCGATATGGGCATAAAAGGGACAAGGACTGACAGATACAGAGATCTCCATATATAGGCATATCAGTCGGATCCACGGTGAGACGTAGGTGTGAGGGCTGCTATGTGGCCCAAACTCTAAAAGAAAACATGTCAAAACATTTAAAAGAAGTCTAGATTGCCTTGGCCGGTAGTTTTATCCAACCACAATGAAAGCACAAGAACACAATTTGATGAACCCAATGTTAAAACAAGTAGTTAATGTGTCTATATTTATGGCGTTGCACTGCAGTAGGCTAGCCATCTATAAGAGGGTCTGCGTGTGTGGGTGCGTGTGCAAATCTATTCTCGCAAACCGGTAGACCAATCAGCGGCAGATTTCTTGTGCACACTGCCAGTGCACAGAAGCACCCCCACTATTTTTCCACATTGTTTTGCACTTTTAGAAATATTTTACTTTAAATTCATAATGGTATTCAGTGGGGCTCTGATCAGACAGAAAGCTTGCCCGAATTTGGCCACATGAAGTCCAAAGAAAATGCTAGGAAATTCCAGGAAGTCAAATTTACTCGAGGGGGGTTTTAGAGTTTACAGTAACTCATGACTTCAGCTGCAGTGTTTCCTTGTATTTGACACTGAACACAATCTGGTATAACAGGGTGGATCTTGTCTTTTGTCTTTTAGGCTAAACATGAACATTTGCCAGCAGAACATTGCCGACTGATGTCCATTGTTGAATTACACACAGCAGGGGCATCATTAATGCCTGGACAGAATGATGAAGGTCTGGAAAAACAAACACAGTCACAATGAGAGAGTTTACAAAAGACAAACAGCCACACGCATGCAACAGCACATGGACACTCATTTGTCACCATAGATACCTTTCACCTTGGTGAGGTGAAATGAGGTAATTAAAATGGCAAACAGTGACAAAAGGGACAACTTTTTTTCCTTGAAAGTATTCATTCATATGTCCTCAATAGCCTAAGGCAGGGTTTGATTTTCTGGAGGGGTTGGGGGAAAACCCATAACTCTGCTTTTGATATCCCCTCTCTGGTCATTCATTTGTATTGCCGGTGGGGATATGTTTTATCCCTGCTTTTGGTCAGACTGAATTGACTACACGCATTTCCTTCAGTCTGATATATTTGATATTTATGTTTGATAATATCAGAATTTTCAACAATTCAATTAAAAATGTATGTTAACCACATTAACCCTGGTGTCACATTATACCATGACTACACTACAGGCATTTAAAGTCCTATTTCCAGGTTATTTATTCTGCTCAGTAATCCATAAACAAGGTACTGGCTACACGCCATTTTTGTTTAATTGTACAGGCTATGTTTTTGTGGTGACAGACGGCTCCAGTTAATCTTGATTATTTCTAAGAACAGGTTTGAACGTGGTTGATGACAATCTAAAAAAAAGGCCAATAACAACATTGGTAGGCGTACAGTATCTATGACTGTTCACAAATTGCAGCATTCCGGTAATATTGAGATAGAGGATCTTATGTCTAATTTAGTTGACAAGTGCTTAATCGCCTTTTATGTGTACTCTATTTTTTTTAAGATTTGTGACAAAGACTAAAACTAAGGACCTTTTCTCTATGATTTGGGTTGGTTTTAGTAAGTTTTGCAAACACACAATTCTTTTTCTCCATTATTTTGCTAGTTTTAGTTAACTATAATAACCCTGCCATGCATCTGGCTAGCTTGCAAGTACTTGCTACCTCTGAACAAAGGTGTTCCACCGCGCCTCAAGCCAAATTCAGGCTGCATCTCAGGAGCGGGACTGGTATGTGTAGAAGAAGAAAGGCACTGGAGCAAACTCTGACAATTAAAGCCTTATTTATTTACAGGGTGCAGGCAAATATTTGCCTGCACAGTATTCTGCACAGCTCCCAGTATCTGTGGTAGTGAACGGCAAGCCACAGTCTCATATATGCATTAATGTATGAGAGGCCGTAGTAATATGGTACAGTATGTTATGGCTTTTATCCTGGTTATACGTGTTGTTGCAAAGTGGAGCATAAAGAACACAATATAATAGCAATATCCTTTTGGAGTCAACTTAAAGCACACCTACTGCCCAAGATAACAAGGGGACAAATAGGACATGCCTACCAAAAAAAACTGAAATGTTGTACAAACTCATCAAGCATTACCAAGCTATGAGCTCAGCTCACTCAGCTGGAATCATTCCTACTGTTTGATAAGACTCTTTCTTCACACATCCATCATCGCTCTATCACCTGCCAATACAACCAGAGATACAACATTCCAACAAATCCAGGTTAACTGGATCTGTATCTACATCTACATATTACCAAGACAGTGTGAAGCATTTCTTACAGTAGGAGTAAGACACTGCAACATGGTTGCATTGACCATCAAGTGCTGGCGCTTGCAAAGATAACAATCTCATTGCAAAGAGCCTAGATTTCAACCTGTCAATACAGATTTCAACCTGTCAGTCTAGAAGAAATAGGATCCTTGAAAAGAATAGGATCCTCTCTAGTAGGAAATATGATCCTTGCCCTGGCACAAAGCAATCTACTATATCATGTTCAAGTTTTGTCTGTTGTCTATGTGTCCGGATTATGCTCAAATATGGACACATCGATATATGGAATATAATGCTGGTTTAGCTGATCAGCTTTGCGAAAAAAGAAAAGATGAGAAATTAATCAAGACTGAGCAACTGCATGGCCTTTTTCAAACCTAAAATGTATAAGTCACTTACAAACAATCTGGCAGATCATTGAATGTATTGTGAATGTATTTATTCCCCATCCACAGCCTATATAGCATCCCTGCTAAAAATGTAGAAATTATTTAAATTAAAACAAAATGTTCCATTTTCAGGGACCCCCTTGGCAATAGCTCCATGGACCACTAATGGATCACAAACCCCTGGTTGAAGACCCTGGATGCAACATGTAACGGTACATCACCATGAAACATCGCACAGCATCATTTCATCACAATGAAAAATGTATGGAAACACTTACAACATGAAGTCCTGTTCCCAACATGGCTGGTCCCCCCGGACAGTGATTGTTGTGCTTTTGACATTCTGAACCTTCAGTGTCACATAGGTGTTGAACTTCTCTGTAACACAGGGAAAAGAGGGGGCATCTTTATTTATGAAGTTGGTAACAGTAGAGCAACATTCACAGAAAGCTACGGTACAGTACTTCAGTGGTTCCCAAACGATGTGTCGAGGCACACAATCTGGGCCAAATGTGTAAAAACAAAATATTGTACAATGTGAGATGGCTCATGAAACACACAACCAAACAGAGATCAAATATTAAGATTGACAACAATTCTACAAACACAGTGTCCAGAAGCACAGTTCACACTGTGGCTTTATTTGGGAGAAACACTGTAACATACTGTATGTAGAACTGAAGACAGACCCTGGGCACTTCATTTTGATTATGTTTTCTTAACCACGTAAACCCTATATACTTCGATGCACGTAAAAGGAAAAGCACATTGCTCTACAAATGGGTAAAAGTCTGATTTATTTAACAGATGATTCACCCATCTTCTTCATCAGTGATATCAGGGCCACTAGAGAGAGTAGTGTGAGAGCAGATAAGTCTCCACTCTGTTACGCTTCCCTTCCCCCAACCAGCCAGAGCACAGAGCACTTTAACCCAGGCCAGCTAGCAAACTGACCCTGATAATCTGTGAGGAAAGCCAACCTCGCACAGCAGATACACCGCAGCCGTAGGCTCTGCAAGCCTCATCTGGTTCGCCTACTGTAGAAGTTCTCAAACATGTCAGGGACCCCCCAAATGTATATTGCATTTTAAAAAGAAACCGTGTTCCAAAAAATATATCAGTCATTCCAAGGGGGCTGTATATGAATTTTGGCCGCAGAGTCAGACCCCCATCTGAAAACATTTTGTGTCAGGGCCCCCACATTTTTACGATTCTTCAAGATTTTAAAAAATATTGCAGATCGGCTATTTTTGGATATAAAATAGGGTTAAAGTGGTTAAGTTGATTTTTATGCTATATTAACACATTTTGCTGGGGATCCCGTAGAACCCCCTCAAGGACCCCACTTTGAGAACCAGTGCCCTGCTGTAGCTAGCTAATACTCAGGGTAGAGCTGGGCAATATATCGATATTAAAATATAATATCGATATTTTGATATGAGACTAGATATCATCTGGGATCTTCGATGTGATATGGCATAAGTGTTGTCCTTTCCTGGTTTTAAATCACTGATCACTTACTTGATAAAAAAAAGAGCAGATCTACAAGCTCACAGCGGTAATCATTGACACGTCAACTTGTAGATCTACTATTTTCTTTATTTTTGATTTTTTTGGGGGGAAAATGCTATCATCGTCACGATACGATATTATCGTAAGGTATTTGGTCAAAAATATTGCAACATTTGATTTTGTCCATATCGCCCCGGGCCTAACTCAAGAGTATGTGGCCTGAGTATCTGACCATGTCAGAATCCCAACCCCCATCGCCCGCACACTTCACCCCCCACCCTCTGCACCTGCCTCTACCCCCCAACCCCTGCAACATCAGAGCGATTACAGCAGCTGCTGATGCAGGCAGGTGCAGGGGGCTTCTGTTCTGACCTGTTCCTATTGTAGAAAAGGTCTCTGTCACCATTTATATTGTCACAATAGAAGTTGAGGTTAGAATAATGTCAAAGGTGACGATGGATGCTGGTTTTGAGTCTCCTCCTTCTAACCAATGGTTTCATAATATGCTTACATCAGAACTACAGAAAGCTCGTCATAGCTCAAACAGTGTATGCTTCTATCACATGCACATAACTAGAACCTGATCGATGCCAGATGTTTGGGTCCAAACCCGATCCTGGTTTTGGACCGAAAGACAATGATTTGAGCAATATTTTGTAATAAAAAAAAACACAAACTCTATTTTACTTAACTACTTAAGCGCTAAAATAGCACTTAATCAATATTAGCCGATCTCTAAGCTCACAACGCGCCAAAACACACTATTGTTCTCTCTGCTCTCTACTCAGTGGTTCTCAAACAAGCGACTATTTACATTGTATTTTGTTGACTTGAGTTCATTCATGCTTACTCTGCTAATTCCGATCTCGCCCTGTAAGTCACTAGAGTGTCTAAATAGTGAATTGTAATTGTAAACTGAGTGATGGCTGGGACTACTGTCTGTGGCTGGCAGAAGATTAGGCCATTCAGACCCATTTGCTGATGCTTAAAACCATCCAGCAGCCTCTCATGGGCCAACTGAGAACCCATTCAGAATCCTCGAATGATCTGCAGCATATGTTTCAAACTGAGGTATCACTGAATGTCATTTGCATTTGAACAATGTGGAGGGCGTAACTTTGTATTGAACATATTATGCACAACAATTGAAACAGTGTTGTATTTAACCATTAACCAAGATTCAAGATTCAAGAGATTTATTGTCACAAGGATGTACGTCGAGTACATGTCATGCACCGCGAAAAACGAAGGTTGGGGTGCTCCATAATCGACACAATAATCAAAAAAATTATGTAAAAAATGTAGTTTAGAGTTTTAGCCCTATTCTCAACTACTGGTTGTGAGGAGCAGTGCTGGCTGTGGCCAAATGAGGGCAGGATGAGGGAGAAACGAGACCACATGCAATAGGAGGTCACACTTTCAATGGACGCCTCTGTAGGCATGGGCAAACAACTACTATACTGATGCTGAATTTCCAAACTGCAACATCAACTCCCTGCAGCAGCTGGTAGCTGACGGGGGGATTAGAAGGCTCGTGTCATAACCACACCACTTTTCATTTCCTGTGGAGCTGGGTTTTGCCTGACACGTGCCTGTTGATGTGCACAGCCTCTGCTCTGGTAGTAATGCCCCCTGTGCCACGGGTAACCCTCCCTCCCGTCTCCTCCAGGGCTGCAATGATCAATTCTTTTCATATCGATTATTCCTTCGATTACTTCTTCGATGAATCAAATAATCGGGAAGCACATTTCTTTTAAAATATATATTTTTTTAAATAAAAAAATATTACCGGTATATACAGTATCAATGAATCAGTTATTCACTATTTTACACTTCGTCGCATAATGGTGTTGTAAAAAGAATAGTGAAAAAAGCTGATCTACAAGCTCAACTCCCTTAACTTTATTGACATGTCCAAAATAGGGACATCAGGCTGGTTAACTGTTGCACGGTCCATTTATGTATTTAAAAAGAAAAAGAAAAAAGAAAAGAAAAGCCCCCCAAAAATCGACTATTTGATTAGATCGATTAGTTTGACTAATTGTTGCACCACTATGCTCCTATACATGGCCAGGTATATCCGATATAGTGTATGCCAAATGTTTGTATCAGATGACCCTCTGTGTTTGATGCAGTGCAGTCCAATGACGAAAACACTTGTGCACAAGATACCTAATGCCTGTACTATGTACAGTATATAGACACACACTCACACAAACACATACCCATGTATACACATGATGTACACACACGCATGCATGCATGCATGCACACTAACGGGCACATACTGTATATTTACCCTTCAGTCTATGGGAAATAACAGACAGGCATCAGCTGTTCGTTTGTAGAGTAATCACTTGCACTAAATGTTTCTCCTGGTTGCCGTGGTGACAAACCGAAACATTTGCTTTGCTTGCACCCAACCTCCCAACACACCAACCAGCAGACAAAACAACCTGCATAGCATTGCTGTCGGGCAGAAACCTGTATCTCCAACCTTTTTTATTTTATTTTGTAAATTAAGGCCCTACTTAGTTGTGCAACAGTGTCGCACGAAAGTAGCGATAATGGCTAGTAGTAGTGAAAATAGCCCATCTACATGCGAGTAGGCGATGCGTTGTGTGCTTGTAGATTGGCTATTTTCTCTATTTTAAAAATATTTTTAAAGGGAAAATGAAAGTGGTTAAATATGTCTGTGAGCTTGTGCCTAAATAATAGCTACATTGGATCCATTGGAACACAGTTTATTTTGACCATTTCCTGAAAAGTAACCGTTTTAGACATACAAGGTTTCCACCCAAACGACTATATTCAACAGAGATCTGATCCTTAAAACTGTGGTTCAGAACTTTTGTTCTAACCCACTAGGAAGTTTATTAAATATTCTCTTTTAATTGGTATTATTTGGGGGGACAGGGCAGCGCTGTAAAGTAGCACTTTAAAAAATGTTGTGCCCAACGTACACCAATGGGCAAGTCAAAATCTCAAGGCACACCTGGATTCATAGTTAAAAATAGCTGATCTACAAGCTCACGTTGACACAGGTGTCAATGTGGTGTGAGATTGTAGATCAGCTATTTTGCTATGAATACAGGTGTGCCTTGAGATTTTGACTTGCCCATTGCCGTGCCTTGGGCACAAAAATGCTTGAAAACCACTGCCAGCTAGTTTAGTCCTTTAAGAGCTCCATTGAAACCAGACCTTGCTGGCTCCCAGCTGCGGCACTGCCTAGACAGGGCTGTCTAACATGCATGTCTATGGAGTGACAAGAAGCAGGCCTGATTAGCATCTCCAGAGGACAGTATCAGAAAAACACAGCCATTACTACAAAAGGAGGCCTCGGGATGCAAAAGCCTTTCTCTAATTAGATAGTCCGTCCCTTATGCCACACTCAGGGGGCTAGCTCCCATGAATAAGAGTGATGAGATAAGAGGGGAGCATGTCTAAGATTAGATCAGAGGCCACTTAGTGGTTGTGGTCTCTTTATAAGAGGAGACGCACCCAAACCTACCATAAATTGACCGATATGATCTACGCTATTAGGAAGGAAGCAGGAACAACTGCCTGTAATAACATAGAGCAGATACAGTGCACAGAGATACACACATGTGCACAGGCACACACACAAACACAGGGTATGGCAAGTCACTACGCCTGATTCTAAACCTTAAACTCTTCTGTTGGGGCATCTGGGTGTCACAGGAGAAAAGTGAATGACCACCCTGCGGAGATTAGGGGATTAATTCATCCACGGTGCATGTGACTTGGCTGGGTGCTCCAATTAACACAAATGGCCGGGATTGCACACGGGAGGAGAGACTGTTCGGGAAGAGTGATCTCTGTCACTGCTCTAGTCACTCCTACAATACAGGTCGGTTGGGGCTTCTGTTCAGCAAGGAGATGAACTGAAAATAACTAATTAGTGTAGATTTTAGAAAAAGCAAACTCTTACAGTGCGGACAGCTCAAATGAACACCTCTCCCTGTATTTGGCTTTGTGCTCAATATGTGCAATACTGTGACTACTGCAACTTCAAAGCACACCAGGCTTCAATTTGTAGTTCAGTTTGTCCTGATGTTGTGGATGGCCTCTATGCTATTGTACGCGTGCACACGCACACCCACCCACACACACACACACACACACACACACACACACACACAGAAGTGTGTAAGTACATTTGCCAGCATGTAGCAGGTGAAAGGATGAGTTTTCTCAATACAAGAAAACTCAGGTGGTTGGAAAGCTTCCATTTAAAATTCAAACCCTTCATCAATGTTGCATCAATGCAACTTATTGTAGACATTCTCTATAATTGGGAATACCTCAGGCTCGTAGGTCCAAATTCTGATCTCAGTCAGTTTAGCATCCTTGCTAATCATCAGTGCACCTGCTCCTCAAATACACATACAAATATCAGAAACCAATTACCAGAGACCATTAGTGGGGAACTGAGCTAGTCACTCACTGGTTAGCTCATGGTCATTCTAATGTATCTTCTTCAGAATCAACGTCACGTGACAACGCCACACAAGAAAAACAACACAAGCAGCTGATTCAGGGTGTGGCGTCGTTAAGTGCAATACAAACATACATCATAGACCAGCCCTATGTAAACACACACAGGTCCTACTCCTCCTTGAACATGGAGTGGGTCAGCGTTATCATGAGGATGCAGGGGAATAGTTGGCCAACAATAATATTTAATCATTAAGTCAGGGGAACTGACTAAACAGACAGGACAAGGGAAGGTATTCATAGCTGAGCCTGCCCCATTGTAGAGTATCAAAACCTTTGTCTCTGAGCTGTGAAACTGACAAATATGCCGCTCAATCAAAGAATCAAAAAGGGAATAAAAACAACCTTTGAAGCAACTTGGTGTCTCGGCTAGTTGTGTACTGTACTCCATAAGGGTTAATGATGATGATTATGTGAATTTTATAATTTCACACTTGAACAGAATGGTCCTGCAACAAAGTTTGACTTATAAATCCGAGGTCCTGGGTCTTCTTCGGATTGACCTCTGTCACATATCTCATACCTTGCTTTTTTGTATGTCTACACTGTACCTAGTCTCGCGTGGCCAGACTGTTTTCAAATGTTTCCGGTCATACAGTCTGGGACTCGGAAGCTCTGATCATGATATATATAAAAATATAAAGCGGATGTGAAGCCTCCTCCCCACTTCCGTTTCGTCTTTACAATCGCGCTAATTTATCCTAATATAAATAAAAATTATATAAGTATATATAGCTTGCTGCTTAGCAGAAATGGTAATTAAAAAAATAAAATGTAAAGATATTTTAAAATGTATTTTCGTGAACGGAAGTGCCACCTCTCTCGGATTTCGGGAGGTGTAGTTCCAGACTCTATAGCATTCGGAGATTGTGGAATAGTAGTCTGGCTACGCGAGACTACACTGTACCATAAACTTTATTGCTGCAATGTTTCAACATCTGGTTTGCCCGATGGAGACTGTGCTGGTTGAAACGTGGCAGCAATAAAGTTTATATAGGAACTTAATTCAGTGTGCACACAGTTTTCTTTTCCGTTTGTATTTGACGATTTTGGATGAGCACGCTATGCCCTGTATTATCAAATAATGCATTGGTTCACTCACTGTGTATACTGAACAGTGCCTGACCTAAGGACAAACTACATAAAACGTTTCAAAACGTGCTCAGTGAAGTGCGGAACAACTTATCATTTACCAATTTATACTTATTCAAACACCAGTCACCAACCATTACACATGGATCAGGTTATTTTGTCAACCCCTCTGTTCCCTACCCCCACCTGCATTCAAAATGCTTTTAAAATCTACAAGTAATCTGTATCATTTCTGACGATTTCTGTTCAACACCAGTGCCGTTTTTGTGATGACACTTCCTCTCCCCTAGGCCATAAAGCAGTTCCGTGTAAATTTAGAATTTGAATAAAGATTCCTTTCAAACTTGTCTTAACATTTCTACATTGCCCTGAGCCTTACAAGTGCAACTCAACTTGGCTCTATTCCAGACAAGTGACTAATCACATTTGGCCTAGAGCAGCTCACCAACTTAGCAGGTATTATACCTGATTGTTTACAGTAGGGCAGGTGACAGTGTCATACTGTAGATGGGGGGTGGGTGGGACGTTGGGTCAGAGGCAAAGGCAGAGAGAGAGAGAGAGACAGAGAGAGAGAGAGAGAGAAAGAGAGAGAGCGAGAGAGAGATGTTAACAAGGGCTTATGTCTAGGATCACAGCGTCAGCAGGGATTTCTTGAGACTAATTGTGTCTCTGTGCACCATCGAGACAAGATTTCATACTGCCAAGACTAAACGTCAGCAAAATATACCACAATGGCATATTGTAGTTGTGTTTTCCATCATGTACGTGACACCAACCTGGCACATGCCCTACACCCTCACAGGAGAGCATGCGCTAGGGCTGAACTCATAACATTATTATATTGTTATAAATATGAACAAACATGCACTTTGATACATCACCCTGCTCATCCTGCATGTAAAGCTAAAGCCAGCAAATCACAAACATCCCTTCAAGCTTTGAGTGTGTTTAATAGCTTGTTTCAAGTTCAGCTCATTCAACAACGCTTTCCCTGTGCGTCACGAAAGTTCAACATGTTTCAACTCTGTGTGTGAGATGACCGCAACAGTTTCACAGGACCTGCTTGCTCACCTCTCATTGAAAATTAATTACTGGCAAAATCTGAAAAGTCCTTAGGCCGTGTGGCCCAGCTGAAAACACAAGGCGTTCTTCTAAACCGCTCATCCAAACACCCAAAGTTGAAAAGTCTAAATAAAAACACCGGACATGCACTGAGCAGTGCAGAATAGATGCTCAGCGCCTCGTCACGCTGCTGGTGTTTCAGCAAAGCATAAATATGCAGCGCTGAGCGCTCCCACTGAAAACGATGTTTACAACGGTTACTTATGTCAGGTTCAAAACAGCAGTACTGAAGTTCATTATATTAAACAATCAGTGATTTTCCTGCTGCTGAGTAATCAAATGAAGCTATGGGAAACTGACCCGGGTCTATAAGCTTGTCACATGCAGCTTTCTGAAGAATGCCTAGTTTTCACAGCTGCTACACTTAAAATATCAAACAACAAAGTTTGAACCGCAAGTTATGTATATCATATCGCTATTGAGTTCTTTGCCATAAATTGTATGACGTTTTGTCCATATTGGGCGGTCCTAGCGCCTGTGCTCTCGTCAAAAAAGACAGGTCAGCTGGGGACTTTGAGCAGCAAAATGCCGCCATTCTGATGATTGTCAGACTGTCAGCGTCACGTGACTTTGACTTCCTGCCACCACTGGCCAGAAACGTCACAGGGCTTATGTGGAATATGCATGAGGCCAAACACCAGAGGGATTTATCACCGTGGAGGGGATAGGGATTTGGACTTAGCCAACACTGATCTAAGCTCACCTGGGGGAGTGTAGAAGGACAAAGGATTACACAATACAAAAGTCAAGTCACCCAGTGACTTGACGGAATTCGATGGGATTAGATATGAGTATAAGTGATCTGTTGCCAAAATGTGGCAGGGGAGGGAATATTGGTAATAGACTATATATTTTTTTATTTGAGTTCAACTATGTTACAAAAAGGTCAGAAAAGATTTGGAGTAGAGGACATTATTTTGTGCAATCTTGCAAATGGTCCTACCTCAAGATAAATATACAAACGTTGGTGAAAAAAGGCCACAAGAGCTAGAAATCATGTAATTAATAAATGTAATATAATCTTTTGTTTTGTTTTGTCATGTTTATTTCGAATATGTTTTAAAAAAAAACAGAATATTTCTTTCTTTTTTTTGCAAATCAGAACAATGAGATGAATATCAGATTAAAATATAGCAAAAAAGAAACAAAAGGAATAAAGTTAAAAAGAAAGTAATCAAGACATATCCAAAAGGAGTGATATAGGTAGGTAGGTTGTTATAAGGTTGTCAAAACATATTACATACCTGGAGATCCTTGGAGCTTGGCTTTTTTCACTGTAAAATAAAACAGAAAATAACTATTAGCCAGAAGATAATGCATCATCATAGTTTTCTTTTTCCCGTTAGCAGCATTATATTATTATTATTATTATTATTATTAGTTGGCATTTTTTTAAATCATTGTGCAAGGCAAGCACATTTCTGGACCAAGAAAGAAAAGCTGGCTATACGTCATGTTAGCGTGAGCATTGATTAATCATGAGGAAAGGGGGACATTTGATGCTCGTGTAGATGAGGCCTGACAAATTCATTAATATACAGACAAACAAAGCATGTGTTGATGAGTCACCTCCGTACCACACGAGGACATACACACCATCCTCACATACGTAGTTCCATCATATGCAGCATTTCATACAGGGCAGGAGAACATTTGATCAAATATAATATTAACTGATTCTGCTGCTGGGTAAAGTAAAGTATAAGAATTACAAACAGACAGATCCTGAATGGATCCACAGATGAGACACACTGACTGCCTGTTTTGAAGGTTTTACGACTGCAAATATAAAGAAGAAAATGTTAAGCCGGATTTATACTTAATGGCACTGGCACGCAACTAAGTATAAATCTGGGTTTAAAGCTCCATTATTTCATGTAGCCTAGTATACTTGACACTCCTATCATTTTACACTATAGTATCATCCTCACCCATGGTCAAAAGAGTAATAATCTTTAGCAGTAAGTCTCTTAATACAATCTACTCACAATCCAATTTCTTATCATTACTGTTGGACAGAAACCTTTCATTTCTCCAATTCTCCATCTTATTACATCTTTTAGTTTTTTCATAAATCAATGTCCTATTTTATACTTCATATGACAGTGATGTGCAAAGTGATAATAGCAGATCTATAAGGCCAGGCTCACAATGTGACACATTATAAGCTATTTCCTTATATTTTTTGCAATATTTTGTCATTTTAAGGTATACTGCTCTATCAAACAACCATGTTATTGATACTGCAAGCCGCCAAAGCTATTGTGGCATTGCATTTCCCATAATGTGCACCTGAATGATGTGACATTGTCAACAAAATACTCTTATAATGCGTACTGCACTAAGTACTCTGCTGCACTGGTTTATTTAAAAGGGAGGAAATCTAATACCATGAAATACCACATTGTTGGTACTTCCCTACCGCTGTCACACTGCCCTCATTTCACCTGAAACCACCACTGTTACATATTACATATTACATACTTCTCTGCCACTCCCGACTTCCTTATACAATACCACAGCTTATGACTGTGGCTTTGTCTACTTCCAAGAAGACACAATGCAACTCCTTCTGACTTTCTCTGTACTGTAACTCTCCATCAACACATTCAAAGCTAACAATGCAAGATGGTCTTTCCTGGCATGGAAACATTCAGCTGCTCTCTAAATGTTATGTCACCTCAGTCTCCTCTTAACCTAGCCTACACTACTTTTTCCCATACCTTCATGTTGTGGCTGATCACCTTTATATCTCTGTAATTAGTACAGCTCTCTGATCTCTCTCACCCTGATTCTTGAAAAGCTGTATACATCATTGAAAATGTAATTAATAAAAAACTAATGTTATTATTTATTTATAAAGAGCTGCAGTGTGTGTGGGAAACTTTCATAAAATAATTTCACCCAATTTGTACGAGTTTTCTTTACCTGTAAACACGTGATGTGACAATAAACTGAAGTTTGAAAGTTGAAATTAGTGATTTTCCAGAGTACTGACACACAGCATAATTTATGCTCCATCGTACAATTGTGTTGCATCTGCAACGTTGTGGACTTTTTATAGTTGTAATTGGGGATCAATGGTATTTTTTTTGCCAATGAATTTAGCATATCATATCATTTACATTTTATTAACCGATATTGTGAACCGGTAAGTAGTTTCTCTTATCTCAGTAAGAGTGCTCTTGACCGCTCTAAATTAGTTCTTGTCTAAGAGAAAAGCAAAAATAAAAAAACATTGCTGAATCCCAGATAAGAACACAAGAAAAACCCCTGGTTAAGAACAACAACAAAAAAACATTTGTTCATATATCGCTTCCTGTATGTGCAGCTGGTAAAGACTGCTCCATACAATGGCCAAGAAGGGAGCATAATGCATAAGGCTACAACAGCAATCTTCCTCTACGACCTCTTCATTTTGTAATGGGATGTGTGGACTGGTTTCTCATGTGCTTTGGTTTATTTTTAGATTACTCAGACTTTAGCCCTTTTCTGTATATCTATACAAAACAATAATGGGTCTCGGATTGTGAGGTGCTTTGGAGGGGATTAATTGCAATTGCTGCTCCAGCATTGTGACTGTGTACATACTAGGCATATACTAAACCAGTAGAGCCTGAAACAGCAGATGGGGTGGATTGGATGGCTGTATAGTTCACATATATGACATGATTTCCATACTAAATGTATCTGCATGGCATGTCCATTTCTCCTCCCTCTGCAGACATCTAAATCAAAACGGGGTCTAATGACGGCGTGGCTCCCATGTCTGGTTCTCTGACATCATGTGACCACCAGTCTATGACATCAGCCATCTATGATGCCTATTAGGATGTAAAGTATGATTCCATATTTTGGCACGGTTTCAGCCCGATCCGACCACCTTTCACTTCCATTATAAAATAAAAGTTAAAGATATACAGTACACAATATGTGGACAAATTCACATCTTCAAACTCAGCGTGCGTATCGGTGAGGACCCGAGGGCTTTATGCGCCAAGTGGGAAGTTGGTCGGATCAGTATCGATAGAACCGCAAATCCCCATATTCACCCGAAGTACGCTGATCAATATCATCAATATATGACATCATAGACTGGCCTAGACCACATATTTGGGTATGCCTGACACAGAACTCCATGTATGGCGACAGACAGATACCAAAGTCCCCATATATAGGGACATAAAAGGGACAGAGACATACAGACGGGTACAACGGGTACTCTGACGGGTATTGCATAACCGGATGGGGCATGCATTTCCAACTTGGATCATTCTTGACTTCTCGAGTAGGCCGGTGCCCTAGTTATAAAAATGTGTCCCTTGTTGGTTGAGCAGCTTGCGAGATTGGCCCCGAACAAACAGACACACCTTCTAGACGGCTCTGCCTCCTACTGCCCTACAGAGCCACACCGTTAAAAACATAAACATGAGTGAGAATATAGGAAGCCTCCGTTTGCCTTTTGCCTCCTTTGTTTGAAATGTTTCTCTTGAGATCAAGGTACTGATTATCCATGGCAAACATCAGTGACAGACACTATAAAAAGAGTGTGTTCATGGCATGCTGCCCCATGCATGGGCTGTTAGAAGTTGAAGCCACAGTGCATAATACATTCATAACAACAACTAAGAATGTTTTTTCTGGGGTGCACCGGTAGCTGACCAACTAGTGTGTGTGGTTGACCATATAACTGTCCTTGTTTGATTCCAACTCTGAGACTTTTCAGCGCTAGCTTCCTGTCACATAGTTCAGTGGCCTTGTGGTTAGACAGTCTGCCCTGAGACTGGGAGGTTGGGGTTAAATCCATGGCCGATTCATACAAAAGACTAAGAAATGGTACCCAATGCCTCCCTTCTCGGCAGTCAGCGTTTAGGGTTAGATTGGGCGTAAGTCCACGCGATATATTAGCGTCATGTCCAGGTGGTGTACTTGTACATCAAGCTCTAGGGAAACAGGAGATAGGCTCCTCCAGACCTATGGGCCACATGGATCAGGAACCAGTCGTTCCAAATGCTTCGTACTTTTACTTCCTGTCAAATAGACATTATGTACAGTAAATACACACAGAACCATACTAACTGGTCCATTAGGTGCTTTGAACTAATAAACATTCCTTAGAGCACCGCATTCTCATGATTGGGGATAAAATTGACTATACTAATAATAAGTAGAAAAGTGAGCGCAGATCTCCGCCGGGCTGGGTTGCCTACCCAGGAATGTGTCAGGTATGGGGTGCAGCCATCAGGACACGACAGAGCTGCAGGGGAAATATAGTTTGTACGACAGACAGTGCATCTTTTCGGGTTTGTGGCGAAAGTTCATGGAGTTACTCAAATGGCACTACAGGGCCTGTGGGGTCTCCTAAATCAATAGGGGGTTATTCTCCAGTGAGCATGAAGGCTCATGAAGGATTTTTGGGCACAGACTCTTATCGACAGCCAGACAACGGCTTGGTGTGTCAGGGCCATTAGAGGTGGAGGCTAAAAGAAAACAGGAAAAAAGACTTGCACTTATCCCTAGGAACATCCTGCTCACACATTCCTCAATGTGAAGTGGAAAATCAGCAATTGTAAATGGGGAGAGGGGACACTGTGAGCGTGTGAGTTTTCAGTGTTTCCATTGAGGCTTTCCAGCCACTTGGCTCACTCATTGTCACTGGGACATACGAGTTGGCATGATGGCCTAATGTCCCAGTTCGCATGACGTTATCCAGGGTAGCAGCAAACAGCACGGAGGGCAATAAACGAAGGGGCCATTATAATGGAAACTGATGCTTATCTTTTGACTCAGCCCTCAGTGGCTGGTTAAGTTGCACACTTTCCCTGTCAGGTGGTTGTTTTCTTATCAAAATCACTGTGTAAGCAACAGGTGACTCACCGCTATTTCTATAACAAAAACTCATTCATTAATCATTATATTTGTGCTGCTGATGGTAATAACATCATAATGTGCTTTAATATACTATGAGCGCTGCAGGAAATACTCTGAACTAAGTGGCACGTGTAGGGCTGCAAAAGTTAATCAAACTAATTCATTATAAATAATCTTATTTCAATAAAATATTTTTTATTGAAATGGGTTGCTGGTGAAAGTTACAGGAGTGCTTATGGTGTGTGACATGAAACTTGAGCTTATAATATAAGAACACATTGTTTAGTTAACATCACTGGCTTCTGGAACTTTTCACAGTCCATTATTAAACAATGGGGATTCCTTTTGTTGTGTGTCCGATTACTAGTTATTATTTCTAGGCTTGAGTACTTGTGATACAGTATATACAGTATCTACAGATAATTTCCAATTAAATATATCCACAAACACACAATTCACAGACATGAAATACATTCTTTTAAATACAGTAGCATATTATGGACCATATCCAAATCCTCAATTAGAACTTTTCAATTATTCGATTCATCGAAAAAGAATAATAGCCAATAAATAATCCATAGTTGGAGCCCTAATAATATCTATTGTGTAAAATTTGAACAACAATATTGTTGTGTTCAAATATTAGATGGATTAATTTAAGAGGACCATTGGCAGTTCAGGCAGGAAGCAGGAACACAGAAGTACTAAGGAAGTGAGGTCACAAACCCCATGATGACAATGGTGTGCATGTATTATGTGCAGTAGGCCGCTGGGCCTGATGAGGTGGAGCCTGTGTCCAGAGAGGAAAAGAGGACGCAGCAGATGGCCAGGGAATTAGCGCTACAATCTCTAAGCGTCCTCTCTCTCTCCACCTCCCTCTCTCTCTCTCTCCTCATAATTCCACTACTACTGCCTAGTGCCTACACTTGGCTCAACCACTCTGCTGGCATTCGTTCAAAGCTTCACTTATCTCTCAATTATTTTAGAACTGTAGTGAACTCCTCTCTTTCTCTCACCCAATTTCAAAATGTTTTTTTTGCCCCACTTAAATTTCTCTTCATCCAAGTCACATTGTGCGTGTCTCTGTTGTCAGTTGAAAAGGCTCCAAGAAAAATGGCCAAATTAATATTACGGTAAGCATGATTTGTCCATAGTCTTGAATTGGATTTTGCCATCAGAGTTGTTTTTTGTTTTTCTTTCACCCCTTTTTCTCCCCAATTTAGTCGTTATGCCAATTAATTCCAGAGTTGTTGTTATTTTAAGATCCACCACGGTGCATCCGGCTTTGTCGAGCGTCTATATCAGTGGTTCCTAAACTGGGGGTCAGGACCCCCAAAGGGGGTCCCCAAATTATTGGTCCCCAGATGATTAACTTAATGTGCAACATTGTTTTCAGTAAACAAACCAACATACTATAAGTGTATAAAGGGTATCTGGCACATTTCTAAAGTTACAATTTGTTGACTTTCAAGACCTTTTTAACACCAAATTGGCCAAATTGTCAAATAAGAAAGAGGCAAACATTGTGAAAATAGCTGATCTACAAGCTCACAACGCCTCGCAGTGCAGTGCCTGTCAGCAGGGAGTGTTTGGCAGGAGGAGTAGGACGAAGGCTCTACGTCCTCCCGGTGGGAGCGCCTCATTGGCAGGTGAGTCAGTAGGATACAACAGCAGTGACAACACGCAACTTTTATGTGATGATATTGCACTGTTTAAAGAAGCCATACAGAATTTCCTCTTGTCAAGTCACACCGGGAATTATTTGCATAAGGATGGGTGCATTTCTAGTTTAGCAGCACACCATTGGAGGTGTGCTGCTGTTGACTGTCGGACAGCCAGACAAACTCTGTATTGTCTTCCTAAAGATGGACTGATCCATCGTCAGTTGTTGAAATTAATTATATTATAACTCCCAAGAAACCTGTTGCAGTAGAGATTAGGAGCACTGAAAACCATAGCTTTTGGTGAAACCAAACAGCCTTTGGTGAAATACACAGATGTGTTTCATAGACGAAAATATCCTTTGAACATAATGTAGACTCAGCTGCAAGACAAACTAAGTAAATTATTTTACTATAGCATGTGCAAGTTAACATATGTCTAATGCGAGTACATATTTCACACCTGTACCGTATCCTGATTTTGCTCTGCATCGACCTCTCTATCCTCAGCAGAGTGTTGACCAGTGACTGACAACACTGGTTGGCTGCATTAAGGCCTTCAGCTACCTTCTATAAAGAAACCAAATGACAATAGGTGGACAGAACTGCCTGGACCCCACTTGGGCTCTGATTAAGATCAACACCTCCCTTAACCACATGAATCCCAGCATCCCTATTCGGGGCATGTCATAATAGCCGGTGAACATTCAGTAATTAATAGAAGAATATTGTGACTAAATAATAACTACATTGGATTCATTGCAACACGTTATTTTTTCCAATTCTTAAAATGAACAGTTTTGGACATACAAGGTTTCCACCCAACAGCAACAATATACAACACCAGGTACCCATGTGTCCCTGCTGGTGCATTGGTGTGTGATCCATGTGAGGACGGTATCTGTCCACTGACTCCACTCAGCCCTGCCCTGATCAACACGATGTGTGTGTGTGTGTGTGTGTGTGTGTGTGTGTGTGTGTGTGTGTGTGTGTGTGTGTGTGTGTGTGTGTGTGTGTGTGTGTGTGTGTGTGTGTGTGTGTGTGTGTGTGTGTGTGTGTTGGGGGGGGGGGGGGATTCTCCCACACGTGTACTACTGGAGGGGCATCAGCATAAAGACATCACCATGGCGATGAGCCTTTCCCCCCTACTACCAATAAATAAACAACATTGTCACAGTGATACGAGGGAAGGGATGAGTCACATGAGCCAATCGCAAAAGCCTGTCTGAGCACTCAGGTCTTCTGTTATGTTCGGGCTGCCTAACACTACAACTGCTTTCAGTTGGCATGATAGTAATCAATAAATGGATGCTGTGCAAGCTTTCTGGTGGGGGATCCCATTCAGCACAATGATGACTCTTGATTCATATGTTACTATTAAACTCCGTTTTGTGTAGCAGAATTTCGCATCAAGCCGCCTGACTTGTCTCTTTGCCTTCCGACTGCTATAATAAGGCAAGGCTGTAGTCAAGACCACTTTAGTTGAGTTAAAGACAAGTCCAAGAAAGAACAAGCAGAGTAGAATTGAACAGAGTCCAATTCGATATTGAAACCGAGACTGACAAAGATCAGTCCTCTCCTGAGACCAAGTTTGAACCAGGGTTTAATTAATGCCCTTTTTTCCTTTCTATTCTGCTATTTGAGAATTACTCTAGCTACTATGTTATACCCTCCATATTCACTCAAGACAATTGGACACCACCTGTGGATCAGCCAATCGCATGCTGGATATTATACATTAGAACAATACATTGTGGTGATTTTACTCCCAATCCAGGTAAGGATGCTGCACATGCCTGCTATCAGGTTGATGTACACCACTGGACTGTACAGCAATTCATAAATTAAATTACTTAATTGTTTGTGCTTTTTACAACCTTTAACAGACTGGGGAGTGGGGAATGAGAGTATAAAGGTTTAAGATCAAAATTAAAATGCAGTAGGACAATAATTTACATAACAGAAGATAAAAGGAAGGCCTGCAGTGTAGCTCCCTTTAGTGTAAATCTCAGTATTAGTCACAGTTCTCTCTCTCTCTTTCTCTCTCTCAACAAATAGCAAAAATATCTATTAGCAAACATTGATGTAGCCTATAACGTCTTGCCCAAAATAGGTTGAACGTGGTTAAGATGCTAACTTGCACCTAGGTCTGTCATAAACATGGCTATGTACACACTTCGCTCCACATTATATAAACCTGTACACCACTTGAAGGAAATTTCATACCACTGCCCAGAAATTATGAAAGAGGTTCTCAACACTGAGGATTTTACTGTGTTTAAGGCCTCCTAGTCCTATGGGAAACTTTCAAAAGGAAGTGTTGGTTCATCTGTCTGTCTCTGTTTCTCTATCCATCTCTCTTTCTTGTCTCTCTGTTGATCTGTCTGTCTCTCTCGGATAGAATTACTAATTATTATTATTATTATTAAATACATTTACTCAGGTGTACTGTACTTAAGTACACTTTTGGGGATTTTTTACTTTACTGAAGTGTTTCAAATTTTCAATACTTTTACTCCACTACATCTCAGAGGCTACTATTGTACTTTTTACTCCACTACAAGTTACTAGTTACTTTGTAGATTTTGATTACTATTACAAAACATACATTAACCACTTCAGCCCTATAGTATACACTTATAACATTTTGAATACCGGACTTTTGGTACTTTAAGTAGCCTACAAAATGTGAGTACTTCTTCCACCACTGGTTAACAGCTGGTAGGTTTGACAAGAGGGGTTGATGCTTTGGATAATGACACAAATAACAGTATGTTTCTCTATCAGTTGCAATTATCTATAACAGAACGTCTTGAAAACCAATACATCATGTCAAACAAATATTGTATACTTCTTTAATTCCCTATGGGGTGTAGGTAGCCACCAATCCAAACCTGTATTGTGAGATTGCACTGATTTTAACATTCTAAAACTCGCGCAAACTTCACTTGTCAATTACAGTTCATTTAAACCAAGACAACCCACATTAATTCAATGCTAAATTATATGACATTCAAATCAAAACTTACCCCTCACGCACAGCAAAGACATGGTATAAGCTCTTCCACAGTGACAACCCCAGTAGTTTTAAAATGTTGCAAAGGCTCTTATGATGACATGATCCAGTGTGTCCGGCGGTGACATTATAAGGTCCGGTCAACTTTTGACATGTTCTCGACGGTTTCGCTGGGTTACTGGTGGTCTTTGAGTGTTGGAAGCAGCGTAATAAACAACACCGGGCAGCAGAGAGCAAGCCCCCCGCCGTGGTGGGCACGCCATGATCAAATTATGGGACTAACCTGAGGGCACTGAAATGAGAGGGCGTTGCCGAAACACTTGTGAGTGGCATGTGATGCGTCCAATGGGGTTGCGTCTTTTTGTGAGTGGGGTGGAGCCATAGATATATAGGGCGGAGCAGACCCATATAGAAGGCTTTGGGGGTGGAGCATGCAAAAGCCTCCCACCAATCAAATACCAGGGAACTGAACTGAACAGGTGGTGGCCACTAGCTCCATTCCGTGAGCAAAAATTGGACTTCCGATTTTCGAGCTAGCAGAAATAAGGTTTCCGGTTGCCTTCAAAATAAGATCGTGAATTTGTTATGTTTTTTAAAAGACACAAATATAATTTAGAAATACATTTATGATGTACAGTATGTCTTTTTAAATGGCTTATACTAGATCACTTCTAAGTGCCAGGTTGTTTCAGTTTGAAATTGGCTATTGACCATTAAATGTGCAATCTGGATATTGATTTGTGTGTGTTACATATATGTATTGTTTTTGTATTGTTTGTCCATTGTTGTAATAATGATGACTCTTGGCCAGGTCACTCTTGTTTATTGCAGAAGCAAATAAACAATGATAAAAGAGACCACAAAATATGCTACAAATAATAATAGTAGATAGTGCAGGCGAGATTTTAAAAAAAAAGAAGAAATTGGGGTTTATAAAGTTGATCTCACCTATTTAAAAACTAAAATACAATACAAATACAAATGTAATCAGAAAAAAATAATTAAAAATGTATATTATTTAACAACATACATACAACATGGAAACACAGCATAAAAAAAGATAGAGAAATATTGGTAAATTTGTAGTGTGTGTGTGTGTGTGTGTGTGTGTGTGTGTGTGTGTGTGTGTGTGTGTGTGTGTGTGTGTGTGTGTGTGTGTGTGTGTGTGTGTGTGTGTGTGTGTGTGTGTGTGTGTGTGTGTGTGTGTGTGTGTGTGTGTACTTCTCCATAACTGAGCGCCCTAAACTTGATAGAAAATGGATACAGACCAGTACAGAATGTTGGTGAACATTTGAGAGATAATTTGTAAAAAAAGGAAAGTGGCAGGCCGCCCAGTGCGGCCTGACGTAAGAAAAGTGCCAATTTCAGACAATACTGGACACTGGACAGGACACGGCTGTTGGCGCCAGCACTTTTGACATACGCACACGTTCAGGGAGACCCCCTCTACAACGCCACACTCTCCGCTAAGCGGGAGAGGTGTATTTGGAAAAGTGGCGGGCCGTCCAGTGAGGTCAGGGGTCAGAAAAGGTCCATTTTCAGTGCATAGACTTCACAAATTGGGCGCTGGACACGAGACAGCTATTTGCGGGGGCACGTGTGACATACGCACGCGTTCAGGGAGACCCCCTCTACAACGCCACACTCTCCGCTAAGCCAGACAGGTGTATTTGGAAAAGTGGTGGGCCGTCCAGTGAGGTCAGGGGTCAGAAAACAGCCATTTTCAGTGCATAGGCTTCACAAATTGGGCGCTGGACACGAGACAGCTATTTGCGGGGGCACGTGTGACATACGCATGCGTTCAGGGAGACCCACTCTACAACGCCACACTCTCCGCTAAGCCAGACAGGTGTATTTGGAAAAGTGGCGGGCCGTCCAGTGAGGTCAGGGGTCAGAAAACAGCCATTTTCAGTGCATAGGCTTCACAAATTGGGCGCTGGACACGAGACAGCTATTTGCGGGGGCACGTGTGACATACGCATGCGTTCAGGGAGACCCCCTCTACAACGCCACACTCTCCGCTAAGCCAGACAGGTGTATTTGGAAAAGTGGCGGGCCGTCCAGTGAGGTCAGGGGTCAGAAAACAGCCATTTTCAGTGCATAGGCTTCACAAATTGGGCGCTGGACACGAGACAGCTATTTGCGGGGGCACGTGTGACATACGCATGCGTTCAGGGAGACCCCCTCTACAACGCCACACTCTCCGCTAAGCCAGACAGGTGTATTTGGAAAAGTGGCGGGCCGTCCAGTGAGGTCAGGGGTCAGAAAATAGCCATTTTCAGTGCATAGACTTCACAAATTGGGCGCTGGACACGAGACAGCTATTTGCGGGTGCACGTGTGACATACGCACGCGTTCAGGGAGACCCCCTCTACAACGCCACACTCTCTGCTAAGCGGGAGAGGTGTATTTTGAAAAGTGGCGGGCCGTCCAGTGAGGTCAGGGGTCAGAAAACAGCCATTTTCAGACCCCCTCTAAAACATTTTTGAAATAGTGAAAATAGACGATTAGCATGCAGATATACGTCAAAATCACTTGTCAGTGCACATTTATTTTTATTTATTTATTTAACAGGGACAATGCACATTGATCAACATGTCAGTTATTCACGTCCATGTAAATGAGCCAGAGTTGGCTAATTTTCATCTAGTCCCTGGGCAGGCTGTTAAAAAAGTGGTATAGTTATCCATACAAAAAGAGACATCGTCAACTATACAAAACAAGTAGACATAGTACAAAAGACAAAACAATACAGTAAAATAGGAGAAGACACATCAGTGATTAATGGAGGCGAAATTTACTCATGATTACAAATTTGGTTAGCTTTTAGCCATCTTTTAAGGTTGAATTTGAAGGTTAGAAAGTTGTTGGTCTCTCTTACTTCGGTAGGAAGACTGTTCCAGTGATGGGGGGGGCTCTAACAGAGAAGACTGTTTTACCAAACACACTCCGTCTGAATGGTACCTCACAGACTCCTCTGGTAGTTGCCCTTGTTGATCTGTCACCACTCTCCCTTCGCTCTATGAACTGTTTTAGTGGTGGAGGTGCAAGCCCATTTAAAACCTTAAAAATGAGACAGGCAGCTGCAAAATGTTTAAAGCTATCAAAATTAAATAAATTATACTTTTGAACTATACGGCAATGGTGGTAACGGTTGGGTTTTTGATCAAGTGTTTTTAATGTCTGTTTGTAAAGTGATTCTATGGGTTTGAGAGTTCTTAGATTTGTCTGTCAGTGAATTGTGCAAATAAGTGTAAATAACATTGTGCAAATAAGTGTCAATTGGTCACCTGGTAGTACCAGGTGACACTTTGCCGACTGGGACTGTACGTGTGGGACTGGGACTATTTTAAAATAGTTAAAATAGGCGATATACAAGCTCACAATGCGATTTACAATTTAGGCATTTAGGCATTTAGCAGACGCTCTTAATCCAGAGCGATTTACAGTAAGCAAGGTAATACATCAAATGCATAGAAATAGTAATCTAGGATCATATGTAAACCAAGAATCATCAGTCTAACAGCTCCCTATCCCCCCCAAAAATCTATAATCTCTACATTGAAACTATTCAAACTATAGGATGCCAGGTCAACAATGGCCTGGCATCTGTACATAACATGGTATCTAATTACATTTTAGCCTTTGCATAAGCCTGCAAGCCTGCAATGCGTTGCTATCTTCTATTTTTCCACATTTGCCACTGCTGCTACAGATTATCATACATGTTTTAAGAGGTTTATCATACATGCCAGTACTTTCATTTTATTTCTGTTATCTATAATTCTAAAAAGATATTGGTTGTGTTAGCACAGTCTCTGTAGAAACAGCCCCCAACATTTCACTGCTTGTACCTGTATTGAGTAAGTGACAAATAAATCCCTATTGATTCTTGTTCAGATTAGTTCCAGAGTTCTCTTTGAAAATGTCACACATTTTGAAATGGCTCCACATCCATTACCTGATAGAAGAGAGTTTCAGATTTTCATGGAACTTGGTAGAAATTATCTCTAGGCTGCCCTATAAAAATGGCTCAAGGTCACAATCATAGTCACAGTCAATGTTACATCAGTCATATCTCAGGAACGGAGAGAGACACAGAACGAGATGTTGGTGTGTGCCTTTATTAATGGTATTAAAATTTTATACTGATGTCAAACTGGGAAACTAAAATAGAAGCAAGGCTTGTCCATAGCCATGTCTGTTTTGTGGGAGTATCCACACATATCTATCAATAACTGGTCAACGCAACAGTACTGTATACACAGAAGATGCTTTAATACTTCCTGATGATATTCTGTGGCACTTCCTGGGACTTGCATCCTCTTCCAAAAAGCCAATGAGTAGGTTTGATTTATTATGGAGTCATAAGGAGGTGACATCAATAGAACTTTTTAAAAGGTATTTTATTTCATTTGATAGGTGAAGTCACAGCAGTAGATTGGCTAATTTCAGCATGCAACCAAGTGTAAAATGTAGCATTACGACGCCATCAAGGCCCGCCAAAATACATTTTTGACGACAAAATCAACTGTAGATTTAGTCGACTAAAATCGTATTATATTTAGTCGACTAAAACTACACTAAAACAAACATTTAAGGTGAATAAAATATGACTAAAACTAAATTAAATGTTATTCAAAAGACTATGACTAAAACGAAATAAAAATTAACACTGCGTCACAGTGACATGACAACAACAGGTAACCTCAGTCTGTGATATTAATCTACAATTTTTTGTGTTAAATTGTGACTGTAGCCTGAATGATCAGCGGTCAATTGTAAGCAAGAACAGATTGTTATAATTGTAAGTAAGTAATAGTAAGTGCCACGGCAAATAGCTGTCTCATGTCCAGCGTCCAATTTGTGGAGTCTATGCACTGAAAATGGCTGTTTTCTGACCCCTGACCTCACTGGACGGCCCGCCGCTTTTCCAAATACACCTGTCTGGCTTAGCGGAGAGTGTGGCGTTGTAGAGGGGGTCTCCCTGAACGCGTACGTATGTCACACGTGCCCCCGCAAATAGCTGTCTCGTGTCCAGCGCCCAATTTCTGAAGTCTATGCACTGAAAAAGGCCCCTTTCTGACCCCTGACCTCACTGGACGGCCCGCCACTTTTCCAAATACACCTGTCTGGCTTAGCGGAGAGTGTGGCGTTGTAGAGGGGGTCTCCCTGAACGTGTGCGTATGTCAAACGTGCCCCCGCAAATAGCTGTCTCGTGTCCAGCGTCCAATTTGTGAAGTCTATGCACTCCAGTGAACAGCATTTATCCATTTAGATACATTTTTAATGTTATTAAAACAGTTAAAAACTTGTTTTATTACAAATATACATAATATTTGTTTTCTAGCTTCGTTTAAATGCTTAATGTATAGTTTTAATGTGCAAATGAACCGTTTTTCAATGGTTTTCAATGGTTTCTTTTTACTCTAGAGGGTACTCTTATTCTGAAGAGATCGTCAACCGGAAGTCTTATTTCTGCTCCGTTATTTCTGCTCACGGAACACAGCTGTGGCCACTAGACCCGACCAGTGGCGGTGAGAGCACTTCCATGGGGATGACGCACAACTACCGGACCTACAGTGTAAAAAGTTGGAAATACTGTATGTTCAGAAGATAATCATATTTCATCAATCAATGTAATGTCACGTTGTTTCTAATAAATAGTCCGCTATTCTAATGTTTCGATGAATTGAATACACAGCAGGACCCCAATGGAAACAAGCCATAGTGCTTTCTTGGGTTTATCCTTTTAGCATCCTTTTGTATGGAACTGTACTTCTGTGCTTTTTTTGCAAACTGTTAATAACGTATTCAATCAACCAAGGATGTTCTGCATTCATTTAATTAAATTAAATTAAATTTACCATAGCTTCCTCTCATGATGTCCCCCCACTGAGATACTGGCCTTTATATGTCCCCATTCCCCACTGTTTGCTTTGTGCCTGGTAGTTCTGTCCTGCTGTGTAGTTGTTTGCATTCAATAAATAAGAGCATCTGCGCTTTTTGTGAGCATCTGCGCCTTTTGTGCACTGGGCTATGTACATTGTCTTAATCTCACAAACAAACCTTGGTTTAAGATTAATTGGATATATGACAGTTTACGTCTGGAAGCTATTTGCACCTCACTACTTGATTTATACTCCGTCATATGTAAATCAGGCTCCAGAACTTTATAGGGCCACACAAGCAGCACTGGCACCTGTGGCACAAGTGCAGGAGGAGGCCAGGACACCTAACTATACTTACTTACTACAACGGTGGTTCTCAAACTTTTTCATGTCAAGGACCCCCAGGCCAAATTGACACTTATTGGCCCGCGGACCCCCATTTGAAAAGATATGCCAGGGACCCCCCATGAGACAAGATTTGTTACAGCATAGCAGTGATTCTCAACCATTTTAATTCAAGAACCCCCAGTTTGACATGCATTAGGGCTATATACGGACGGACCCCCGTTTAATGGCATTTCTATCTCTGGGACCCTCATTTATATATCTTGTAAAATCAATGTTAATAAACTCTGTACTGTCCATTTGTACACTCAGAGTTACAGACCCATAAGGGTCCATTTGGTTCCTAACTATCTATCATTTAGCTGGGGAGTGGGGACCCCCTGGAACTCCCTCAACGACCCCTTTGTTTACTACTACTACTACTACAACAACAACAACAACAACAACAACAACAACAACAACAACAACAACAACAAGAAAGTCAAGGGACGGCGAGTCGGCGTCGGCGACTAATCTTGACAGAAGAGGAATGTTCATCATCATCACGACCATGTCATAACCAAATCCACAGCACCCCCATGAGTATTCAATGAGTCACTGCATGGCGCACTCGAAGCTACAGATCGGCCTGTGGCCTGTGCGCGGGCGTATTCTTCGAGACACACTTCCGGGTATTTTTGACTAAAAAGAGATTCCTTGGTATTTGACATGGTATTTGATCAATAAACTTATAAGAGCCTTTGTTTGCACCTTCAAAGCCACAAACAAGGGAATCACGTGACGTTGATTCCCAATCCCTTCCCCTATTCGCTCATACATAAGTGTAGTGTAGGCAGAAGAATAAGTGCGTGTGTGTGTGTGCGTGCGTGCGTGCGTGCGTGTGTGTGTGTGTGTGTGTGTGTGTGTATGTGCATGCGTCCGTTTGCGGGCACGTGTGTGTGTGTGTGTGTGTGTGTGTGTGTGTGTGTGTGTGTGTGTGTGTGTGTGTGTGTGTGTGTGTGTGTGTGTGTGTGTGTGTGTGCGTGCGTGCATGGGCGCGCGTGCGTGACACACACTTCCGTTGACGCACGTCGGGTACTTCCTGTGTTTGGCAGCAATATGGCGGCGCCCGCAGCTCTGAAGTCTCATCCATGGTGGTAGCAGCACTTATACGTTTCTGAGATTACTAGCCTTCACTCGTTATAATGGCAGGTATGTAAATGCACTACGGGTGGAACTTTAAAGTCAACGACGCGTAGATATTAGAATAAGTCTGACTTTATTGCTGTTGTTCTTTTGTACCGCAACAAGTTACCAAATAGAGGATAGTAGTTTCAACTTCGCTTAGCAGCACAGCTAACGTGTGCTAACTAACTAACTAAACTTTTGTAACGAGCTAGATGTGTTCAAAACCCCACCTGGCTCCCTTTAAGAAGTTAGCAACAGATGTTAAATTATGTGTTTGTTACTCAAAAAATAACTATACAGCCATGGCGTTAATCAAACAACAAAAGTGTTTGTATGGCATAATGTACTCTTTAAGGTAGCATTGCTCATTTAAAAACATTTTGGATGATGTATATCAGTAGTTCCCAAACATTTTAAAAGACATGCCAGGGACCCCCAAAAGAGACAATTTTGAAGGCTATAGCAGTGATTCCGAACCATTTTAATTTCAAGGAACCCTATTTGATGTGCATTAGGCCATGGACCCCCATTTAATGGCTTTTCTTTATATCCCTGGAACCCCAATATACACTGTAAAATCAGTGTGTCTGAGAATGTACAAATGGAACCAAATGGACCAATAAGGGTCCATTTGGTTCCTGACGATCAATCATTTGATTGGGGACCCCCTCAAGGACCCCTGGGGGTCTCCGGACCCCACTTTGAGAACCACTGATGTATATGATGCTCACTGAGCATCATACAAATGCATCTGTTGTTGTAATGTCCCTGGGTTACTCAGAAGAAGAAGTATAAATCTGTCTTTTAGTTGTATGTATCAACAAAGGCATTCCAACAGTTATGTACAGTCAATACACTGTCATCACATCACACCATTTTGTTCATTTGGACTGAAACATCTCATGGTAGAAAACAATCTTGGTTGTGAGTGAAGCGATGGCATGTAGATATAGATATAATATCTGGACTAGCCTCTTTTATAGACTGAGTGAGTATTTTATTTGCATAATATAAAAAGAAGCTGCAGTGTGTACCACATCTACAACAGTGCTGTGGTTGTTAAAGCAATTTCTCGGAACTATTCGTAACCCTTCAACATGCATAAATGACCACGGTCTCTCTTGGATGTCCTTTTGTCGCTACAGGAGGTGACTGTAATGACATACAGTGGTGCTTGT
The DNA here is from genome assembly GCF_963454915.1 of Gymnoscopelus microlampas. NCBI lineage: Eukaryota > Metazoa > Chordata > Actinopteri > Myctophiformes > Myctophidae > Gymnoscopelus > Gymnoscopelus microlampas. The sequence continues at coordinate 27,884,729 of NC_139958.1, forward strand.
CTCAGGTGAAAGGAGCCATCGACGATGATGTTGCTGAAGGTAAGCGCTCTCCCAGAAACAAGGAGGGGTGGGAGACTTCATGCAGTTTTCTTTTTATCAGTTTTAACCAGACCGTTTGAAGTGTCATTTCTAATTTGATTATTTTGTAGAAGGAAATAATTATTTGTAGTTCGCATTATTTTCAGCCACAAAACAGCTTCTTTTTCCCCCCAACCTTTTATTCTAGGGTATTTGTATTGTTTTATTAATTGTTTTTATAGCCTATTCAAACATTTTAACTGATATGTCTTTTAGATGAAGATGGATTGTTTGTCAGACAGCCATGATTTTATTGAAGACTCTGCTGTTAATTACAGTTGTCAATTCAACATTTGTTCTAGCTACTTAATTTCTTTCAGCTTCTTGTTTAATGGTTGCCTTTCTTGTGATACCACTGCTACACAGTCCTTGGCTATTTCTGTTCTGATGAGTTGCTCCTGAAAGAGGCAGCAGTGCATGTCTTTTTTGATCACTTTGTCTTAAAGAAAAGGCTTGTACAAATATTGTGAGGACCACTGCACTCCATGTGTAAGTTGTGTCTATGGTGTACAATGAGGGCACCCCATTGGACTCTTCAGGAATGGCAACATTGTGTACAGCAAATCACTGGTGCAGAACTTGTTCTGAACTTATGTTCTTATGTTCAGCAACTAATATGGTTCAGCACTTTGGAACACACTCCTACGGTTGAGTGAGAGAGTAATGGTGCATATCGTCGCTGTCAGGCAGAAACCTGGTATCTCCATATTATCTTATGTTTTTTCATGAATACCCTATTTTATACTTTGAGCAAAAATAGCCAATCTGCAAGTACACAATATGTTGCGATTCATTGTGAGCTTGTACATCTGTTATCTTTGCTATTTTTTGAGACTTTTCTTTTTTTTATGTTTTGAAAACTTTGGCCTATACATGCCTAAAATAGAGATGCCATGTTGAAAGTGGTAAGTATGTCGATGGGTTTTATAAATATTTAACCATTGCTAATGTGAATAATAATACGTTTGATCCAATGGAGCAAAGGTTCTGCACACCAATAGCAACATCGTTTGGCCCTGAATGGCTAATCCATATATCATTATTTGGTTGGCAATTCATTATCTACAGTACTTAAAAGCAATATGGATCAAGTAGACTATTTAGTGACTCGCAACAAGCAAACTCGCAATTCAGTTTCAGGGATTACATTGTTCCCAAAGACCTTATGTAGCATTGTCTTTCTTTTCCAGGAGGTAACAACTGTATGTGTATGTGTGTGTGTGTGTGTGTGTGTGTGTGTGTTTGTGCGAGCAACATGCTGCTGCTGGGAGTTGAGTACTGTCAGAGTTCAGAGAGGGGAAAAAAGTGCTGTTTTTTTTTGTTGCTGCCCTGACATCTTTATGGTATCTCATTCCCACATACTCATCCATCCATTGTGCCCTGGTTCCTAGACACTCAAATAAATCTGGGGTAAGTTGGGGTTGCAGTCAGAGTTAGAACAGACATTCTGTGTGTCTGTCGTGGTAATTCTGCTTGTTTGCTGCTTATGGAACTGCTATGATGACGACACCAACATGAGCAAGGCGGCTGCAAAGTTTATCACAAACTGATTCCAGTTCAGTCAGTGATTATCTTAATAGCAGTGATACATCTGATCATCAAACAAAATACAGACATCGCTAATACAGGCAGGCATGACATTTTTACGTCATAGTTCTGTAGGAGGTGAGCCAGCTCCGGATGCTTCCATCATGTGCTTGGAAACGGTGCTACTGGAAATTAGTTTGTCCCAGTACTTCAGTTGTCACTCTAAATGTGTATCTACATTTGTGTCTTTGCAGCGGACATCATATCTACTGTTGAGTTTAACGACTCAGGGAAACTCTTAGCCACAGGAGACAAGGGTGGACGTGTTGTCATTTTCCAGCAGGAAATAGAGGTACAGCTTGATATTTTTTGAGTCTTGCATCAACAAATTAAAAAGAGGGTCGCACATTACCTCTGTTTGTTACCTAATCATCCCATTCGATTGTTCTCTCCTGGCTCTTGTGATGCCTCTTTCTTTCCTCCTGTGCTAATTTGAACTGCCTCCCAACAGAACAAGAATCATCCACAGTGTCGTAGTGAGTACAGTGTTTACAGCACCTTCCAGAGCCATGAACCTGAGTTTGACTACTTGAAGAGTTTGGAAATTGAGGAAAAGATCAACAAGATCCGCTGGCTCCCCCAGAGGAATGCAGCTCAGTTCCTGTTGTCCACTAATGGTTTGCTAGACATTTCTTTTATACCGTCAATGTGGCAATTGTAAAATTAGGATTTCCCCCAGGTTCTGCTGGTTAACGACCTGCAGTGCACATCACTAATATGAATAACAGCACTAAGTGAAGGCTGAGAAATTGTTACACAATGTAATACACTCCAGCTGTTAGCAGGATTACTTAAGCTTAGTCTGTGTGCATAGAAATGGTGGTGATGATGTATGGTTGCTTGTGCATGTAGAAGTAGTTGTTCCATTAAAAGATCCAGCCTGTATTTCATCAGATACATTTATACACAGATTATCACCTAAACCGGTGAGCTTTTTTATTTTATTCATTTCCTTTATTTATTTTTTTACAGATAAGACTATTAAGTTATGGAAAATCAGTGAACGAGACAAGAGACCAGAGGGATACAATCTCAAGGAGGATGGACAATACGTAGACCCCAACACTGTCACTTCACTGCGGGTCAGTAGCTAGCACATCAAGGTTATTCCTATTACTAAAAGTAGAATAATAAATGCTCAGAGAATGCAGTTTAAGGGAAATGGAATGATAGTCCTTGGTTTTGCATGCAAAAAGAGAAGTACCTTCTTGTGTCCATGTTAAATTTACCTTTTCGGTAGCTTTTAATGTGATTTAATGCAGATACAGGTGAGACTGATACTTTTGGAAATGTAAAAGGTGGGTTGGTTTGAGAAACAAAACACAGGCTGTAAATTAGTCAATTAAATTAACCACATTGGTATACCTCATTTATTAACCCAGGGCGTGCTTGAAAAATGTCATCCTTTTTATATCCTCTCTGTTACCTTCCCAGGTGCCAGTTTTCAGACCAATGGACCTGATGGTGGAGGCTAGCCCACGGAGGGTGTTTGCCAACGCTCACACCTACCATGTTAACTCCATCTCAGTCAACAGTGACAACGAGACTTATTTGTCTGCAGATGACCTTCGCATCAACCTGTGGAACCTGGAAATCACTGACCGCAGCTTCAGTATCCTCAAACCTGTGTGTGTGTGTGTGTATGTGTAAATGTGTGCATATGCCTGTGTGTGGAACACTTTAAACAAATATCTTTCAAATGATGACATGCTATTTTAAGGACAGCTACAAAGCTGCCACAGTTTAAGAGTGCTTTAGTTTAAAAGAAACGTTGGTATTAATTAAATGTAGTGTTATGTTCCCTCTGCCAAAATTATTACCGTTATGATTATGAATACATGTCAGCCGGAGAGTGCTTTCACTTTCTGTGATTCACAATTGCTGCTTGAGTGTGTCCACCCGAAAAACCAAAAGGAGAGAGAGAAAATGCCAACTACTAGATTACTTTGGAATGTAATTAATTGCCAAGAATTTTGCATGAAATCCATTCTGCTTTCTAATCATTGCACTATCAACAAACGGTAGTCTGCGACAGTCTGTGACAGTACTTGGAATACTATTTTTCAGCGAAAGCTTTCCCCACAATACTGATGCTGGGGTTTAAGTGGTTAATATGCATTTATCTACTGTGCCTGGTTACAATATTGCGTTCATGCTGTCATAATTGCTTGACAAGGGTTGTTACTCTTGACCATTAGTTCTTCAGATATTGTTGACATCAAACCATCCAACATGGAAGAGCTAACAGAGGTGATAACGGCAGTGGAGTTCCACCCTCATCAGTGTAACACTTTTGTCTACAGCAGCAGCAAAGGCACTCTCCGCTTGTGTGATATGAGGGCATCTGCGCTGTGTGACAATTACTCAAAAAGTGAGTAGTTCCAGGAACTTCCAGCAAGTACTTTCTGACCACTTGTGGTCAGCATTCATCCAGCTCAACAGCTGGTTTAGCCTTAACCCATTAAGACCTGATCCGATTTTACAAATCCTTCTAAATCCTAACAGTTTTCAGAAAAACATATGTTTTCATGTCAAGGACCCCCAAAATTATATGTATTTGGCCGCCGACCCCCATCTCAAAATATGTTGTTCCAGGGACCCTCAGAAGCAAAGATTTGAGTTGGCTTTAAAAAATGTATATATATATATATTTTCAAAGATTTAATGGTGGGTTGGTTCCTAGTGTTACATTTCATTTATATGGCTTCCACTCTTGTTTCTTCCAGTGTTTGAGGAACCAGGGGATCCCAGCAATCGCTCCTTCTTCTCTGAGATAATATCCTCCATCTCAGACGTCAAGTTTAGCCACAATGGACGCTACATGATGACTAGAGATTACCTGTCAGTCAAGATTTGGGATCTCAACATGGAGAGCAGGCCCGTGGAGACCTACCAGGTGGGACTGACAGAAATGGAATCCGGGTGGACTGAAGACTGAAGCTTGATTTAACCATATGGACCCTAGCATCCATATTCTGGGCATGTCTTAATACATGAAAATAAGCGAGCATTCGGCAAAAATAACCGTTCTATAAGCTCACTTTGTGACTTGAGCTTGTAGATCAGCTGTTTGATGTACTAAGTATATAGGGTTTAAGTTATTAACATTGCACTAACATAATAAGCGCTTTCCGAGTGCCTTATCAGGAAGTACAATGACCTAGTCCCATTTTTATCACCAACATTTTACAAAACAGCGAAACTTCTAACCAATTTGGAACACCACTGTTTTTATTCAAAAAAGTTATTTATGATTCTTATAAAAGTAAGGGTGCCTTTTATAATGGCTCTTATAATCTCTTATTTATGGCTTTCCCCCTTGTCTCTCCGGTGCTACCTTTTACTTGGTAGCACCGGTTTTACCAGTTTAAGAATTTAGGAGGACCAGAAAAACCCACCAAAATTTAAAGAGCACGAATATTTAATAGATTATCCTATATTAAATTTGTCTTAAGGGAGGGCCGGCCGTCAGGCAGGCGGACACTGTAAGCTTACACTGATGACACTTTGGTTTTATTGATACCACTTTGCTTGAATAATTATAGATTCCAAGTAGTATAGGTATTCCCATCAAGTCATTTTATATCATGCGTTTTGTATAGCACTGGAACATTGTTCCTGGGGTTACCACACCTTATCATGCAGTTCTAGTAGTTCCACATAACAGCCACTAGAGGTTACCCTACTTCAGATTATTATGCAGACATGCAGTACACCAGTGTATTTGTTTTACCAGAGAAGAGCATTGGTACAAAATGTCTGGTACAAAATCTGCTTAGTACAAGCTGTCTTATAGTTGTCTTGTCTGGAGTCTCATGAGGAAATCTATTTATTAATGAAATACTCACTACATACACTCACATACATACTGTACATACATGCGGTACATGCATATATGTAAAACCTGGGTTCGGGGTAAGAGGCAAATACGTATGTACGTGTCTGTGTAACTGTAGATCCTGAACAGCAACCTAATCAACATCTTATATACAGTATATGAAAGGTACTGTACTAATATTATTTCACAGTGGATATATTGATTCATATTTAACTATTTATCTTTACTTTCCTCTGATCTCTCTAGGTTCATGAATACCTGAGGAGTAAGCTGTGCTCGCTCTATGAGAATGACTGCATCTTTGACAAATTTGAATGCTGCTGGAATGGGACTGACAGGTAGGCATGCATACCGATATGAATTCATCTGTGGCTCTATCTTTAATAAAGAATGGGAGGGGAAATTAAACATGAGGATGAGTTGCCATTCCAAGTCCCAAGAAAGAAAGATATGTGATGCAAAATAAGATTTGGACAAGGTGTTTAGGCAATTGTGGTGGGAAAAGGGGGGACACTTGAATCAGAATGTTAAATCTGTTACACCACCAATCTTATTCCACAGAGAGAAGTCTGGTCAGTTTTGTTGCTTATTTACCTTGCAGTACATTTGCCAATGTGTTGCAAGGAATGGCTTTCCATTCCAATAGTGTTGGAATGGAAACCCATTCTGTCTGTTTTTTTTGTAGTTAGACATTCATAGCAGACTAGTGGTAGTGGCAACAGCAGTGTGTACTTTTATGTTTAGTTTTGTGTTGAATAAAAACACCAGCTTGTCTGTTTCTGCTTCTCCCCATGTCTTCCCCTTTCTACTTTTCAGTGTGGTGATGACTGGCTCGTACAACAACTTCTTCCGGATGTTTGACCGCGACCACAGGCGAGACGTCACACTGGAGGCATCTCGGGAGAACAGCATGCCCATGCAGGTCTTGAAGCCCCGTAAGGTGTGCACGGGTGGCAAACGTAAGAAGGATGAGATCAGCGTGGACAGTCTGGACTTCAACAAGAAGATCCTCCACACCGCCTGGCATCCCCAAGATGACATCATTGCTGTGGCAACGACCAACAACCTCTACATATTCCAGGGCAAAGTGAATTAATGAGAGAGCTCGAACCAACGTGACATCTGTCACTGTGTGATCTCTCATGCAGTCGCTTACCCTAGTTCTGGATGAACTGTGGTGGACAGTGGAGACTACCCTTGCTTGTTATTACTGGATCACCAGACTTTGCCATGTTCCACAAGTGAACAGATAAAACTTAATTTTTGACTGCCATCAGCCTGTCTGTAGCACACTGATGTGTGTCCGCCTTTGTTTTGTTTCAGTGATGTGCCATTTTAAAAACGATATCACCTGCCCTTTCTTGCTCCAGGGTTTTATTTCTTTTAATTAAAGTGGTTACAGACACACTCATTTTATTTCTTTTTTTTCTAAATGGGAATGCTGTAGACAAACCAGAACCAGAATGCACTTATTCTATTATTTCTTTTACAATGGCAGTACTGTAGACAAACCCGAACACTTGAGGCCTCAGACCACAGCAAACTCGCCGGGAGCATTCCATTAAACCATCTACCAGCATTCATTTAATAGAAGCCCCTGTATTAGAGGCCTCAAAGCCTAATTTATACTTAGTTGCACATCGATGTGCACGCCAACAATAGGCGATCGGCTCTTTCCAGCATGCAACACCGATGCGCAACCAAGTATACATTAAGCATAAGAATGGTGTTCTCCACTATCCTGTGCCATTTATTTTTGTCTGGGCCCTGCATGAAATGCATGTGTGATGCGATTTCTATAAACCTTTCCCCCTTTTGAATTATCACTGTTTCTGTCTCATTTCTATTTCTCCTTCTTTTTACTCAAGAGACATTTTGCATCTAGAAGCTAGAGTGACCCTTTGTCCCTTTAGCTCTTAAGATTTTGATATTAATTTAATACTTAAGGTATTAATTTGATTGTTGTATTTATAAAAATGAGCAAATTTCACCCGATCACTTTTGTTCTATTTTATGAAGCTTAACCTTGAGGTATTTTTGAGTGATCTGCAGTATTGTTTTTCCACACATCCACAATGTAGCGGACCTTTGAGGCAGTGGAAATTTATTTTTGTACACTGGACTCCGTTACCATCAACTAAACTACTTAGTTGGATGTCTATACTGCTTGTAAAGCCATTATTTGAGGCATTGACTCAAAGATGTTTGTTGAAACTACAGTAGACATAATTACCTTAATGTGATGGTACAATAACCTGCACTATAGATTCTGCTACAGTTGATGTCTCAACACCTCAATGAAACTGAATATTGATGCCTAATAATAAAACCTGACAGTGAAGGTAATAAAGGAACTACTTTTTCATTTTTGGCCTGGTCATTGATGAACCCCATCCCGTACCCTCCTCTGAGAGTCCCCGTATTAAACGTGGCCTGGAGATGAATGAGATATTTCATTTAAATGGTTGTCCACTTGTGTTAATGTTGCTGTATGGTGATCATGTTTCTGGGATGGCATCTGCGCGTACGTGCGCATATGCATGTTTCACAACTTCAGCCAATAGACTGTTTCTTTTGGAGAAACGTACACGTTGCAGATGTGGTGGATGGCTGCACCCAGACTGCCTGGACCGTCTACTCTGGAGTCTGGAGCCATTTTCATCTTGTCACACAATTTCAGTCTCTTTTTTTTCTACATATGTATATATATATATGTGTATGTATGTATATATATAGGTATATATATGAGTATGTATGTATATATATATATATATATATATATAAATCCCATACAACTTTATCGATGAAATGCAGTTTACATATCTAATAAAGAACCATTTTATGTGTATTGCTATGATTTTTGTGTGAATAGGTGTACTGCAGCCTAGTAAAAATATTAAGATCCTAGTGCATTCGTGAAATTTGTCACGTACATTAGCTGTCAGTGTTTCGATCAAACGAACCCCTTCGGTGATGCTGATGATGACAATGATGACGTGGACCTGTCGTCATCATAAAGCTCCAGGAGCATATTTTGCCTCTGCACAAGTTGCTTGGCTGTTTCCAGACCAGCTGACGAAAACAAACACCTGAACCCAACCGAACCGTGGCTGCTGTCTGACACACTACAGTCAGCTCCTGCTGTGTGTGTACAGTGGCACGTCTGCATGTGAATGTGTCTAGATCACATATAGGAAGGAGTGTGCGTGTGTGCTAGTCTGAATGTTAGTGTGCGTGGTACATATAGGAGGGAGACAGTGTGTACTAGTCTGATACAATCCACACAACCAGCACCATGTCGGAAGCTGCTACCCCTGCACAAAACAACAACGGGGACTCCGGACTAAATGGTAAATATCTTCATTAATTAATATGCCTATATGCACAAAGGCCTCGCCTGTCATTTTATTTGTCTTTTGAAAACATAGAAAACACGTTTCATGTAGTCTTACGCTTGTTTTTCATAGATAAAGACGCTACGATTTTTAAATTATATTATTATTATTATTATTATTTTTGCTATGTTATGTATCTTCATTGGAGGTTTTGGGGGAGGACTGAGAACACTATGTTCCGTTTGATGACTGACAGCCGTTGGGCCAATTGTGTTTAAGAAGGCGGGGTTTACCGTTTGACTGACAAACATTTGATCCAATCGAGGACCTCCGTGGTGGTATGTGGGCGGAGTTTAAGTCTTGTCAACAAGGCAAGATGGAAGGAGAAGTCTGAACTGTAAAAACTGAGTAATAATACTAATAGGCAAAGAAATTGATCCGATGTGTCAAATTGTCAGTATTATTTGGTTATGCAAAGTCTTTCATAGCTCTGAAACCATTCTTGCAGCTCTGTGGAGTAGACTAGTACAGGCTCCATAATACTACCTTTTATTGTTTGTACATTTGTCATTTTGGAGGGGCCAAGACAACCAAAGACTGTGGAAGAAGTGGTTCAGAGAGGACAGCCCCGTCCCATAGCCCTACCAAAATTCAAGATATGGGGATATATATATCCTCACATCTAAATAATAATAATACTACATCTGATTTGCTGGATTTGTCCACGTTTCAGTGATATTTCCTTTATATGCAAACAGAGAATTATTGTATGTATACAGTTTGTTTATATATAGCTATCTATGTTTGTGTGTGTGCCTATGTGTGCACTTTCTTTTATGTAAAACTCATTTATTAAAGACCAGAGTTCTTTCTTCCTACAGAAAGGCATAATAAAAAGAGATTTCTACATGCATAGGGAGGGAACCAGACACAAACAAACGCCTATTTATCAGTCTGGTCTGCCTTGGCATAAATTGACCTGGCACCGTGGGCATGGCGGCTGCTTGGAAATGTTGTGGCAGGTAGCAGTCAGCAAGCTATTGGGGGCAGTGACATGGCATGCTATTTGTGGCTACAGTGACGAGGGGGCAGACGTTTTGGACGTGCTGGAAGTGGCACTTGGGGCCAAGAGAGCAGGCGTTTTGTTGGTGGTTGTCAAGTCATGAGTTACTTGGAGTCACAGCCAGGGCTAGCTTGTCTTATTGGTTCATTGATCTCTTTCTCTATTTTAAAAAATGAATTAGATCTCCTTTCCTCAATTGCGTCAAACCTCCAAATGATGGTTGGGTACATTTCAAAATAGACCATAAATAGAGTAGAGTAAACAAACTTAGCCAACTAGCCATGGTCTAAGTTTATCAGCATTTGGCAAGTGACCGCTATTAATTTCCCACCCTTGTCACAACTGTCATAGGGTGTACATGCTCATTGCTTTTGCCATGTTTTGCTCCCAGTTCCAGGTCAGGAAACCGTGCAGGGCTGTTTGAGACAGTTTTCCTGTAATAGGCCAAATCTTTTGGAGCGTAGCTCAGGCAGAGCAGTATAACACTCATGATAACAGAACTGCTTTTGGTAGGCATGTCTTCCTGGGAAATGCAGTGTTGCGTCATATTTGTATTTTTACAAGGGGCTTCATAATTGTATATAAGTTTACAAAACATTTGACCTCAGTACGGATTTTTGAAACTTGATTAGTGAAGATATGCCTAACTCTTAACGGGCAGCGGGCACCTGTTAACAGAAACGCGCTACTCACCAAGTAAAACAATAACTCAGGAATATGTCCTGGGCCTCCTGGCAGTAAAACTGACACATGAATAACAGTCATCAGATCATGTTTTGTTTTTTACACCTAAGCTAGGTGTTATTTGTGGTTTTTCTTCTAACAAGCTTGGTGGTGTGTTATTTTTGGTTTTCCTGGAGCTCCCACTTCAGTGCTGTGAACATTTTTTCCTAATACCTGGGATCCTCATTCTAGACCTCCCCCTGTTGGAACCTCAAGGCAGAGAGGACACAAAACACTCACTGTCTCTCTCTATCCCCCTGTATGCTTCTGTCTGAACTCATCCAACAGCTGATAACGGCTCCGCGGCCGGCCCAGAACGTTCGGCCTCGCCGCCGTCATGGCAACCTTGTTAAGTCCATGGAGCAGAGACAATAGGCTGTCGACAGCAGCTTGGCTTGTGGTCTGCCATGTAATCCACAGGATGAGAGTGGGCGCTGAAGCCTGATTTATACTCAATATACGTTATACTTGCGACGCCATGTGAGCTTGTCGATCAGCTATATTTGGCGACACGTCGTACGATGGAGTATAAGTTAAGCATTACATGCGGCCGGTGAAATTCAGCCCAGTAAAAGGTTGCTGGGGGGGCTTGACATATGACCTGACTCTGGGTGTTGTTTACCTACTGTTATGGGGACATGTGGCCTATTCAAGTGAAGGAGGAAAATAATTTTATCCTGATGAAACTACCGCAGACATTAGTGAAGTTGTTTTCCCCTCTGTTTTTTCTCTCCTCCCAAATATGGTCACTCACTGACCCGCCCACCTTCACCTCACCAGACCACCAGACCACACGTATGCTGCTCTGCTGCATTTCTAAATAGCTTTGATATGCAGCACTCTGTTGCCGATCCATGCCTGAGATCACGTACAAGCAAGGATCAGGCAGGGACGGCGTCATATATCGCAGTCAAGGTCTAGAAGCCACAGCAGCACACATAGTATTTAGTCAACTATTTAGTGCCCTTTCACCACCAGGCAGTAAATGGAGATGAGGTGGGGTAGACCCACCAGCTGATGAAAAGTGTCACACTTACTTCATGCAAGCTGGTCTGAGGGTGTTTGTCCTTTTGTTTCCACTTGTTTTAGTGGTAAGAAATACAGTTGTCATTTTAATCTGTTTGTCAATCCTCTCTGACTCTTTCAGTGGCTTTATGTCTTTTGTGGTGATTTGGATTTTTTTGTGGAAAAAACCCTGCATAAAAGAAGCAAAACTAATAAAAAACAAGCTCTACCGGTCAGCATGGTATGGTCAAAATCCCTTCCGTAACGCAAAATCATACCTTCTACCTTGTATAGGTTTATAACATCCACCCCTAGCTACAATCTGTACGTTTTAGGCCCTCTCCTGCTCTCCTGACAGAGAGAGTCAATTGCAACTATAACACCTGGCATTCCCTGTGTGGGAAACCAAACATCTACCACACAGCCAAGAGATCTTGTGCTTATGAGCTTCAGGCAGTACTACTAGTCAACCAGGAGGTGTCCTACCCCAGGGGTTCCCAAAGTTGGGGTCGCGGGACACTGGCGGTGGGGTCGCGAAATTATTTTGGGTCATTAAAAAAATAAAAATAAATACAATTATTTTTTCAAATTCAACAGAATGGATGAAATACAATCTAAAAATGATTACAAATAGTACATTTTGCCATTTTAATACATTGCAAATGCGCACCGAACGTGCAAGTTTATGTGCATAAAAATTTCCTCCAGGGTTAGGTGGGGTCGCGAGTCAATGGCCGCATTATTTTGGGGTCGCGACTCGCGGGCTGAAAAGTTTGGGAACCCATGTCCTACCCTAACCTTGGTGTAACGAATCAATATGCTTAGGGCATGGCTATGTAGGCTATAGTATACTGTCTAGTTTACACACTTATAATGTTATGGGCAAGGGCAAATATGTGCAAAATGCTGAACACTTGGAGCTCTGCCAAGTCCGTCACTATAGCTAGAGTAGTGAATGACTTGTTTACTGGCCTGATTTGACTTTTATCTGGTCAGATGCCAGGAGGTAATCCTTTTTGTTGGATGCTGCCAAGTTTAAATTGCAACGATGGCTTTGCTTGGTGGCTATGAGTCAGGATAATGTAGCTATAGCAAAAGGTAACCCTGTCTGATCGGAGCTGCCTGGCTGCCCACTTATACATTTTCAACATTGTGTTCGTTCATTTCACACATTCTAATGCTGTGTTACTGTAAGCCCAATCCACACCAATGATTCACAAAGCAACTAGTTGCAACTGCAACCACTTGCAACATTATCCCCAAATTGTGCCAACCTGCAACGGATCAGTTCGCTGTTATTTGTGTGGACTGGGCTTTACATACTATCCCCTCAGAGTTAAGTACTTATTGTGTGGATTAACTAATGAATGCACTCTTACTGTATGTACATGGGTTGGCTGATTTTAATTTCAGGGGTTACTTGACCTACCTTCCATACAATAAGCTTAACCACTTATGCCCTATATTATACTTTGTCTATTTGAAAATAGTTGATGATTGGCTGTTTGCGAAAGATTGCCAAAAATTGTGAAAAATGTCACTATCAGGAGTCAGAGCACAACAGTCATAGCTATATTCCTGTGATCATTATCCTATTTATTTGTGTTCTTTCTACAGGGTCCTGGGTGGAGTTGGATTTGAACAGAGCAGCAGCTGGGTCGACCCAGTCGTCTCTGGCAGGAGGCCAGTCCCCCGGTTTGCTACCCCTTCCACAGGTGGTGGAGGAGGAGGAGGCGGAGGCCATGGTTGGAGGCCTGGAGCACGTGCCCTCCTCGTCCTCCATCCACATGGAGGACATGGAGAAGATACTACTGGACGCCCAGCACGAGTCAAGCCGCAGCAACTCTTCCTGTGACAGGTTAGAAAACATTTAGAACCCAATACATCTTTATTTTCTGACCATGACGAGAGAAAAATATACATCATTTAACCATTATGAACCCACACAATCAAATAAGTTTACATGAGAACTATGCAGATCCCCACATTAGCCTAAGGTTCCTAACATCCAATACAGATGAGCAATGTTGGGGATTTCGAAAAGTTTGTAGAAAAAGGTTGAATATGCTGATTGTCCACATGGCGTAGTTTCTCCTGACTTCCACTGCACTTGTATGAAGTATACTCTGTCGAAAGACTTCCTTTCCTTTAAACCTAAATGATAATAATATTAAGTTAGCCCTCTTTAATTGTTGTTGGGTATTTGGTGCTGTACATTTGCACAGAATCAGAATTTACCCATCCTATAAGGATACTGTTGCAGTGTTGGGAACAGTGGGAACTATTAATACAGATCTAGGTCTAATAGCCTTGGCATAAAACCAAGGCTTACAGCTCTTTAAGTGTCTTGTTCAGGGACACTTTAACACACTCGCGGCCGAGGGGTGAACCGGGGACCCTCCAATTCCCAGGCGGCCTCTCTACCCATTCAGCTATGCCTGCCTGGTGAAGATGAATCAGCGTTGTGTGATATCTCTTGATAGTCACATGGCCTAAAAATACGTGCTGTTTCATTGAGACATAACACCACAATCAGTTTATTGACACTCTGGCCCTCCATGTTTGTTTTCAAACTCTTTAGGACCTTTGTAAGACTCCCATCCGAACTTTACCACCTCCTTGCTCTTTAAAATCTGATTTATAACTGTATTTCGGCTGAAAGGCTTCTTGAGAGATCTATCCATGCAAACATTTTTATTTTATTTCTTACCTACCTCTCCATATGACACATTGAAACCTGCTGGTAGTAAGCTAAGTCTGTCTTGCTTTGGCTGCTGCAGTCTGTACAGGAGAGGTGAAGAGTTGGCTCATTTTGAAACACAAACACTTGTTATTGTACTGTAATTCTCCTTGTTTATTGCCCAGTGGGGATTTAAAATACATGTGATCTCTGCATCACTCGGCCGGTGGCTGGTTTGGAAGAGAAGTCACTCTCTGTCTCTGATCTGATGATCTCTGCGCAGAGTTGTGTTTCCGGCTGGATTTGTAAGGAAGACTAGGGCTTTTTGAATCTAATTTAAATCATTCTCATGAACTGCATGTAACCATAATGACAGTAATCATCAAATTGTAGCAGCTGTTTGTTGGACTAGAAAGTGGTTACCAGGACAACACAGCTTCCCTATAGGGAATTGTGATCATTAAGAAAAAAGTAAAAAACATCTGCATTACTTAATTAAAGAATGTTTATTTTGATCACCGTTTGCCTTTTATCTCTCCTATGGTACCATATCAATACAGCATGGAATTGTGGACAAAATCGTAGCCAACGATAACAAAATATTCTGAGTTTTGGGATCTGAGAGGCTAAATCTCATCAAACGGTGGTCCGTGGCTCAAATGGTGAATAAATAATGGACCTTGATATAGAAAGGGTTGAAAACCACTGCCCTATAGGACTTTAGGACAGTGTCTCCAACCACCATATTTAATTCAGTTTAGATATATTCATGTATGGGGAATTTCTAGCGTAGCCAAAAGTTCAGGGTGCAGTCATGAGTTCATTAGTTTGTAGGAAGACATCGGCATCTGATCTGCCACATGGTTTTGTTTTGGAATTTGCCTCCAGTCCTCCCCGACCCCACAGCCCCCAGGAAGAAGGACAGATCATCTTTGACGTGGACGTGTCGAGCCGGAGAGACAGCCAAGTAAGTAAACAAGTTTGTGTGCCTAAACCAGTGACTCCCCACCCCAGGAGTCCTTGAGGGAGTTCCAGGAGGTCCCCAGCTAAATGAGTTTGCTTTAACCCTATATACATCAGTTATTTTCCAAAAACTTAGAATATTTCTGAAACATTTTAACAACACAAATCTTTTGTCACATAATAGTTTCAGATGGGTGGTCCGCTGCCAAATACATATTAATGTGGGGCCCTTGACATGAAAAAGTTTGAGAATCACTAGTCTACACTAGTGGATTCTTCACCAAGATATCTGTTGCCATGGCGACATCACTGGCAGCCCTCCCTGAGGCGCCATCGTATGTGAATGACATCTTAGTTTCCATGGAGACACGAGCCACACCCCGCGCGTGTGTGTGTGTGTGTGTCTGCCATATATGCCCTGTGCCGTGGGCCGTAGCCATTTCTCTATAGAACACAATGAAGGAGGCACACCTAATTTGTGCATTTTTTAAATCTCTACCAAGAGATCACGTTTTCAACTGTGTGTGTGTTGTGTTGTGTTATCCTCCATAATTTTATTTTAAACTTTTTAAAGAATCAAGTTCCGTTTGAGTAGGATATAGGAAAATAATACACAACACCGGCAACTAAGTAGCGTATTCCAGCATGACATTAACATGAGTAGTAAAATCCTCATCCTCAGTGTTAATTTCAGTGAGTTAATTTGCACCCTCAATATGGGACAAATGGCCTTCAGACCCTTTGTGGGTTTTCCTGCAAGTCATGCAAGTCACTGCAGGCATCTTATTGATTACTTACACACCCTATAGCCTCAGAGCAGAAGTTATGCACCTTATGCATGTGGTCCAATGCAGCACTCATGAAACAGGCGCGTGTGCGTGTGTGTGTGTGTGTGTTGCATTCCTGGGGAAGATAATGACTGGTTGCAGTTAAACTGATGGTTTAACTGCAACCAGTTAGCCAACATCATTATCTAATTAATGGTTAATAAGGCTGACATTATGACACACATATCACACACACAAAATGAAAAATGCATGTGTACGCCAGGGTTATTATCGTTAAATACGAACTGGAATGGCTTTTTTGCAAGCATATTGTGACGTGTTTCAAGTGTGCATTTGAACTAGTGATGTTATTCTTTTCTGTGTGTTTTCTGAATAAATGAGTACAGTTCACTAAAAAGTTTTGTTCTAATTATTCATTCACCAGTTCCTTAAGTGCTAGGCTGGAGCGACACCTGTGTTGTGTTACTCGCTGAACTGAAACACAAAGGCTGGTCGTTCATTGAATAAATCAACACGTTAAACCGACGTGCAACACGTTAAACCGACCATCCCCTATCTTTGTGCTTTTATAAAAGGAAACATATTCAAGTGTGTATGAGTATGCGTGTCACTCAGTATGGAGATAAGGGCTGAGCCAGCTTGTTTTTGTTTTATTATCTTGTACATTATGTAAATGTACGAGATGATTAATGTGATTGAGATTTTGATAAGAAAGGTATGCAAGTTTAATTGCGTTACTTTATTCTTCAGTCAGAAGAGGACGCTCTGGACAAGGAGAGGGACATAGACATACTGATGAAGGATGCAGACTGGGTGGCAGATTGGTCCAGTCGACCGGAAAACATTCCTCCTAAGTAAGCATCAATGAAACGGTCTGATATCGCTGCTGTCAGATGAAAACCCACAGTTTTATCTTGTTAATACATGTTGTCCTGTCTTCAGGGAATTTCAAGAGAGTAAGATTTGTCTTGATGTTTGACAACTGCATTTTTTTCTTTCTTCCTTTTAAGATGTTTTTAGTTTTTGCTTTATTTAGACAGGACAGTGTACACAGACAATAAACTAGGCACAGGAATGGGAAAAGCTCATTTTCAAGTTTCACGTTGTTGTAGTTATGTGACGCACTCTGGTCAGAAACCTGTGAACCCCAACTGTATCTTTTGAAGTTTTATCATGGGTCTTTGCATGCTTATATCATGTGCTCAAAGGCCACCAGAATTGCTGTAAATCTTGCAGAGGGTCATGTAAAGTTCACGTTCTGTTCAGAATCAGATGAATACCACAACTAAAATATAACTGTTATACATTTACTTTAAAACCCTTTTGATCTCAGACAGAAGCAATGTCCTGTGCATACTACACTATACAACTCTCTATATCTACAGCACCAGCACTGTCAGGGGTCTATATGCAGGTCTTAACATGTAAGTGTGGTAAGATCACAAAAGCATTAGAGAGTTGGATAAAAGACTCCAAAATCACCCACACTCTGAACTCTGTGGCTCTATGAGAAGATATTCCACTGCAATATGAGACTTGACATGTAATCTGTAGGAACTCGGCTACCAATGCAGTGTATTATTGTGCATCATTCTACAACAGTACAACAGGTATTTGTCAGATGCATCTGATTGTATTTGGTATGTTCATGTGAAACGTCTTTGAGAATTCAAAGCACTGTAAATTTAATCTTTGCAGGGAGTTCCACTTCCGTCACCCTCGGCGCTCAGTATCACTGAGCATGAGAAAGACTGGCGCCATGAAGAAAGGAGGAATCTTCTCTGCTGAGTTCCTCAAAGTCTTCATCCCCTCGCTGCTATTATCACACATCCTGGCTCTGGGACTGGGGTAAGAAACAAAGAAAGGCTTTTTCTGGGTAAAGACATTTCAGTGTACATAAAGACATATACACTGAATACTGAATCAGTTAAACAAAATCTATTTTATTTATTTGGGTTGAACAAAGGCTACAAAATCAATAGGATCGGGGGTGTCTGGGTGGAATAGTTGTTCTCAAACCTTTTGTTCCCAAGGCACACCCAAGGCCCAAGGCACATCTGGACCATTTGGGAAGCACTGGCATAGATGAACACTATGGCAGTGCTCTGGGATGGGAAGCCAACAGGGGATTTTGTTCTTGCTGCTGCAATAGTGACTCCTACTGGTTGGTTGGGGCACCTGTTCAGCAGGGAGAGGAACTGAGAGAGATAACGCCTCTGCTCTCGTGGTGAAATTCCTCATTGGCGCGTTGACACGTCAAAGCCCACAGCGCAGTGGTGTGTCCGTTCTGCCATATGGCACGTGCGTAACAATTTGCACCGTTGAGGTTCATCCTGAAAAAATGAAATGACCCAACATCGACACTTTGACAATGCCGTGGACACCCACTATGGCCACTGGTGGGTGCCACTTAAGACTGGTAACAAAGACGCAGCTGGACTCAAGTATCACTATTATTGTTTGTAAATCAAACCTCAAAAAAGTATGTATTTGCTTGTTGACTGTGTAATTAAGGTTAAATGTTATTTTCATATGATGGTTTAATATATACAGTGTTATCTTGTAGTGTTCTCAAATAGAAACGTGAAACAAAACCAGACCCATAAATGTGGCATTAGTCGGGCTCTAGTTGGAAGACATATTTCACAAAGCAGATATAGTAGTAAGCCTTGCCGAGCCATGAGGCCCATAGCTCCTGAGAGAAAAAAAACATAAAAAGTTGGAATATGGAGAAACAAGATTTCTGCTTGACAGTAACAATGTAAAACCTGGGTTCTGAAAGGAAGTAGATGTGTTGGATCTGATATCACTTTGCTAATTCCCCTGCCCCTGTTATTGTTTGTTTGTTTTTTTTACCTCAGAGTCTACATTGGGAAGAGGCTGACCACCCCACCTACAAGCTCTTTCTGAACCTGAAACTGACAAAGTGCCTGAGAAGTGGCCACGACTTGATGGGGGAAAGTTTTTTAGTTTTACTGTTGTAAGAAGAAGAGTGCTCATCTGTCCTCCTCTACCTTTACCTTCTCCTCCCCTCCATCCTCCTCCCTCTTCCCTCTCTCCTCCTTGTCCCTGAGATATGCCATGATCCCAGGAGAAATGCATTGCCCCCCCCCCCCTTAATCAGTCTTTCTCTGACGGTTTGTAGATATAACCCTCTCCCACCATCCCTGTCGAACCTAATTTATACTTTTTGCACAATGCACAATAAAAAAAATCACACATTTTTAAGCTAAAAAAATACACAGATATTCAAGCTAAGAAATCTGTAATTTTAGCATGAGACGGTGATGTAGACGAAGTATAAATTAAACTTCACCCATTTGTATAAGCTTTTCAAGGAATGAATACGGTCATATTTTCATTTTCCCCAATGTTGGGTATAATTGTTTATAATGGGTGGGTTTCATGGAAGGGGGTGGGCAGCACTAAAACCAAACTCTTCAACTATAGACTATCCCATTGCCCTGGGGGTTACCTGTTAACCACGTATGCCCTATTTTATACTTTGTCTTGTGACAGTGTCACACAAAAATAGTGAAAATAGCCAATCTACAAGCTCACAATGCATCGCGATGCAATGTGTTGAGAGCTTGCAGATCAGCTATTTTCGCCTATTTTCGCAGATGGAAGATTTTCACCGTGCCCAAAATGGGACGCCAGGTTGAAAGTGGTTAACAAAGGAGGTGTGTCCAGTCTAGGAAAAAACAAAAACGGAATTGACGTGAGATTGTACAACCAACTTTGGTAGCCCAGCACTACGGCAAACCCGATAAAATCAGAGAGAGTTGACTGAACTGATGTGAGCATGCCTTTGAAAGTAGCCATTTTGTTTGCTATTATGAATACAATTACTTTAAGATAATATCCTTTTTATATTTATTTTACACCATTGTTTGTTTATTGAGGAGACCTAAGTTGTAATTTTGAAAGGACTTGACCATAGTGGCCATTCCCGACCCTAAAGCACCCATACTTTGCACTTGGGGGAGTGCACATTTCCAAAGTGACAATAACTGGAAGCATGATGTACAGTATGTGATTTCTGTGTGCAGGCTGTTCAGTCTGTGCAGTCTATCCCTCTCCAGTGTACAGTATTTTGTGGTTGTGTCTAACAGTACTGCCGGGGGTTCGGTAAAGATTGATTTGTGTGTCCATACTTGTGTTGATGTTGTCATTCCTGTGTAATTTTAAGCCTCCTGTGTTGTCTGCAACATATCGTAGATCTGGATTGGTCCTGTTGACATTGGCTAGGCCCCATTTCTGTTATTGGAGTATCTCTTAAGGGACCTCAGATCCACAGAAATCTCTTTACCAAGCTCCTCAAGTGTAGCTGCAAAAGCCAGGCCTGGAGTCGAATAGTACAGTATTTGTGAACATATTTGGTTATTGTTGTAATAATTGATTTTGGTGGTTTAGGGCAAATACAGTCACGTGCAAGACAGTTTCTTTGGAAAGTGTTGTGAAAGTCAGCTAAAGGACCATTTATACTCATGTTAAGTAAGTACAGATGGAGCCTTCTGTCTGGTTTCTGGGTTCATTTTGTCTTTGAAACATTTTGAGGAGAGGTTGAGCAAGTTGGTGAGAACTGTTAAACATAATACAGTACATGATGTCCCTTCACCAGGGCACAGGGAAGAACAAGTATTCCAGGTACAGTAAATTATTACAGTATGTTCTTCTCGGCCGTCACCATGTTTGTTGTCTGAAGACTTTTGACTCTGAACTGCCATCTAGTGCAAACATAAAGGACGCATGGAAGTATGCATAGAATTATATTTACATTGTTTGAAATGGATGTATTTATTTTTCGTACATAAAGGGAGTATAAATGGGCCTTAATTGTGCTTTTGTGACTGACTAAATGACTGACTCCTAGTGATATGATAAGACCAGCTCATGTTATACTCCTGGCAAGATAAAATAAAAACCTACAGTGGATTGTTGATAAATACACAAACTATAGGACATTCTGGATCTTGAGATCCACATAGAAACGGCAGTCAGCTATGACACATCCATGACATATGACTTCAGATTTGGTCAAGGTTTCAGTGTGATCACAACCCCTTTGACTACCATTATAAAAAGTTAAATATTTCAGAAATGTATGTGATGAAATGATGAAGTTGTGGCGGTACTTCTGTGACATACTGACAGCGTGGATACAAAGTTTGGCGGTGATCGGTCTAGCGGTTTGAGAGATTAGCTCCAGACAGATAAACAGACATTCTGTACACACAGACCCTGTGTCATAGACAGTGACATCATCTCCAGCTGCAGTTAATTCCCTCTGACTTCCTAAGGTCAATTTACGATCCTCAAAGACTTATTTTCACTTAACCATGTGCCTCACAGTCCCCAAAACATGAATGGGTTTGCTTTGGTCTCGCTGTTTGCAATTCAGCCACAGAGATACCAGGGGTTTAATTTTTGTGCCACAAAAGCTTGTTTTGACTTCTGTTTGTACATGCAACTTTAGACTTCTCAAATACTTTTTTAGGTGTTTGGGAATTTATATTTCTTTTTTGGCTTGTGTTGTCTGTTGTATTATTTTTATGGTGACGTTGGCGACGGATTGTGAACGCACTAGTTGAAACTGAATTTTAAAAAACTTACTTTGACAAAGATTGTTTTCACTCCAGCTGAAATTAAGGTGTGAAATATAAACTGTTATGGTAGGGCCTAATGTGACATGGAAATGGAAGGTGTATACGAAGAATTTCCTCAGACTGCTATGGTATAACAAGTAATTTTGATGATATATTTGCTAGACTTTTGTTTGGTTTTTGGCCCCCCACCACCATTTAATTGGAAAATTGATAAGCTTTTTGTCATTAAAGATGACCTGAATCAAGCAGTTCACTGAGATGTTTTACTTTTTGACTTCGAATGACACTGGAAATGGTGCACAGTGATGTTGTGAAATGTTTTTTTTTAAATCCAGTTTTTAAATCCCTTAGGGGAACATCCATATTTCTGTCCAGTCTTATAGTGAATGTAAGATGCTTTGTGTAGCCTTTCCAGTCTATGATTTCTGGCCAACACACACACGCACACACGCACATATAGTGTGTATAAATCATTTCCTCTTGAGTCTAGCTGATATATCTACAGACTTCATGAGCTTTATTCTTTTATCCTTTGATTGTAATTTGAGCAGAATCACTGACTAAAGAGACCATGCCAGCATTGATTGGCCATTTGAAACCACTCACTAAGGCCCATTTTCTCTCTCTCCTCTCTCTCTCTCTCTTTCACTCACTCACTCACACTCTTTCTGAGGACACTGGACATAAAGGACACTGACCTCTAGCGGCAGATGTAGGCTACTGAATTGCCCTTGTGAGCTTGTCACTGTACATGTGTTTCAATGTGGTCTGAATTATTCACATGCTATACAACTGCTGAGTGTCGTGCAGATCAATTGAAATTTGATCTTAGTGTCTTGGTGCCACACCCTTTAGCATCCGAACAGCAGATTTGGGATTTGGATCTACTTGTATATCCACAGTAGCTGCCTTGATGCACAGTTTCAGCATTCAAGGGTAGGAGGAGGTTGCACATGCTACCACTCCCTTCTAGATATGTGTTCCATATATCTAGAAGTGTAGATATGTGTTCCACAACTGTGCCTTGATGCACAGTTTCAGCATTCAAGGGTAGGAGGAGGTTGCACATGCTACCACTCCCTTCTAGATACGTATGTGTTCCACAAATTAGTACTGATGGACACCAGTCAATAGATTTACAATGTGGCTGACATTGTCCAAATACAGATTTGCTAGTCTTAAATTGAAGATTATGATCATGTCAACCCTGTTATGGCTAGTAATCACGAGAAATAGATCAACCTAATTGAGAAAAAATAAAGGAATATCTTCTCGCTGGAGAGATGTAGACAGAACTGGCCACCACCCTGTATCTTCTCGCTGGAGAGATGTAGACAGAACTGGCCACCACCCTGTAACCAATGGTAACGCCACCAGCTGCAGTGGGTGGAGACATAGAGCTTACTGCTTCTGGATTGGCTGGGAACAGGTGTTCTGAGGTTCCGTATAGGAAAGGTGTAGGAGGACTGGATGAGCAGAGAAGGATAGGAGGGGCAGGAGGATGCTTAAAACACTGTTTCTCAACCTCTGGCCCCTTTAGGGGTCTGTAACTCCAAGGGTATACAATGGGAGTGGGAGAGTGATCTATCTACTTGTTCTAAATGTGTTGCCTGGATGCCAGGACTGTGCCTTCCTAGAGTCTGGAAAGAACAATACCAGACACATCCCTGTCACTGTCTGAGTTACAAATTGATGAATGAACACTGAGCGTTTTACTCCACTCCCTGTTCCAACTGTTTATTGGGCAGGCTGCCAACTTTCTAGCCTGGTAAACCCTCCCTCCAGAAATCTCATTTCCAGAGATTTCTGGAGGGAGGGTTTACCAGGCTACCAACTTTCCTCTCTAATGATCAAACTCTCCCTTCTCCCTCTGTTCTTGGTAGGACCGTGTCAAACAGACATGCTTTGGTTTATATGATAACACTTTATTAATCCCTGTGGGAAAATCTTGTTTCATTATAGTCAGAATTAGGTAGAACAGCAGCAACAGAAAAGTTGGATAAATAAATCAGCATAATAGACAAAAAGACAAAGACAATTATGATATGAATGTTAACCTAATGACCAGAGATTTGTCAATGCATGGCTATTCATTGGTGTGGCCACACCTTCGATGCTTTCTCTTAAAATCCACCAGTGATTTAATTCCATACTACGAAAAGAAATTTGTAATCATAATCTTAATTATAATGTGTACAGTTTGGGCATTTTTTAAATAAATATAGAAGCTACTGAAATATATTTATTTTCTGTATGGGATCACACATGGTGTTCTCTCCTCCATGGAGGCCCACCCACACACTGGCCCCATTAAAACCCCCTGGGGGAGGAAATAGTAGCAGTAGCAGTAGTTTGCTGCTCTGCACGTTGTTATGGAAACTGGACATAATGATCTCAATGCTAAATTGTTCCATGGTCATTTGTGTATGAGAGGTTTTAAATGTTGTAGTGCCCAGAGTTTACTTTGTGTGACTAATGATCCAGACAAAGGACATCACACAATTAAAATAGGTGATTCACTATGACATAATTCCATTTGAAACTTGTGATAAACCTGCATAATGACATAACAAAACAAACACATGCTGGAAGAGCAAGCTTTGGGTTTGTCCAACTTGGGGATTTGACAATTAATATGATTTATTTTTACATTCATTATTATGAATTAAGGTTTGTACATAGTTTAGACATTTAGCTAGTGATCATTGTGGCTTATTATGATGCACAGTTGTTGAGGCCCTTACAAAGGCTCAGGCCAAACAGTTTTTAATTGCATCTTGAACTGAAGTGTGTGGCTTTTCTCGTTGTTTCTCCTGAATCTGCACCTCACAAAGACGTGTTGGTGTGTGTTGTGATGTGCACACCAAGGTACTTGGAGCTGCTCACTCTCTTCAGTGGCGCCCCATCAATCGAGAGTGCCGCACATAGGACTTGCAGAAGTCCACGAGCATTTCCTTCGTTTTCCCTACGTTCAGGGAGAGACATTGATGGACCTCTTGAAGCAGGAGGGGACCAGGGACTGAGCAAGTGAGAGGTTGAATATGGCTGGGGACACAGGTGCCAGGAGGTCAGCACAGGTCTTAATGACCTGCCCTGATCCATCCGGATCACAGTAAGTCTTTATCCTATAGAACAATTGCTCCCCTTCGTCGGCTTTGCGTATTACAATAGACTTATAATCAGAAAGGTCTCTTAAAGCTTGTCTTTCCTGTGGAGACAGGTTGGAATGACCGATGTATACGACTCAGACGATGAGAACAAATAAGACACAACACATCCTGGTCTGCATTGAACATTGGAGGTACAAATTAACTTTTGGGCTTAAAGGTTTTGTCAAGCTTTCCTCGAACCGGCACCTCCCCTCTCCCCAGGGCCAGATCTAGAGTCTATGGGCCCCTGGGATTGAGACTGCCTCAGTGCCTCACCAGCCCCCCCCCCCCCACCCACCCAAAACCCACAGCCAACCCAAATGTGCACACACTCTACACAACTGTCTGTGTATTTGCATTTAAAACTTATAGAAAACATAAACAGCCAATAGTCATAGCTTATGGAATAGGCTACTTCTGTCAACCTTTATCCACTTCAGGGTCATGCCAGAGTTGTGTCAGATGCACATCAGATTTTTACTCGGAGCACAAAGTTATTTCATTCATTATCCATTTTTCCATATTGGTTTTGGAAACAAATATTGATTTATATTATTTGTATTTTCCAAAAGTAGCCTACTAAATGAAGATGTAATATAGAATTATATAGTAGGATAATAACTCTTGTGGGTTTGTGAGAATTAGTGATATTCTGTTAATATCCTTCTTAATATAACATTTTGAATTAATTGATGCATTTCCAAACTGTTATTACCTTGACATTGACAACAAAATACTAGTCAAACATTGGCCAAATTCTCAAATAATATCAGAAAGAGGCAAACAGTGTGAAAATAGCAGATCTACAGGCTCACAACGCCTCTAGATCTGCTTTTGTCACAATATTTATCTGTGGAACCAGTCAAACTAAATGTAATGCCTCAACTCCTACATTCCAAGTGCTTGTCAGGGTGGGGGGTCCCCAGTTCAGATAAGATTATTTTGGGGGGTCACATCCTGAAAAGTTTGAGAACCACTGCCTACTGTACTACTTCCCTGACCACTCATATGGTAGCGGTAGCCTAACCTACATAGGTGGCGCTGCCTAACTTTGACCAGAGGTGGGGGGCAATTTGAAAACTTTTGAAATGCGACATTCTGCATAATGAGTATAGGCAGCGGCTACTTTCTACTTTTGGTAGCCTACTTTAAGTACATTTTGATACCAATACTTGTGTACTTTTACTCGAGTAAATTTTGAATTCCGGACTTCTACTTGCAGTGAGTTGTGCGTGCGCATAAGCACACAGCTTACATGGTTGAATCATTGTTCCCGACCCAGCAATATCAAGTTCGAGATGGACACTGTCAGGTAGCACCCGGCCACAGCCACAGAGACGCTTGGGTTGTCAGTCAGTCTCCTATGGGTGGTGCTGAAAGGACAGCGCCCTTTTATCGAGCCGGAGAGACACGTGTCTCAGTTCAGTACTGAACTGTCCAATGTACAGTAGCCTACACTACACTGCACACTCCAAGAAACCCTAAACTCCATGGTAGCCAGTGATGGAAGAAGTACTCAATTTACTGTACTCAAAATATACTTGGTTACTTTCCACCACTGCCTAGGCCTACTACAAACTCCAAGTTACCCCAAACTCCATGGTACTGTGGCTTTACTATACCCCAAGCCTGACGTTGTCAGCACTGCATTAAACTGATGCAGCCTAGTTTATTGACATGCATTCTTATTGCGTTTAACAGCAAATGTTGATTGTCACTTCAGTGGGTCACTCACTAGACATATACAGTAGCTCTTAGAGCTATGAGGACAAGAACAACGCTTTACTTTGGGACAAAAGAGGACGCATCATTTCCGGACTGTTGGCTCTGATGCGCTTCTGGCACCAATCAGTCATTCCAAGGGTTTACATAGGGTAGGCTAGCCAAGGTAATCCCTTTTCAGACAATTTCATGCTTCCTATATGGTCGTTATTCCTCTTAGGTTCTGATAGAAAGATTGGATCGGGAGGCTTTTATCCCTGCAGGTTGATATTTTTCGATACAACTGCACAAGGCAGACATGGATCACATGACGGTCACGACCGTCATGGATGAACTTCAACCTGGTGTTTACACTTTCTCCATTTACAGCCCGTACATATACATAAACGTTCAAATTTCAAATATAAAGTGCTTACCCTATGGCTACGGATGTTAGAATTCTACTCGGGTCCGCATAAGCACCCGTATCTTCCGTATTGTTCAATAAAAAGCGTTTTAATCCGATCGGTGGCCATTTTCTCAGAGTTATAATGTATCAGAATGCAATACACCTCCCAGCCGATAGGGTCACGTAGTTGAAAGTATGGCAAAAAAAAACTGATAAAATGGCCACCAATCGGATTTAAATGCTTTTTATTGCACAATAAGGAAGATACGGGTACTAATGTGTGCCCGAGTAGAATTGTAACATCCGTGGCCATGTGGTGAGCACTTTATATTTGAAATCTGAACCTTTATGTAGATGTACGGGCTGTAAATGGAGAAAAAGCAAACACCAGGTTGAAGTTCATTCATGACTGTCATGAAATGACAGTGATGTTTCAGGTCTACACAAGGCTGTGCCTGGGCTACAAATGGGACTCATGAGTAAGCAGTTTTGTGCTACTACAAACAATTGCTGTGTTACAAATGAGGTTATGACGTGATTGTTTACCCCCCTGTCCGATATCGTAGCCTATGGCTCAATGCTGCTTTAGCCCCTTCAGCAGGATAACAGCATCTCCATGCAGCATTAGCCACACAGATTGCTGTGTATTCATAGTGCGACCACCTGCGCTCGTAACCGGCAAGGCGGTGGCTGTCTGTCGAAGCTCTGCACGGATCGTATCAGAATCATCAGCCCCGTAAACCACAACCTCGCATCATCACCACCCTGACAACCTGTAAGCATGTCGGCCACCGGGGAAGTGCCAGATTTCTTCAAGAACATGGGCTCCGACAGCCCCAGGGCACGGCAGAAATTCTGTGGCATGTTCTGCCCGGTGGAAGGGTCCACCACGGACAGCAAAACCCTGGACTTTGATTCACTCCCGGCGGGCAAGGGATCGAAGACTGACGGACGAGTCATTGACAGACAGATGGACATCTCCCAGCCGAAGAAGGTCCAGATCAGGGAGAGCAAAGGAAAGGAAGCACTGCAAAATCTGGATCATAGGGTAAATTGATCTGCTTTGGTCGTCCTCTGTCATTTTTCTTTCTTTCTTTCTTCTTTTTCGATGAATTGAATACACAGCCAATGGAAACAAGCCATGAATAGTGCTTTCTTGGGTTTTATTCCTTTGGCATCGTTTTGTATTGAACTGTACTTTCTGTGCTTTTTTGCAAACTGTTAATAAAGTATTCAATCAATCAATCAATATTTCTAGGAGCAATCTGTAGCCTATAGCTATATATATCTGAAAACAAAACAATCTGGCTGGATAGGCTGGCTATATAACATGCATAAAGTTTAGTTTTGACTTAAATGTCTTTGTTTTGTAGGCCTACCATTTAAACATTATTATCACATGTTATTCAGAGGGCGATTTAAGTTGTTATACATTACATAGGTGACACTGTAAACTGGACAGCACATTTTGCTTCCCAGCAAACACTGTGATGTAATATGCCATTACCGGCTGCACAGAGGGAGTGGCCTCTGTCATTTGGTAGCCTACTACTGACAACAAATGTTGATTTTTCCTTTTAACAACATTTTGATATTGTTTTCTTATTCATAATTGTTTTGGGATAGACATTATCTTCTATAATGGCATGCCCAAAAGAGGTACGCTATAGGGGTTTAAGTATAGCTGATATAGCCAAGTCAAAAATAGTCAAAATCGAATTTAGATACCGATTGACACACACACACACGCACGCACGCACGCACGCTGTGTGCGTGGGTGACTGTCACAAACACATACGCACGCACGCTGTGTGCGTGGGTGACTGTCACAAACACATACGCACGCACGCGCATGTTTCATGAGTGCTGCATTGGACCACATGCATATAAGGTGCATAACTTCTGCTCTGAGGCTATAGGGTGTGTAAGTGATCAATAAGATGCCTGCAGTGACTTGCATGACTTGCAGGAAAACCCACAAAGGGTCTGAAGGCCATTTGTCCCATATTGCAGGTGTAAATTAATTAACTCACTGAAATTAACACTGAGGATGAGGATTTTATATGTTAATGTCATGCTGGATTAGGCTAGTTGCCTAAACGTTTAAAATAACACAACACAATATTAATGAAAGGAAATTCTACCTAAAAAGGCAACTTTTTTTTTTGCAGACATATACATTTTACATATGAGCTTTCTGAATCATCAACTGAAATGCACACACACACACACACACACACACACGCACGCACGCACGCAGGCAGGCAGGCACACACACACACACACACACACACACACACACACACACACACACACACACACACACACACACACACACACACACACACACACACACACACACACACTCTGCTGTTGGTTCCTCATCCAAGGAGAGTAGCAGTTCTTAATACTTCTTAATGAAGCAGGGCGGGGTCTTGCGCATGCGCCTTTTGATTCATAGAGAACGGCCCTCTGACTGAAGAGGCTAGATCCCATAGCCTGCAGGGATGGCCAATAGTTCCTGTGATTGGTTGTCTGGCTCTCTGTATGTGTAAACTTAGAGATAAGCTAAATTAACTATAGTTATATTGGACTTAACGATTGAGTCACCACAGACTTAACCACTCAAACCTATATATTTAAACCGGAGTCCCTCAGGGCTCAATACTAGTGTATTTTGTGTTTTCTGTTGCTGGGGTTAAAGGTAGGGCAAGTTATAGTTTTTGGATAGTTTTTGTTCAAAGGTTATAGCACTATATTCTGATAGTAATCATAGGCTATAGCTAGAGTGTTTGTTCAATAACAGAAGTCTCCCCATATCTCCTGCTCTTTAATAAACAGAACATATTTTTTCAGGTGGGTGGCCAAATTTCAGCCAATCAGGAGAGAGTAGGCTACCCATTTCAATTTTATTTGTTCTGCTACTTTCTTTATGTCATAACGTGAACCAATTTCACTTCATATCAGTTTATCCTGTGTGAGTTCTCTCTTCTGATTGGATAAAATTGGTATCCCATTCTGATTTCTTTTGTTTTTGTTTTCTAAAAAGCTAGAGAAATAGGGAGACTGTGTTTCTGAACAAACACATTATAGCAATGATTAGAACATAGAGCTATTTAACACTTAATTTATCAACAAATATCACTTACCGTACCTTTAAAGATATCACAGAGAAAAAACTATCCTGTCTAAATACACCTCTGATTATAATTTGTACTTTCAGATTTGACTAATTTTGCCTTCTAGTATATTATATTGATATTGTTCTATTATGATCACATTTCTAGCATGTGTGGGCTACTATCATACTATTATATAGCCTTATTTCCATTTGTACGCTCTCAGAGTTAAATTATGATTGATTTTACAATATAAATTGGGGTCCCAGAGTTAGAAATGCCATTAAATGGGGGTCCGTAACCTAATGCATGTCAAACTGGGGGTCCTTGAAATTAAAAGGGTTGAGAATCACTGCTAGAGGCATACAAATCTTCTCTTATGGGGGTCCCTGGCATAGCTTTTCAAATGGGGGTCCGGGGGCTAATAAGTGTCAATTTGGGGGGTCCAAAAAGTTTGAGAACCACTGCTCTAATAGAGCAAAACCGACGCGTCACCTGTTGCCCTGACAACCAGCCAGCCAATCACAGCCCTAGCGTTCCTCCGGGCTATGGGCTACCACAGACTCCCCTCCCTCCCCTCCTGTCTGAGTCCGTCTGGTCTGGTTTGGTGCATCAGGCAGAGAACGGGAGGCTGTAACAGCAGGACGTGATTTGTAGTTGAGAAAGAGAGAGTTTGACCCGATTCTTCACAAATTGTGGCCTCCCATCGACCCCCCAAAAGGATCGCACATCGGAATCTGACTCTTGATATTTTGACACTTTATTCCACTTAAAACCTGCAAAGAAAACCGCAATAGTCCGACCATCCCATTGAATTGATAGCGGTCCTACGGCGCAGAAGAACAGTGAAGATGTCTGGCTATCAGGGCAAGAAGAACATTCCCCGCATTACAGTGAGTTGCGATGTTATTCTACTGCAGTAATAGAGTAGTAATATAGTAGTGGGCTTACTGAGAGGAAATCACATTAAAAAGCACGTTTTGTTTAAAGGATCGCCGCAGTAAGGACTGTGAATGATGCCACAATAAGACAGCATGGATGGTGCTGCTCAGAGGTGAAGGACCTGCTTACAGAGGTTGTGCAGCACATCTGGAACCTGCTAACTACAGAAGATGTAGCCTATACTATTCCTGTTAAAGTGGGAAAGGGCATCATGATCTGGCCTATTTAGATCACTGTTTCCCAAACAGCGGGTTGGGACCCATCTGTGGGTCGCGGACACATTTTTATGGGTCATAAATGTATATCACAGATTTTTTTTTGTTTCCTTCATTTTGTTTTAAATTATTATTTCAAAACATTTTCAAAATGTTTTCCCCCCATCAAATACATTCCATAAATTAGAAAATAAATGTTCAAGAAGTAGTGACGATAGCAGATCTACAAGCTCACAACGCACCGCGTGAGCTTGTAGATCTGCTATTTTCACTAGTTTGGGTCCCAGGAAGACATCACATTTCTCTTTTGGGTCTCGAGCTAAAAAGGTTTGTGAACCAGTGATTTAGATGACAGCTCTGCAGGCTGTGGCTGCATGCAGAGAAATCTCCACGCCTGCTTTTTAGAGCATCTTTGGCGTCAAGTGCCCTAGGCCTATGCCCACCGACTCCTGGCCTGGGGGTAGATAGATTTAAATTGTGTATCAGACTGTTCTGTGTGTGCTCTTCTTATGCACAAAGGTGAAGAAGACCCAGTGGGTTTTGCTTGAGTTTTCACCATTATGCTCTTTGTTACACATGCTTCCTCGCATCCGCCCATCCTGGGGTGGATTTTTTTCTGCCCCCTCCATATGGCCTGTGCTGTGTCCTCTGGATTTTTTTTGTTTGTTTTGTGTGTGTGTGTGTGTGTGTGTGTGTGTGTGTGTGTGTGTGTGTGTGTGTGTGTGTGTGTGTGTGTGTGTGTGTGTGTGTGTGTGTGTGTGTGTGATGCAGAAGCAGGCATTCAAAAGGCACGTTAAATGTGTCACTATGGGCAGTGGCAAGCAGCAGCCCTTCCTGGAGGATTGCCCAGAGCCGGCTGAAATAATGGCGAGTTGCTAGCAGCAGCTCAATGAAGAGAGGGGTGAACGGAGAGGGTGCGGGTGGGTGTGGGTGGCAGGACCTAGTGTTTCCTTCCATGTGTCGCTACTGTTTAATCAAAGGAATATTGTATGTGCAGCGACTGAACGAATTAACAAGGTCACTATTTCCCCAGCGTTGTTGGGAGTGAGGAAAATGAGTTGAGTGGTTCATCACTCGATGGCTGCTGTAGGCATGGAGCATCATGCCAGGTGCCTGCAGACATTGCAATGATCGTGCATCACATCAGAGCAAAAGCTTTATTGATGGTGACTTATCATTTACAGCAGAGACACCCCTCTCCATGGTGTGCATGCAGGCTTTGAAAGGTTAAAAAGATGCAGTTAGAGACAAGGTTGAACTACGATGGGCAACTCCAGGCTGTATTGGGCTGCACTTGACTTCTGCCATTAACAACACACCCATGCAGGCACCCAACGCAAAGCACTAAGGACCACCCTATAGCTAATCTTTATGTTTACACGCACGCGCACACACACACACTCACACACACACACAGGCACGCACGCACACACGCAGATGCAGTCCTTGCAGGCACTCCCACTGAGCATGCTCATCGCATCTTCACCCTCTGCTGTTGCTGCTGCTGAGAGTTAGTTCGTATAAGATGGTGTGTGAGTGAGAGAGAAATTAAAAGCATGATTTGAATGTGATATGTATACTATATAGAATTTTGTAACAAAATGCTTTTTTTAAAGAGCGTAAACATGTTATTTCTAATAAGATTGTATAGATACAATCAAATATGCAACATTTTGGCCCCAAGAAATAATTTAATTTGAGACATACAGTATTATTCACACTCAAATTATATTTTCACCCCTTATAATGCTACATACATACATACATACAGAGAGAGAGAGTTTGTACAGTGGCAGTGGCAGACAGTGCTGCCACACCCCTGTAGCAGTGATCATGGTGTGCTCTTCTCGCGGCCTTAGTTCAGCTTCACAGTATTGGCTCCATAGAAGCTTCTCTGACACCATTACTTAACTCCAGGGTGTCAGTCAAAGACCTTGTGCGTAGGGTTGCAACTATTGATTATGTGATTATGTTATCGGTTACATTTTAGATTAATCGAATCATCAAGAAGCACATTTATTTAATATTGTTTATGTTGTATATATCAGTGAATCAACACAAACACATTGTAATTGATCTTTTTACAATAATTGTCTTAATTGATTAATCTGATTACCACTTCTATATATATAATATTAGATTAAAGTTCTATTATGTACCCAGCTGAGTGCTGAGTATTGTATTTGTTTTAGTGAATAAAATGTTATTTTGTGTCTGTATGGTTGAGTATGTTAATACAATATAACTTGTACAATTGGGGTGGTTGTATTTGGTCTCCCTGCACTTCTATTAAGACATTTAGATCCTGTGTCTAGGTTGGACACAACCTTTGACACAATCCTGTTTATGGTTTGACACAGATTTTGACCTGAAGTTCAAAATTCAATTTCTCCCCAGAGCAAGCAGGCAGGCTCTATTATCTTAGTGAGAAAAATGTCAGCACTTGCGCAGGAGACCCCGGGGTAGAACAGGAAAGTTACATAGTGCAGTTTTAAATTGATTAGTTTGATATCAACTACATATACATGTGTACTGTAGGACCATTTTTGACTGGGCTCTACTAGTGCCAGAGAGCAGTTGAGAGATCAGAAGATAAGTAGCTGTCACTTTCCAAATAGCAATTAAGCCAATCCTAAGTGGCTTAGTCTCGCGAGCCAGACTGTTCCCTCCCACAATGTTCAAATGCTTCCGTCATACAGTCTGGAGCATGGGAGCTCTGTAAATGATCAAGCGATTAAGCGGATGTGACACCTACTTCCCACTTCCGTTTTGTCTTTACAGTCGCACAAATTTACCCAAATATAAATCAAAATCATCTAAGCATATATAACTTGCTGCTTAGCAGAAATGGAAATCAACCTGTCTCGGATTTCAGGAGGTATAGTTCCAGACTCTATAGCATTCGGAGATTGTGGAATAGTTATCTGGCTGCACAAGACTATAAGTGGCTGTCTAGTGTCTAACCTTGAAACTGCATAGGACAGAAAATAGGATTGAAGACAGAAATACTGTTTCTGTTGTTCATTTATACCAGGAGTCTGTCCAATACAATCTGTTTCTATGTGCACCTTTGCCATGCGGGAAGCTCCAATAGACCTGCTGGGTGCTATTAAAACAACTTAAATCAAAAGGCACCTTGACAGCTGCAGGATGGATTGAGAGGAGAGTTAAATTATTTACTTTCAGAGGCCTGATTTTCCCAGTTGGTCCTGGGATTCATACCACCAAATATTTAATCACAAGCCAACTTTTCTTATGTCTAGTCTGCTTCTGCCCATACATAGATAGATGAGATACGGTAGGAAAAATAGCTGTGAATAATATGCTTCAGAGTATTACCTGGGTCGGCAATTAGGCATGCTATAAATGACATGCAGTATATGCTGCAGAATGAGGTTCAGTGCGTTTAATGGATTATGTTTAATAATCCAACCACAGTTTCTGACAGAGACACCAGAGGCTTTGTCTGTGTGCTCTATGTCCCCACACACACACACACACACACACACACACACACACACACACACACACACACACACACACACACACACACACACACACACACACACACACACACACACACACACACACACACACACACAGTATTGGGGCAGTGGAGTAAGGGTGTTTATTGTCCATGTTTGTAACATCAACACAGTTGGCAGCAGGGTGGGCTGTCGTGGCCAGTAGGAGGGGGGCAGCAGGCTCCTTCAGGGAGCTCTCATCAAATATGAATGTCATCCTCAAGTTCACCACCTGGGCTTGGACTTGCTCCGTGACTCATCCAGATTCTCCACTGCCTTCAGATTAAATAGTTGGCTAGACAGTCACCCAAAGTTCACCCAACTGTAAAATGTGCAGAAGAGAGTGCAGAGCAACAACATCGACAAAATCATACCTCCCATCATTCTGCTAGATGCTGTAAATAGTTTGTTGTTGAATTGTTGTATGAAATCAATATCACACTCAAGGTTGTGCTGTTTTTCTCACACCCAGTTCCGTGATGATCCACAGTGACTACAATCCTCAAAGGTGTGAGAGATTATGAGAGATTATTAGTCAGTCTCTCACTTTACCTGTAAACATTATTACAGTACAGCTGGCTCAGGTGGCAGATCTGGTACCCAGAGGACTGTGTTAGTGTTTGTTAGATGTAAAGAAAAACTTAAACCCTATACTTTGTTGATTCCCCAGGTTACCTCCATTTTTCGGTCTATACCAAATCTCATCACCGAAAATAGCTGATCTACAATCTCAAATTCGTCGCCACGTGATGCGTTGTGACCTTGTAAATCTGCTATTTTCGCGGAGTGTTTGTCCCCAGAATGGGGACGCTCGGGTTCATGTGGTGGTGAGGGCTCCACTTGACTCCTGCTCACTGCTGTTCCACGACTCTGTAGCCGTGGCTCTGTCTGTTCACACATCACACAAAGCACTCTCTCTGTTCTCAGAATCACACACTGGCAAAGAGTGGCTTTTTTTTTGTTTCCCCCACTGTAAACCTGCATTTTCTCATTCATAAACTCAGCTGTGAGAGAAAGTGTGTTTTTGTTTTTGCAGAAGTGAGACAGGCTTCAGTTTGCATGTGTTGCATGTGCATGTGTGCCTGTGTGGACGGGTTTGGGTTTTTGTGATTTGTTTTGTGTATGAAAGAGTTGTGCGTAATACTCATAGCCTGTATGTGTGTTGTGTGGGCTTATGCACAATTCAGTCTCTGAACAAAAGACAATACACTGGAGGAAGTAGTACAACAAGCTATCTCCTTTGAACAGGTTCTCAACGTGAGGTCCAGGGACCCCCAGGGGTCCTTGAGGGGGTTCCAGGGGGTCCCCAGCTAGTTACAAATGAATTAATTAACACTGAGGATTGAAGATTTTACTGTGTAGTGTTCCCATTGGGATCTTAGAGGAAAGGGTCAGACATTCACCAACTAAGGTCTTAAAAGGGCAACTTTGCTGAGCATAAACATCATCACCATGTCATTTGTATGGCGTGGTTCTGTAGGAGGAAGACGAGTCTGTGAGTTTCTGTGTGTGTCTGTGTCTTTTATTGTGCATGCTGATGTATTTGGGTATTTTCTACAGTACATTTGCACATTTGTAGTAGAATTTCTCCTCTGCATTTAACCCATCCTAACTATTTCAGTGGCTGCCATTAATACAGCACCCGGGGAGCAGTTGGAGTTAAGAGTCTCGCTCAGGGACTCTTTGACACATGAAGACTGGGCAAGCAGGGAGCACACACTTTTTTTCCACATATGTTTTATATTTTCTACTTACATTTTTGGCCACATGAAGTCTGAGATCCGTGCCGTTAGACCCTGTCGTGTACTTTTCAAGGCCTGGCATCGAAGGGGTCAGCCCTATGTAACAGTGTTAGTTTGTATGTCCCCCATATGTATGCTCCCAAATTTTGCCCAAATTGCCCAAGTTTTTGCCTAAATATGGACTGATGTCATCAATATGATGTCAGCCCAAATGTGGAATTCCACAAGGCTCCAGAGTCCAGACTGGCCTCCATGTACTGACTGTACAGGGAAGCCATGCCATTAATTCCATTATTAGACCCTGTCTTGCTTCTGTTCTGACTAGAGTGAACGAACGGTGGAACGTCTGTGAAATTGACCTTGGGTGACGTCAATCACATAATCTGACTCTCTCACTCAAAACTGCTGTTAGTTTTAACCACTTAACACTATATACGTAGTTGACCAGGGTCCCCTAGAGGACTATACTTAATCCCCTCCTTTTTTCCATCTACACCGAATGTCTTTGCAGAAAATAGCAGATCTATACAAGCTCATAACACATTGTGAGCTTGTAGATCTGCCCCCAGAATAGGGACGTTAGGGTTCATGTGGTTGTACTCCACATGACTAGTAAACACATAAAATTGGCAAAGTGTCCTCTTCTGTGCCTCTAGCAATTTAGATAGTTCTAGAACTTTTTAAGACATTTTTGAGCTGTCCACAGTGTGCGCCTCTGAGACACAGATTAAGTAGACAGAAGTGGTACCATATTCTATTGTGAGCACACAGTAAGACCCTAGTGATAATATAACTCGTACCGGTCACATACCCGTACATTATATTATTTAATGAATCCTTTCAGAGGGATGGGTGTCTTTACTTCAAATGGTGAATGCTTCCTTTAAAAATGACAGCTATAATATTTAAGGAGTTAATGGGATATTGGTATTAAAGGGATATTGGTGAGTAATACTGCAGACTATGATTCAAGACACTTGTATAATATTAGTGTCTGGCCTGGCAGTATGCACAACCTGAGTTCACAATGTTCCCAGTTTATGCTCCATTTGGTAGACAACACATGGCGTCGCCTGGTTACGCCTAACATTGGCAGCCTTTTTCACGGCATCCAGCCCGATTTGGTCCGGAATCTGTGACTTCTTAACAGAATATTGCTGTGTCATCAAAGATCTGTGCTTTTTCCATTTGCAGATGGTTTCAGCTTTCACCTGTGCTGCCATGGTTTCACGTTAGACGAGGCTTGGGCTTAATTACAGGCTACAGGTGTCACATGATGTGGTGGATTGATCTGACAGACTGTTTAAATAGCGGGGTGACCAGTGTTTTCTCACTTAATTATGTATCTGTCTCTGTCTGTCACTTTCTCATATTCTGCCAGCCTTCCTCCAGGCTTTCAGAAGTATTTTCCCCACAATGGAATAAATAGGTATAGTGATGGATACTGGATATAAGCCTTCGGAGATCAGTGGTTCTCAAATATTTTATGTCAAGGACCCCCAAGTTGATACATATTAGGTTAAGGAAACCCATTTGAAAATATTTAGTGCCAGTGCCAATATTTAGTGCCAGTGCCAATATTTAGTGCCAAGAGAAGATTTTTGTTGTTAGTGATACCTATGGTCTGAATAGTCATTCTTAAATGCTTAAAGTTGACTTGAATCAAATAAAATGCATATACATTATGCATATATACTCAACACACTATATTAATGTCAGCGCTTCATACAAGTCAAAAATAATTGTAATTGCATTTCTTTTTTCTTTTTAAACCAGAGTAAAGCGTTGAGAAGCAGTGAAACCATAAAGCCGTGGTCTACATCCTGTTTGTGACAGGGCTGTAAATGGTTCCCATGTAGGAAAGGTCACTGTCATGTTTGGCACAGATCCAGTACAATCAAAAAGGCCTGATGCACCCTCTCTCCTCTCCCCATTAGCTCTGAAAGAGCTCTACGATTACACAAATGGGGGACTCGTGACATACAAATGTTTCCTTAATCCAATTAATTTGTTTTCAGCAAGGAAGAATAAAAAAGTGCTATTTTAAAATATAAACACTCATTCTAGATTGGTAACATATGTAGGGCTGCGAGTACTTTTCCGATTTATCAAATATAATTGATAAGTGCGTTTTCAAAAAAAGTATACATCAAAGAATTGTTGGAATAAAAAAAAAAATCAAAACTTCCCTCCAAAATGTATTATTAATGTATATATTTAAAAGTGATATCTATTTTATACGGTAATCGATTAAATCGATTTGTTCGATTAACTGTCACCCCTAAACATAGGCTCCTTATGTGACCAAAGAACATATCCAGTGTGTAACCCAGAAAAGTTAACTCTGTTTATTGTACAACCATGTGTAACTGTTTCTGAAAACATAATTTAGTTGGCCTGCAGCCCTGCATTGGCTGGAGTGGCTTGAGCTTGTGTGAAATTGAAAATATGAGCGCTGAGAACTTGAAAACCCCTTGTCTGCTTGCATACCAAGTAATATGATAATGATAGTCATGATGAGCGGCCACATGATGTAATGGCGTATTTCAAAGCAGTTGTTGGATGAATAGATGCCAAGGGTGGATGGCGTGAAGCCATCCCTTCCACCAAAGGCCGTCTGCTCTACATATCTGGGAATTTACCACATGCTCAGTCTGTACGGGTTCCGTCACCACTGTCATTGCATTGCCACACCTTTCAGTGCACAGCTGCTATGCATATTCCAGAGTTTCTGTGATTCTGTGATATTTGTGTGAGTGTGCACGCATATGCGTGCGTGCATGTGTGCATATGTAATTTCGGCTCTCTACTGTATGTACCTTTGTCTATGTTTTTGCATTATTTATGACACATTTATGATAAATATTGACGGAAAATTCCTGTCTGTCTGTTTAGCCCTTTTTCAGACTGGCAGGCGTGCATCAGACTGGCACATCCAGATTAATGGTTTCTGAAGTCAAGATTGCTACTTTGCCGTAAACACAGTGAATGTCACGATTACAGTATTTTACCCCAACGACATCACTGGAGTTTTTTTTTCAATACAACTTTGGCAGTGTTTTTCTGCTACTGGAGCAATAGCCCTATAACAAATGTTTTGAGATTGTGGTAGTGTCCCTTAAATAATGTAAGGGAAGGGATTTATACATATATTATACATATATACGTATACGTACACGCACACATTCATACATACATACATACATACATACATACATACATACATACATACATACATACATACATACATACATACATACATACATACACATGTAAATCTTTCTCCCCTTTTTTTTTTTTTTTTTTTTTACTAATCGATGACATGAATCACATACAGTATGAGTTTTCTATTTGTAAGCTGGGATGCATGCAGGGCGGGGCATGTAGGGCCTTTGGAAAGCAGCAGTTGTGCTCAGGGCCAGGGCTGGGAAACACACTGGAGTCAGAAGCTCAGACAGAGAAGCCTTTGTTAGTGGAGGATGCTTAGGTCCTCGTGACCAGAATTGTGCCACTCCCATTTGGGAGGACAGGCCAGAGCCACTGGGGTGACTCAACAGGGGAGGAGGTAGGGAGAGCGGGGAGTACGAGGGGGCCCCTGGGATTTTGGGTGAGGCGTGAAGTGGGCTGGTTGTAGGGTCTGGGCTGGGGACTCGCCCTCCTACAGAGAGACAAGTGGCATAGCAGGCATGGATGATCAATTACATGGTAATTGGTCTGCAGTCTGATTGGTCCTTTGAAAAGTTGTATTATTTTGTCAGCCAGTCATCATGCAGAGGACTAATGGACGTGTTCAAAGGCAGGCTCTACTCTTCATTGTTTCACATGAAGCATTCTTTCCCTAATTGTGTTCAAGCAGAGCTGGCATCAACCCCAGCAAGAGAATTAGTGATTAGCATTTTCTTTAGTCTTGCGTCTGGATGGGCTGAGCCTGCGCACCACTCTGAAATGGGCTCCCCTTCCTGTCTGAGAAAGCGATATCCAATTCATATATCTAGTGCTTTTTGCAAAACAGGTTATACTCCCCAGTCCCCAGTCCATAACAGGGCAACAGAGGATGTACAAAAATAATAAAGAGCACGATACTTTTAAAGACACGGCAGTGGGTGCCAGTGGTGTGTGTACATTTGCCTGTGCATGCTCCCCCTCCTTAAAAATCCCTATTTGACCCCTCACTATTTGACCCCTAACCCTTGACCCATCATACTTGTATGTCCTGGCTGGCAGTGCTTGCTGGTCCCGCACATCATGCACATTGCAGTTGCACACTTTGTAGCTTCTGTGTGTGTGTGTGTGTGTGTGTGTGTGTGTGTGTGTGTGTGTGTGTGTGTGTGTGTGTGTGTGTGTGTGTGTGTGTGTGTGTGGGTGTGTGTATGTGTATGTGTATGTGTGTGTGTGTGTGTGTGTGTGTGTGTGTGTGTGTGTGTGTGTGTGTGTGTGTGTGTGTGTTTGACCCCAATGCTAACCCGTCTCTTACATGTGCACACTCAGAAATCTGAGTGATCACACTATTGTAGTTATTTCTGTGATCATGTTTTCATTCCAGACTCCTGAACTCATACATCCAACCATGCTGCCTCTATCTCCTTTCTTTGTTCCAGTTCCACTTGTTCTGTCTTTCTCCCTCCCTCCTTCCTTCCTTCCTTCCACGCACGTGTGCGTGCGCACACACACTGTCATTGTTAAAACAACTACCGCAGAATCATGGTGCCAAACCAAACAGCTGTGTTCTCCG
Source organism: Gymnoscopelus microlampas (assembly GCF_963454915.1). Lineage (NCBI taxonomy): Eukaryota > Metazoa > Chordata > Actinopteri > Myctophiformes > Myctophidae > Gymnoscopelus > Gymnoscopelus microlampas. Next base: position 27,925,931 of record NC_139958.1, read on the forward strand.
ACTCATCATCTCTAACTCTCATCCCTGTGTGTGTGCGCGTGTGTACGCATATTATCTTTGAATATACAGTATGTGTGCATGCTGCATGTATCCATCATGTATATATTTACAGACAGACGGACAGACGGACAGAAGGACAGACAGACAGACAGACAGACAGACAGACAGACATATATTTGTGTTTATGTGTGTGTGCTTGTGTGCTGACAAAAAGTGGTGCAGTTGAAAGACCCAGGAATGGAAGAATAGAGAGAGTGCAGCCATGCAGTGGCTCAAAATGCTGCAACCATAAACCATAGGTAGAGGACATGCTGTTCTCTATCGGGATGAAAGCCAGCAGGGTTTAACATAGCACTGCAGTAGAACATCAGATGGAGTTGTGACATTGTCCAATTGTCCAGTCACATTCAGTGGCAGCCTTCAAGTCATCTAGGCTTTTCTGGGGTTGGAAGCTTGGACACATCTCTGGAAGGAGGGATGGGTTGTTGTTTTGAGTCTAGCACATTTTTGTGTCCTGTGCTACTACAGTACACTGCCACCTCTTTTCTTGTGCTGTACCTACCTGTTATTGAAATCAATGAGAAGTTTCCATTGGTGAATTAATAAAGATCTCTCTCCTCTCCTCCTTTATCCCACAAGTATTAATCCGACATCCAGTAGTTCTACATAGGTCAGAATGCTGCTCACCCCCATAATCTTATTTTTTTATGGTGTCCAATAAAAAAGATTAACAAGAACTACAGACTTGTCTGTGTGGTGTCTGGTTCCCATACATCGTTGTTTAGCCCGCTTTCCCTCTCAGTGGATGTCCGGAATGTGGTTGGAATGTCGTAGAATTCTGTTCATACCAACTGATCCTCTTTATTGTGCCTCTCTCTCCAGAGTGACCGTCTTCTGATCAAAGGAGCGAAGATTGTGAACGATGACCAGTCCTTCTGTGCTGACATCTATATAGAGGATGGCGTCATCAAGTGAGCCCTTTATTGAATCTTTAAAGAGCCTGAACTTTGGTTGTGCTGTCATGAATGAAATATGATCACTTAACTTAACACTTAACTACTTTCAACTACTTTCTTTTCGGCATGCCATTTATTTTCTTCTTTAACGTTTTCAAATAGCCAATCTAAAGCTCACAATGCAGGTTATAAATAATATGATACCCAAATACTAGGGGACAGAAGTCCCGAGCTGAGTGTGCTCTACTGTCAATAGTTTCAGAGAAGGATAGAGGGGTGCAGACTCTCAGTGAACAGTCTATAGAAACAGTCCGCACTCACAAGGTGACATTTCTTATAATTTTATTATTTACCGCAGCAGCAGTCTCTGACAAACGGACACGTTTCGGCCACTCAGGCCTTCATCAGAAAAACGCTGATGAAGGCCTGAGTAGCCGAAACACTTCCGTTTGTCAGAGACTGCTGCTGCGGTAAATAATAAAATGTAAAGAAATTCATTGTGTAAGTGCGGACTGTTTCTATACAAGGTTATAATATATGATCCCTGTACCTGTCTTTGAATATCTGTCTCTCTCTCTCTCTCTCTCTCTTTCTCTCTCTCTATCTCTCTATCTCTCTGTCAGACAAATTGGGGAAAGCCTCATTGTTCCCGGTGGGGTCAAAACCATTGATGCCCACGGTCGCATGGTGATGCCAGGAGGCATTGATGTGCACACACGTTTCCAGATGCCTGACCGAGGCATGATCTCGGCTGATGACTTCTACCAGGGCACCCGTGCTGCTTTGGCAGGGGGGACCACCATGATCAGTGAGTCAGCTATTTAGGCATGTTCTTCAGACTGGAAGTCCTAATCCGATTTTTGGAATCTGATTGTTTTTTGAATTAGTGGAAAATCTTGTGAGGCGGAAATGGGCAGGGCCTACATGGGGAGTGGGGAGTTCTATCATGATCCAAGGTATCATCATAGGTATTGTTTGACAGTACTTGACCTACTGGAAGTATGTATGCAAAGTTTTACGCCGATCCAGCAGATTAGCTGGCGGAGATAATCAGATTTGCCCGCAGTCTGAGCAAAGCCTTACAATGAAAACACCATTGAGCTATTTCTGTGCATGGATGGATGGAGATATGGGTGGGTGGACGGACGGACAGACAGGCAGATGGATGAATAGATAGACAGATACAGAGACAAATTAATTGCACCTGGACCCGAGTTACTGAACATTGGTGGGAATGTCGTTTTTAGCTTAGACACGTGCACAGACTGCATACGTGAGCCAGGGACGTGCACAGATAGACTCTAGGTGGTGCTAGAGAACCTGCCCTTTGCCCTCTTGACCAGAAGTGCCCTTTTGAAAAAAATACAGCAGGGGTCTTCAACAGGGGGTCCGGGACCCCTAGGGGGTCCTCAGAGTTACTACAGGGGGTCCGCCAAATCTTCTATGTGATGTAATTTTTCTTTTTACCATAACCACTCGAAACCTAGCATCCCTTTTCTGAGGAGAACTTTAGCCAAAAATAGCCGATCTACAAGCTCACAACGCCTCGCGCTGCGAGGCGTTGTGGGCTTGTAGATCGGCTATTTTTGGCAAAGAGGTATAGGTGTAGAGGGAAAAAAGAGCAGACCAAGTAAACAAAAAAAAGTATAATTCACTTGAGCACCTGCCCCTCAAAATGTCTGCGCACGCCACTGACGCGAGCGTACATACGTGTGCACATGTGCATTTGTGTCATTATCTGTTTTTGTTTTTTTTGCCCCGTCCAGTTGACCACGTGGTGCCTGAGCTTGGTGTGAGCCTGCTAACCGCCTTTGACCAGTGGCGTGAGTGGGCTGACAGCAAGTCATGCTGTGACTACTCTCTGCATGTGGACATCACGGAGTGGCATAGAGGCATCCAGGAGGACATGGAAACTCTGGTCAAAGATCACGGTATGGCCACAGTGCTCGCAAACTGAAATACATTCATGCATGCAAGCGATAGACCGCCCGGCCGACCGAATGTAGATATAATCTGATTGATGGAGTGACCGGTCGATTTATCTATCATTTAATCATTCAATCAGATTTGATGTGTATACCATATCTCATGCATGAAACGCAATACAAAGTTCTTAACAAAGACAAAAACCAAGTGCATGCATAATAAATATGAATTTCATTATAAATCATTATTATGAGTGAGTTTCTCATCAGACTGCAAAACTGTATGACCACACCCCACTCAGACCAGTGACACAGTTACTTTATTTATTCTTTATTTTTCTCCAAACTAATCCTATTTCCTGCTGTTAAATAGTTTTCAATTGAGGAAAATGGGAATCATTTAAATTATTAGGACTTAATGAGCAGTCATTTCCGATCATTCTCTCTCTCTCTCTCTCTCTTTCTCTATCTCTCTCTCTTTATTAAATATACTGTATATTTGTCTTCACTTCCTTTCTTATTATTTGACAATGATCCTCTGTTCTTCAGGTGTCAACTCCTTCCTTGTTTATTTGGCTTATAAGGATGTTTTCCAGCTTACTGACTCTCAGGTAAGACATTGCCTATGATGGCTTTGTAATACTGTGTGTGTGTGTGTGTGTGTGTGTGTGTGTGTGTGTGTGTGTGTGTGTGTGTGTGTGTGTGTGTGTGTGTGTGTGTGTGTGTGTGTGTGTGTGTGTGTGTGTGTGTGTGTGTGTGTGTGTGTGTGTGTGTGTGTGTGTGTGTGTGTGTGTGAGAATGATTAATACGTATTTGCACGTCAGTGTCGCACATAAATTAGCATATATAAAATTGATATATAAAATAAAATGTTATATATCAGTCAAAACATTGGTAATCGGTGTTCTAGGACTCTCCATCGGACCCAAGTATTTGGCATCAGCTGGGCTCTAGATGAAACCCATATGTCTGTTTCTGACTCACTGTAAAAGTCAATTAATCCCACTTGAAAGCTCTTTTGAAACAGGACTGTGCCGGTCTTTGCACCTGTGAGAGGAATGCATTAAGGACAGTGCAGCCAAAGTTTATCTTTCGCTCTCCCATGCCGAAGTTTGACGGGCTCTTTATTATTGTGCAGTTGGCAGCCGGGAGATGATGAGTCATTCAAGACGTCAGTTTCTGTCTGTGTCCATGAAATCATTGGTGTGACTGTGACAATCATTTTGCAGGAAATTGAGGGTGCATAATCTTTCCATCACAAGTGTAAGGCCAAACATCACAGTTTGGTAGAGTCTTGGCAATGTACTATTGTGATTATTGCCTGGTCCCTTTGGTTTTCAATACTGGGCCTTATGTAGATATCAGTGAATAAAACCAGTAAAAGGCAACACTTGTCATATCACAATATTATACTATCCAAAATCCCAGACAATGTCTACAGTGGTCTCATATCACGATAAATATAAAAATACATTCCCCAGCCCGGGATGAAGTGAGTAACTCTGGTCCAGTAAACAGGGATGATAAGATACAGGCCTTGGTAAAAAAGAATAGCGATGATCAGTAAGTAAGTTAGATCATAGTGTCTTATTGTCGCTGAGCAACGAGGGCATCTATCCCCTATCCGCGTTACAATGTACTAGACCCCTTAGAGATGGATTGCTGAGGTGGAGCGCCACACCTACCAACTCCAAGTATTTATGTCTTAGCTACTCATACACTGAGTTGTCGGTGCCTGGAATCGAACCCAGAACCGTGATACCCGTTTAAGTGAGGGATATGTACAGATTGGAAAATAAACGCCGCAAAAATAAAGTCCACAAAAATAAACACTGAAGGAGTTTATTTTCCAATAATATAACCATACCATTCCTGCTTATTACTGTACATGGCAACTTATGAACAAAAGCAATAATTTGACACGAAATATTGATGTATTAAATGGTAATTGGTATGTATTTCCAACCTGCTCCTTGGGAGCAGTGGTTCCGTGTTTTGCTCAAGAACACTTTGACACGAAGCTAGGAGTAGCCGGGGATCGAACCTGGAACCTCCAGTTCCCAGATGACGCTCTCCTAAACCACCAGATTTAATTAGTTTACGAGTTTCCACTTACAAGCTTCTGCTTCCATAGCAACATAAACAGAGGCTGTTGTTGAGAACAACATTCTGCCATTCACAATATCAGACCACGGAATGACGCGATTGACCAGTCAGAATCGAGTATTCAACAAAGTTGTTTAACCCATTCAATCCGGGAGCGCATACTGTGTCATTTTAGATTTCTTAGCTATAACCATTATTTTATAGTTTGGGCTATTCAAAAATATCAGATATACAAGCTCATAGCGCAGCACCGAGTCCAAGAGGGAAATAGCAAGAGTCGCATTCTCCGGTTTACTTCCCGTTTCTGCGTGACGTAGGTGGACGCCTTTTTAGGAGACAGGAAGCAGCTTGGAGTCTATTGATTCCAATGGAAGAGTGAACGTGAACACAGCTTCTGAACCATTCTTTAGCTCCATGGTTACTGAACTAAATATTGGACCCAATCGTCACAACACACACAATATGTACAAGATTTTCATACTAAACTACTAGGAGACCATTTGGAGGATTTGTGGACTACTTCGCCTCTAGTGGCTCCAATGGAGAATGTGTATCTTGCTAAATTAACAATCTTTGACCGAGTGCCGTGCTACAAGCTTGTAGATCTGCTATTTATTTTTGAAAGATCGTGAAGATTTGTGCAAATCTTTTGATATAGGCCTATATGTTTTTTAAAGAGAACATATTTTAACTCAAATCTTTGCTTATGGGGATTCTTCTAAAATAAAGAAAATAAAATGTTGCTATAATATCAGTGGTTGTCAAACTTTTTTCATGTCAAGGACTCCCAAAATGATATGTTTTTGTCTGCCGACCCCCCCATCTCAAAATATTTTGTTCCAGGGACCCCCCCAGAAGCATATATATTCAAAGATTTGCATGGTCCATGAAAAAAGAAAAAAGATATGAAAGTGGAGATGTGTTCCAGTCTGAGACGGTAATGACACTGATGTCCTACTTTTGGTACAGGTGTATGAGGTGTTCAGTGTGATCCGTGATCTTGGAGCCATCGCTCAAGTTCACGCTGAGAATGGAGACATTGTAGCTGAGGTACAGTACACTTACAACACTCACTCTACATACAGTATCACATGCATCACTACATGGGATATTGGGCATATTATAACGCATATTATAACACAATTAAGAGTTAAATGAACTCACAATATTTTTGATGTGTGTGGAGGGAGGCTGTATATTGAACTGGTTAGAGAACGAATGCCGCTTGGAAACATAATGTTGGCATCAAACGTAAAACAGAGTTTTTTGATAACGTGCCAAACATAAGAAGCCCCTGTATGAATGAAATTTTACTCTCCTGTCTTGTCTCAAGACCAGTCCCCTACGGGATTACAAGACACCAAACAATAACAAATAACTACACAGTGTTACATTAATCAGACTGTGTTGGGTTTTACAAAACACAGACTGACAGATAATGACAGATGAAATTATTATCCACAATCACAATGAGAAGTTCAATACTGGCTTCTTAATGGCCAACAGATGCAAATTAATATTCATGAAGGCCATGGCCGTGGCTAGTATTTTCTGCCAGTGCCAAGATTGGTCGCATGAGAGCTTAGCAGCACCTGGCTGCACATGACTCAACATCTTCCATCATCTATGTCACTGTGTGTGTGTGTGTGTGTGTGTGTGTGTGTGTGTGTGTGTGTGTGTGTGTGTGTGTGTGTGTGTGTGTGTGTGTGTGTGTGTGTGTGTGTGTGTGTGTGTGTGTGTGTGCAGGAGCAACGTAGGATCCTGGATCAGGGAATCACTGGTCCTGAGGGACACGTGCTGAGCCGTCCTGAAGAGGTAGGATATTGTTTCTGCAGTCACAGTCGTTTACCTTCAATGATCGTCCTGTTTGTAATGTCTGACTTTTACTCCCATACATAATAATAATAATAATTCACTATCATAGCAATAAAGTATTATTTCTACAAACACGTAGTAACACAATATAGAAAGTTGGGGGATTTCAGTTCACAGCTAGAATGTGCTGAAGACTGTCATTTTATTTGTCTTGGAGAGGATTGTACTGACTTTCGAGTTTCTCTGGTTAAAGTGGAGAAGATGATGGGGATCTCCATTACTTTTCAAAATGTGAATATTTTTGGGTAGTTTTAAGAAAAAGCTCTGGATCTTTGGCTTGGCTATTCAGTACAGCATCATTCAACATCCATGTGGCAAGCCACAAATAACATTGATGTCATCTGTGTAAACTAGTGTTGGCGTTATAAAGAACAACATCCAGAAATGGATGCAAAGTAATGGAGATTCTTGCTTTATAGTACTTTTCACCCTAGCTGTGCCTGTCAATATTATCCACTTTAACCCTGGTGTTCTAAAAAATAATTTTGAATTATTTTGTTGTTTGTATAAGTGGTTATGTGGTTAAATAGGCCAGCCCACCCTGTTGGCTACACTAGTTACGTGCTGGTGTCACGCATAATGTTGACAACTTTGGATCAACACCAGTTCAAGACCTGCATTGCATGTCATCTGCCGCTCAACAAGCACTCCGCTGTCCTGTCACAATAAAGTAGTAACTTTAATGGGTAACATAATTCTTGAGAAAAAAAAAACATGGCAGAGGTCACAAGTTTGTTTCTCAGCCTTTGAACCCATTAGCGTGTATAATATATTTTGTGCTCCTCTTATTTTATCTTCAAATAACGTGTGAGCCCTCGTTTGCATGCACAATAAAATACCCTTAGATTTGATATATTCATAATTAGGATCATGCAGAAAATATGGTTTGATCTTTAATCCTTAAACATTGTTGATGACATGAACATGGAGGAGCTGCTGTTTTAAACAGGAATGAGCGAGCTGTAGGTTTTGATGTTTTTATGGCGAAAGATGAGGTGCTTATCAGTGGTCAGAAGAGTGGTAGAGAGCACATTGGTGGGAGCATGGTCCATATTAAATGTTATTCTTTAATCTTTAATACGACGCAAAAAGAGACAGCGCAATCAGGGTAGTGACCAGATTAAAAGTCAGTCAGCCACCGGGCGACCCAGCAAAGTGGCATCTGTTCATGGTGTAGGTGTTACAGTACCTCACTAACCGTAGGAACCACTTCCGTCCTCCTGTGCCCCCCAATACAAATACTTTATCCTTCTAAGCATTGCTACTGTCTGTCTCAAAGAAATGTGTATTTGTATTTGTCAAATACTTATGTTTAGTTATCGATTGCATGTTAGCTGAGCACAATGAATTGTTTGCTTCAGTGCTGTGTGTGTGTGTCTGTGTGTGTGTGTGTGTGTGTGTGTGTGTGTGTGTGTGTGTGTGTGTGTGTGTGTGTGTGTGTGTGTGTGTGTGTGTGTGTGTGCGTCTGCGCTCCGCTGAAGCGAGTTTATCAGTTTTCATATCATAAGCCAGTGAGGCAATAAATCATAACATTCGGTGCTGTTTTGTGGTGTCTCCATTCTCTGCTACACTGAGTTACACCAGCGCTGTTGGGTTTTTGTTCCATTCATGTAGCACTGTGAGCTGTGATTGGTCTACCGTTATTGGCGACAAACCCCGTTATAGACTGCTTGGCCTATGGCCAGCGCTGTTAAAACAGTGGGAAGAGGACTGGAGGACTAACCTCAGTGATTGTGGAATGTGATTTTCAAATGTGCCAACGTGGTCGTCCATTGAATCTTCTCCATTCTCCAGGTGGAGGCAGAGGCTGTCAACCGGTCTGTGACTGTAGCCAATCAGACCAACTGCCCTCTCTACATTACCAAGGTGATGAGCAAGACTGCTGCCGATGTCATTGCTCAGGCCAGGAAGAAGGGTGAGAGGCATTTCGAACCATAAAAATCAAGACATTAAAGGGGCACTTCACCGATTTTGCACCCAAATCCCGTTAACCACACCCCTCTCTTTCCCCTGCCCACTTGGTACAGTCTGACAACGTAATTGACTCAGCTGGAGGGGCCGATCTGACTGGAACTACAGGAAACATGGGCTGTAGTCCTTTGTAGTCCAGGAAAAACTGACATGCCCCTAGGTAATGTCACAGGGAGAGAAATCATGTTCAAAATAAATGATAAAAAACACAGAAGAAAACATAATAAAACACCCTCCAACATCATGTTTACAACAGTATGTCCTCAACTTCATTAAAATTGGATCTGGGTGCAAAATCTGTGAAGTGCCCATTTAAGATTTTCTATCAGGAGACAACAATGTGAATTTGCTCCATTGACAATGGTTGTGAGGATGCTTTTTTGCTTGTTTTAGAGTGAGATAATCTTCCCTCAAACAGATTTGTTGCAGAAAAGGTCATTTCTGTAATAAAATCTCCCTTGTTGTTGTTCCAAAACCCCATGTGTATAATAAAAAAAGTCTCCCATTCATTATGACACACATGCTCAGAACTTAGAGATTACAGTGGTTTTAATTCTAAATGGTGTTGGACTTTCAGGCACTGTGGTCTATGGGGAGCCAATCACTGCTAGCCTGGGAACGGACGGCTCTCACTATTGGAGTAAGAACTGGGCTAAAGCTGCTGCCTTTGTTACAAGCCCTCCTCTGAGCCCTGATCCAACCACGCCCGACTATCTCAACTCTCTCCTCTCCTGGTAAAAGGATATACGTTTAAATTATTTATTTTTGTCCCAATTTAGTTGTCATGCCAATTCCCTACTCCCTGTGTATTGTAGAGAGATTGTCTCTTGTCACTGCCAACTCCTACAGTTATTCTTAGGGAGAGCACAGACAACCACACTCCTTGTTGTCTCCTCCAATACGTGTGACGTCAAAGCCGCTTCGTTTCACCTGACAGTGGGTCTTTTCACCTGACAACCTGTAGGACTCACTAGTGCAACAACAGACATCACCCTCCCCACCTGGCTTCTGTCCAGCCAACATAGCCACTTGTATTCATTTGGACGCCAGCCAAGCTGTATGGTATGTACAGCAGAGGTCTCAAACCCCTAGTCTCTGCAGTGGTGGGGCAGGAACATTACCCCTGCACCACCCAAATGCACCCTGGTAAAAGTATATATATATATATTCCTAAACACCCATACTGGGAACATGTTGATGATACATATGATGATGATGATGATGACAAATAATACACTTCTTGCAGAGTGAGTTTGTGAGTTTCAAGGCAGATGTGGGAATCTACAGAAGGAAAAGAAAAAAACTGCCATTGGTGTTCCAATGGTCACAGTTATGTCTAAGGAGATTTTCACATTTGCATGTTTAAACTGTGGGCTAAGCTCAACCCCAGTCTACAGAAAGCCCAGGGCTATCTTAACCTCGTTTGACGCTCAAATGTATAAACCCACGGCATAGAGTAAGCCCTGTGTTAAGGATTCACATTTGAGAATCAGAGCAGAGGGTTAACCTTCAGAACTCTCACAACACTAATTTACATAAAACTCGAGCATACGGACATCTTTGATTGCTTGTTTTCTAACCTTGTTTCGCACTAGTGATCCTAACCCTTGTGTTTTGGGGCTAGCCCCGAAAAGACAGGAATAACCCTGCTGTGGAAGGTGATTCAGGAAGCCCTGGGCTAAGGCTGGTATCCTACACTATATTATAAGTGTGAAAGCTTTTGATTGATTGATTGACATCTACAGTATATTGACAAAATGCATACATCTAATACCATAAACATATATTTGTACATCAAACTCATTATCAAAATATGTTTGATGCCCAGGGCTAATAACAGAGCTGTAAACCTAGCTCTCCTGGTCTCGGACAAGGACAAGTGCCAGGTTGAAAGAGTACAGAGCTCTGCTGCATTTGTCTTTGGCTCGCAGATAACAAATTGTCATTGCACCTCGGAAAAACTGAATTCATTCTGTTTGGGTGAAGTATCAACCTCAGCAAGTCCCCGGTTAGAGTCAGTGACAATGTAGTCATAAATAAGGAAGAGGTCACTTACTTAGGTTGTATATTAGATAAGAAACTCGCGGGTGAAAACATTACGTTGAAGGTGATCTCGGAGATCAACCAAAGAAAAAGATTCTTAGGCAGTATATCTCTACATGTCAACAGCAGTGCAATCACTGCAATGAGAACCGTGGCCAAGTTGGCCGGTGCTCTCATTCAGTGTCAATTGACTATGCATGTGCCTCATGGTACAAGGTTATCTCCAATTCACTGAAGACAAAGCTGCAGACCTCCCAAAATAAGCTTGTGAGGTTACTTCTAAAATTGAACCCCAGGTCTCATCTTACCTCCGCCCACTTCAGTAGCCTGGGATGGCTAAGAGTGGAGGAGAGAGTATCTGATCTCTCACTGTGTCTGGTCTAGATGCTTCTGTTCCCAAATACTTGCTTAATTACCTGCCCAGAGTGAGGGATGCTCACAGGTACCCAACCAGGGGAAGTTTATATGATCTCGTTCCCCCCAGTTTCGGGACGCTTAAGGGGAAAAATGTGTTTTATCACGTAGCCACTACTCTGTGGAATGCCCTCCCTTCGGCCCTGAAACCCCTAAATAATCTTGCAAGATTTAAGAATGACCTCAAATCATGGCTCCATCTTAACTAACTGGTCATAGTTAATCCCTACCCCGGATAGCCCACTCTTATTGGATTCTTCTCTTAGGGTACCTCTTGTCCTATATACTATATTGCTCCCAACTTTATATATAAGGATTTATTTTTCTTTGTTTCATGGTTGTTTGTACAGTTTGTTGCGTGTTGTTCTATGTCTCAAGGTGGACCATAATGAAAACAAGCTTCGGCTTTTTTTTGTGTATAATCCACGTTGGCGATTTCCTAAATAATGACATTGTTGTGATTTTTAAACTGCCAATAAAGTATTCTATGTATCTATCTATGATGTGTATGTTCACCCAGGCCTAAGTATAGTCTGAAAAGGCCCCTTAAGTTTCCGATACAATGTCAACTCTGAAAGCCAACATAATCCATTGCAATTAAAACCTAATGAATTGATCATCTTTACCTTTTTCCCACATTTCGTTCACTTCTCCGTAGTGGTGACCTTCAGGTGACTGGCAGCGCTCATTGCACCTTCAACACTGCCCAGCGTGCTGTGGGCAAGGATGACTTCAGTCTGATCCCTGAAGGTGTCAATGGCACAGAGGAGAGAATGTCCCTCATCTGGGACAAATGTGTGGTACGTGCATCTGTAGCTTGATTAACCACTTTAACTCTGATGTCCTGATGATTTCATTATAGGCAAAAAAAGAAATAGAATTTGATTATAGCCGTTCTACAAGCTTACTTGGTAGATTGGCTATTTTCAAAATCATTTTTAGTTGTGAGTTGAAATTCTAAGTGGTTAATTTGACTCAGCACGGCACAAACTGAGGGTATAATGTGACATAGTAGTATGAAAGTCACAGCTTTGATCCCAACAGCATCCAGTGTGGGTCTATCAAAAGCCAGGTGCCCTGTCAAAGTGCCGACTAAGTCTCTGAACCACCGCTAGCTAGATTATAAATTCCTCTCGAAGAGAGCATGAACTAATTGGTGCGATACGATTATGCAGAGTAATACTAACTCAATACATCACCCAACATTTATCTCATACACTTTTTCACCTTTGGCACATTGCAGGTGACAGGTAAAATGGATGAGAACCAGTTTGTGGCAGTGACCAGCACCAACGCAGCCAAGATATTCAACCTGTATCCCCGTAAAGGTCGCATTGCTGTGGGTTCTGATGCTGACCTTGTGTTATGGGATCCAGACATCACTAAGATCATCTCTGCTAAGACCCACAACTCGGTATGCTTATTGGTCATTATCTATTCCTGCAGTGAAATATATACTCTTATCTACTATAGAAAGTTAAAGTTGTGACGGGCATTGGACTTGGCATTCGCAAAGCGACGCATTGCCTGACCTGGCAACGACAGGTAGGCTGATAACATGGCGGGAAAGAGTGCCTGTTTCACCCATGCAATACCCTGGCCAATACTGGGTACTGTTGTCAGCCCAATAGCCACGGCAACGCCGGATAAGCAGAAAACACGGTGCTTGTGTAATATGACAAAAGAAATGAAAAACTCAGGGAAAGGAAAACTTCTGTCATTGCTTTGAGCAATTTCATGTTTGCCTACTTGCGGTTTATTCTATCAGATTCAGAACCTAGTCTCACAACTCTTCCACAGTCTCTGAACGCTACAGAGAGTCTGTACTTCCCCCTCCTAAAAGTCCCGCACAGGAAGCTTGTCATTTACGTTTACAAAAGTAAATGACATTTTAATGACATTTCAAAGAATATCTTTAAAATGTATGCTAGTAAAATCTTTGCAGGGGAAAGTAGATTGTAGAGAAGTACTTGCCCTGCAGGGCAAACAACCTTAACGTTGGACCCTACAACAGTCTGTCTCAAGAGACGAGTCAGACCATGTCACAAATGTCTTGCTATGTTACAGATTTAATGACAAATGATTCAATCAGCTACATGTCTAAAATCAGTGCAATTGGCTTATAGACTACTGTTTGTTGTCTATAAGCCAGATGACCTTGTCTTTATGGCCATTTGACTGCTGAGCATGCCTAATAGGTTTAAAACTACACCAGTGGGGTGTGGACATTGCGGTGACTCAGAGGAGTGATGTCATCCATAAAATCTGCCAACGAACTGGAACACATAGTTTGTGATGTGATTGTTAACAGGCAAATCATTCAAAGAGAGAGAGAGAGAGAGAGAGAGAGAGAGAGAGAGAGAGAGAGTGAGAGAGAGTGTGCGCGTGAAGTGTGTGTGCACGTGCATGGATGCGAGTGTGCGCGTGCGTGTGTGTAACAGAGAGGCAGACAGAGAGAGAGACTATTAGTTTGCATGTCATTAGTAACTAATTGCTAACAGCTGGCATCTTCTATGGTTTCCCTCATTTTGCTTGGTCAGGAAATGATGAACTAATGTTCATGGAGAAAATTGTTCACTTGGCGCGTGTGTTATGATGGCCAGCCTACCAGTGACATAATGCTGTTTTTCAAACTTAGAGCCCACCAGATTGCTATGACCTCAGCCACAGTAGCTTTTAGGAGGTGGCCACACTACATCTCGCACACACACACACGCACACACACACACGCACGCACGCACGCACGCACGCACACACACACACACACACACACACACACACACACACACACACACACACACACACACACACACACACACACACACACACACACACACACACACACACACACACACACACAGATTCCATACCTTTTCATCATGACATTAGATTATCCACCGTTTTCAAAGTTGTTGATGTAAATCTATAATAACGATACACTTTATTTATACTGCATCCTTCACATGTTAGTCATTCACATAGTTTTATAGTTTTATGTAAATATAAGAACAAATATTAACTGTAGACAGTATATTTTTAGGCACTGTGTGCACGTACCGGTAGTGCAAGTACAAGTCTCCACAGCTGCTTCATACTTTGTCAAGTGCTTAACACAGCAACACTTTTTCCAGCTGAAAAGACATCATTTTTGTCAAGTGATGCGGCCGTGCTTAGAAGTATGCATTTGCCTTTTCATACACTCTGCAGTATTAGGAACATCCATCAACCACCCACATGACCACCTGTTTACCTAATTGTCTTTTTTTTCCCACAGACTGTGGAATACAACATCTTTGAAGGCACTGAAGTCCGTGGCGGTCCCCTGGTGGTGATCAGCCAGGGAAAGATTGTATTGGAGGAGGGGAACCTCCACACTATTGAGGGATCAGGACGCTTTGTGGCCCGCAAACCCTTCCCTGACTATGTTTACAAGAGGATAAAGGCCCGCAGCAGGGTAAAACCTGATTTATGTTTCGTCATACTATGGTGTCGCATGCCAAGAATTGCTCACAACACCTCGCGATGCAGCTATTTGTTAAAAGACAATGGCCTGAAAATCATCTGAGTAAACTTAGTACTCTTAATTTAGGGTCCCCACGGTCATGAAATTCCTGGAAATATTTTGAAATTAAAAAAAAAAAAATCCAGTACTGGAAAAGGTTTGAAATTGATCAAACATCATCAAAGGTCCTGGAATTTATCAAGGGTCCTGGAAAAATATTTGGCTATGCATTGTTTTTGGCTATTGATTTTGTTAAAACAAAACATTTTCATAAACATGAATAATATTACACGAAATATGTAACATAAGTAGTTTTTCGCCGAACGGGCTGTGTGACGGCAGCCTAATGTATGTCTCAAACTTTATTTTTGCTACACTGCCTATCTTTGGGCATTCTACATAGGAGTAAGAGACACATTATTGCGCCGAATGATTGTTATATAGGCCTGGAAATTGGGCTAAATATTCTGGAAAAGTTTTGGAAAAGTTTTGGAAATTCATTGCTAAAAATGTGTGGGGACCCTGTAATTAAGGGGCAGTTACAGTACAGTACATCTATTTCATATAATCATTTGTAAATAATAAACATAATTTCCTTAAATTATTTATTTATGACAGTTTCTAGTCATTAATGCATTATGAACGGTCTGTTATGACTCTGTTACGCATGTTTCCTCTGCTGTAGCTGGCTGAGTTGAGGGGTGTCCCCAGGGGGCTGTATGATGGGCCGGTCTGTGAGGTGTCGCTCACTCCTAAAACCATGACTCCTGCCTCATCTGCTAAGACCTCGCCTGCCAAGCAGCCGGCGTCGGCCCAGCCCATGCGAAACCTGCATCAGTCTGGTTTTAGCCTATCTGGTCAGTGGAGACATGAGTCCAATGTCAATATTACTATTAGCAATATTTTGATTACAGATGAACATGACATAACAATTACCTAATGAGTGTAAGATGTTAAACTTATATTTTCACCCCCCTCAGGTGCTCAGATGGATGACAACATTCCTCGCCGGAACACCCAGCGCATAGTGGCACCACCTGGTGGTAGGGCCAATATCATCAACCTGGGTTAGAGCACTCTCCCATGGGCGAACTCGGGGGAAATGAGGGCTTTGGGGCAGGGAGTGTGGGGTGGGGGTGTGGGTGTGGGTGTATGCATCAGGAACTGAGAAGCCCAAGTAAA
Source organism: Gymnoscopelus microlampas (assembly GCF_963454915.1). Taxonomy (NCBI): domain Eukaryota; kingdom Metazoa; phylum Chordata; class Actinopteri; order Myctophiformes; family Myctophidae; genus Gymnoscopelus; species Gymnoscopelus microlampas. The sequence goes on from NC_139958.1 coordinate 27,941,905, forward strand.
CACGCCTACATCGGGAAACAAAATCCTTCACACTACACCCCTCATCCTCAAACGCTCACCCCCCTTTTCGCTCCAACACGCCACCCCCCCTCCCTCATCTATAACACCCTCTTCTAGAGAAGACACCTAGAAAACGAAAAAAGTTCTGCCTCATATGAAGAAGAAAAAAGGAAAAAGAAAAAAATGGCAACACTCCTTATTTGAGCACTTTTGACTGTATTATTTAGTGTTTTATACTGTAATTTTTACCTGCCATGTATCATTTTGTTTTTTGTTTTATGTTTATTTTGTAACAAAGGGGTAAGTTACCAACATTGTGTAACTGTCATACAGGAAGTCTGTTCTTATTTTCATCCATTATTTTGTGTTTTGGATCTAAGTTGAGTGAGGTATAAATAAATATAATAATTTGTAATTTGTTAAATACATGTAACAGTGGCCTCTTAAGGTTCAGTAGGGGAGTATAGGAGGTTTCCCCTTAAGCTTTTCACTTGTAAATTGTGTTCTGTTCAATTTTAGTGACTCCGTTCTCCAGTGCATCTCCATCTTTAAGACTGAAATATTTGAATTGTCATGAAAAGGGCTGGGGCAACCCCATATGGCAAGTTAAAGTCATACTGTGTAGCTTTTTTAGCAACTTATCTAAACCTTATTAAAGACCTTATTTGCGAGTGTCTGCCCCAACACAAAATGACCTAGGCACTGGAAATGTTATTAATGTATTTTACAGTTAATAAATGCTGTTTTTGGTCGGGTCCTTCGACCCGGCAACATTCCTTTTTGAGCGTCTAGTTCTGTATAGACAAACGCTGTAATCACCAAAAATAAATTCTTCAAATAAATGTTACACAGTATGACTTTAAATGTAAGTCTAGTAACTGGACTTTCCTGTCACTGGCTTCCCTGAGATACATGAGTGAAAAAACATGCTCCATTTTAATACTTCATTGTGTCACGGTGTCATGCAGCAAAAACAGCCGATCTACAAGCTCACAACTTGTAGATTGTCTATTTTCCCCCCCACGATACCGCTGTAGGATGAAGTATAAATCACGTCAGTCTCTCCACTCATGACTGCATGAATATTTGTCCGCTGCTTTTGTAGAGTTGGTGCTTGTGACACATCTCCTGGGGTTAAGCCCTCATAAAGTGGGGGTGGCTGAAAGAAAGGATTTGGGGAGGAGAGAAGAAAGGTTACTTACTTACTGTCATGTTAGATCCTCTTGACAATCTCTCCTTGCCTGAATATGCCTTAAAACCTTCCTCATAGATAATTGTCAAGTCACCTGTAGTGTTTGGGTTGGTGCCACCCTGTTCCTCAATTAACCCATTCACTAAGTAGCTCTTCTCAACTTTGTTTGCCTTCCTACGGATCCCAAAGATCCATACTCCATTTTGCCAGCTGTTACAGCTCCGGTTTCTATTGCCCTTCTATGTATGACCCACCATCCATCACCAACCAGTGCATTTACAAATATAGTGAATGTTTATCCTCTGTAAACTGACTCTTTTTATACTCATCAAATCCAACACTTTCCTTTTGAATCTTTATGTGCCTGAACCCACAGAAGTTGTACTGATAGTTTCATTTTGTTTTATTATTATTATTGAGGTAAGAGAATGATGTAAGATTTAAAAAAGAAAAGGAAAAAAAGTTGTAAAATAGCTGGGTTTAACCGATACAAAGGTGCCAGATTTTGAGCTTTCATAGGGCCTATTTTACTGGTAGTGCTCCTGTAAAGATGAGAAATGCTCACTATCTTGAAATATTCTATTGTTTTAGAGTTTTAACCTGTTGTCACAACTGCTTTTAAGTGTCATTCTGTAAGTAGGTGCCTACAGGCTGAGCACTATTTGATTTTATGCTTGAAAGTAGACATGAGCTAATTGTACTCCCGTTTAGTGTGCAGTGTTGATGTGTGAGGGATGGGACATATACCGCAGGTTCTCATACAGAGCTGTGGTAGTCTCAGACACGGCCTCTGGCCATGCCGACGGCCTCGTGTGCTCCTGCTCCCTTTTTTGCATGGTCTGGTTTTCATTAAAAGCCAAGCAGTCCTTCAACTGTTTTTCTTTCTTCGGCTCTCATGATGGTGAGATCTTGGCCGCGGGTCACTGTTCTTCTGCAGCCTCTGCCTCTTCCACTCCATGACTCAACATGGAGCAACACACGCACTTTGACTATAAACACACACACACACACACACACACACACACACACACACACACACACACACACACACACACACACACACACACACACACACACAGATGGAAGAAGTAGTGAGTGTCTCACCACCTTAGTGCTTGTGGTTTGCTTCCCCAGTTTTCCAGGCTTCATTCTGGTCTCACTGGAAGCCTATAGAAGGAAACGTCTGTCAGTCCTAGTTGATGGTATATGTATTTAAGGAATCCAAAGCCGGGGAATTGAAGAATGGTGCGTCACTTCAGCATTCAGAGATGATATCAGGAGGATTGAGTACTGAAAA